>NC_090440.1:1276582394-1276885425 GCF_031143425.1 Pleurodeles waltl | reverse complement strand
TGGGGTTCGGTACCTTATCAACAGACTTTAATCCAGAGAATAGAGAGAAGGGCAAAAAAAGAGAGACTGGAGTACGAGAAAGATAGGAAGACAGAGACAAACAGTGAAAGCAGGAAATTAAAGAACCTGGAAGGCGAGATGAAGACAGAACGTGCAGGGTGAAGGAATAAAGAGATTAAAGGTGGAATCAACAACAGGCAGAGTTGATACCCAGGTGATCAACAGCACTGAAAATGGGTGCCTAAGGAAACCTTTGATCCCTGCATTTATTGGTTTTTTTTTGTACAGTTTAAGTACTGCATTTTGAAATGAAAGGGGCAGGTGTTAAATAGAAGCCACGGTATGACCTTCATTCCTGATTTATGACCTTGAGGTAGGACCACTGAAATGAGGTTGTCAAAAAAGTAATTGTAACAGGTGCCTTCTTGTGTGGTAGGGACCAAGTGAAAGAAACAGTGGCATGATATAATGTAGCAGAGATGCATGTGTAGTGTTATAGCGTTTTAATACCACTTCATATCGCGACAAGGCAATAAGTAGTCCAATTTGTATCAGGTTCCCCTTCGCAGTGCATATTTGGAAGGGAGCTGGATGTCGGATCACTGAAATGAAAGGCAGAGAGTGAGGTCCAAAGATCTTCTTCAACCATGGTCTGGGGAACAACACTTCATATAAGCATGATATGTTGCTGAAAATGTCAGAAGTGTCACAGTCGCCTATACCCAGCATTTTAGTAGTGGTCTTAGCACCATTCAGCATATGACGCAACCTTCCCCTAAGTAATGGGACTGGGAGAGATTTAAGGATGCCAACTAGGGGTAAGCCACTTGTAGGAGCTTGTTTACCCTTTGGTGTGGCTAACACTGCCAGAGTGAAGAAGGCAGCAAATGGAAAGGAAGTCAATAGATCTGAAAGCCGTGTTTACTGACTGCATATTCAAATCTTAGTTTTTTTTAATGTATCCCATGGCAACAAATAGGGGGGTGTTGGGAGCTAAAGGGGAGAAAAAAGGTCAAACGTGATGTCATTGAGTGTCAAAGTGTGCGTGATGTCACTTCCTCTTCCACTACCCATGACATTTTAGTGAATTGATACCTTAGTACTGATTCTGAAGTTTAAAGCAAAGGATCAGCAATGGTAGAGGCACAATTTTCTTGCAGTAAAAAGTTGAAACTATATGGGACTAAGGGCAATTGAGGATTTTCACCTGTCACTCAGCACTGAGCATGCACGGTGGTTTAATGCAACTTCTATATGTCTGAAGAATTAAATAAAGAATAATGCAACCACTAAGGGCTGCTTTACCCTCACCGTATATGTTCTGGTAAATAGGTCAATTCCTTAAGGGCCAACATAGCAAAGGCATTCTTTATCTTCTAGTCACAAAAAATGCACACTGGCACATGCTTTAACAAACGCAGTACTCACAGAGATGCAGGAGTGTGACCCCTATATCCAGTTAATAAAACCCCCAAACTCTCAACTTGCATCAAAGTCTAGGGAACTGAGTCATGATTTTAGAGTAAGGAGTTATGGTATAATTCTCAGTAGTAAGATAAATCAATTCAAAATTGTAATTTTCCACTGCACGAACCTCTGCAAGAAGGAAGCCCATCAAAGTCTTATGACTTGAATCCAAGAGGGCTGTTGTATTCCAGTTCCTGTGCAAAGCCGTGTTTGTGGAGGGATCGAAATCCTGAGATTTCCCGTCATTACCACACCCTCCTCACCCGTTTTCCACTGGTGAATTTTGGCAGATCAAGCCGACCTAACCTTAAAGGATAAAATCATGCACTAAATTTCAGTACATCTAAATGTCAGAAAAGCAAAAAATTCTGCAAAAGCTCCACATTGCTGGGGGTATAAATCAGAATTGAAAATATTCACCACATCAGTAATTTCACATATTGTAGTATCAATTATTTACCAGGTGCGATGAACAACTCACCACTCTCTGGCACTCTTGGAATTAAAGCCCTTAGCAAGACAGTGGGAATTCCTCAGGCAGAAAATCCTATAGTGGAAACTGCATTTATGTAGTATATGAAATATCACCCTTTGGGCCTGATTTAGAGTTTGGTAGAGGAGTTACTCCATCACAAACGAGACGGATATCCCCTCCGCCATATTATGATTTCCATAGGCTATAACTGAAACGTTGTGCGGCGGATGGAATATCCGTCACATTTGTGACGGAGTAGCCAGGTCCGCCGAACTCTAAATCAGGCTCTTTATCTAAATCAGGCTCTTAAATGTGTTTTTTAAGTTCAACTGTATTGGAAGTTTAGAGATACATAACAGGGAGATGGCATGATGAAGGAACTTGTAAGAGGTACAGAGTGGTGTCAACAGATAAGGGCTGACTGAACTTGGCATCTTCCCCAGAGGTGACTTTACAGTAACTCCATAAAAGATAGGGTTTTTTCGTCTCTAAGAAGATTCCAGTTGCCTCATGCTGTAAAAAAACATCAGGCTTTGATACAGTGTGTCTTACAATAAATTACACTTACATTGTGGAACATGCCTCAAACTTTTGAGTTTAAGATTAAATACGGCAACAAGAACCACTTCTAAACGACTACAAACCAAAATACATAAAGTCAGTTTCCAGGGGAGGTCAAGAACCAGACACAAAACCCCTGTGAGAGACACCGAATTCCTAGGACACTCCTACCTGCTCTTGTCCACACCCTATCATCATGGCTGAGGCCAACTCGCAGCAGTGAATTTCATTGTCATATAGCTAATGGATAATTGTTAGTATTGCCATTCAGTTATTCCGTTAACATATGAAAAGGCTTAGTAAAATTGTTTTGGGATAATGGACTACCTAACCAAGACTTTACAGATGCCTCGAAAATCCCTGCAAATACGTAGCAGATTTGCAGGGAGAACTGGCTTATCAACTCGCAGACAATGAAAAACTGTGTTTAATCAACCTCATATATGAAACTGCCTGTTCTGTTAGTATTAAGGACACCTAACATAGATAACATATATCGGGAATATATAACATCTACTGTGGCATCAAATAAACCTTCTGGAAGAAATCTATGAAAATCTATGACTCTCCTGAAATATTATTTATATGTCTTTACAATTGATGGTGGTGCACAACCCACTATAGTGTTCTCTAACATTTGGGGTGTTTTTCCTTCACTCCTTTGGTTCCTTTGTGCAGTAGGAACTTTGTTGGTAGTGCACACTACATTCTACTGTACCATATGTCATGTATGTACACTTTGAACTTTTAGAAACTGCTAGGGATTGATGCGTTCCTCCTTTGGGCTTACTGCACTTGGTTTATTTAGATAGCGTGAACATAGTCCATGGGTATTAGAGTGCTTCACATGACCATCAAATTATATTACGCATTCTTTTATTTGTAGGCACGGGAAGATTGAGTGATTTGCCTAGAATTTAAGAATGCAGATCCGAGGATGGGACTCTAACAGGATTACCCAGTTTCAGAGTAGGCAGTTCTGTCAGTTAGGACGCATCTCTTCGCCATCCATCTTAATGTGTACACAATTAGGCTATACCATTTCAATAATATTTTAAACGAATATTTTAAAACACTATTAACATCCATAAGTAGTCCATGAACAACGCTGTAGTAATTGCGTGCTTGTCTCTGTAAAGCTTTCAGGGAAACCGTTCTCTGTTCTTCACTAAGGCGTATATATGCCATGTGCTTTACCCAAACTCGACTAAAGAAAAAAAAAAAAACGCTACTTAGAGCTTTTTCACCTTTCAACAGCCGGTGTTAATGCGATTTCATTTAAACGATTTAAAATGAGGAAATATTCTGTCATGTGGCATTCTGTCAAGATCTGTGTGCTGCCCCTGCCTGTGATGCCGGCGTAACAAAGGCCCCCGCAGCCCCAGCCCCCCGAGCAATTTACCCGGCCCTGAGAGCTCCCAATTAACTTTGGAGAGAGCCCCCTTCAAGTACTCAGGGGAGGGCCCCCCGCAAGTTCATTACGCCACTGGGTGGTAAATAGCTTATGATGTTACTTCCACAACTCCAATGATTTTGGTGAAGTGGTGACACCAGGTGCAATCCCATGCAATTCCTCTTCAAAGTCTGTTATTGGCGTTTTTACACGTTACTTGTTTAATTTTTTAACTTTTCGTCAATATTAATGTCATCATAACTTTAATACTTTTTAGATGGACAAAGTAGGTAGGTACAGTGGGGTAGCGAAAAATGGCAGCGAATCCCTTCTAAATGTGGCCGAGGCTCCCGTATCTGACGGATATTCAAAGGCCCTGGCCTAGGGGCTAAGCATACAATAGCTGCATGTGGCAATTTTATGCCTCTTTTACCCCCAGAAACAGTCCTGCCACGTTCCACACAACAGGCCCAGTAGAAAAGAGTACAGCGGAAGACAACCCAAGAGTCATCACTTTAAAAGACACAGAAAAAACGAAAACAAGCAATGTCCTGCAATACTCACAGGAGAGGTGTGCCTATAAAATAGTGCAATGGAGGCTGACCTTTCAGGTACTTACGGCCCCAAAGGCGTGTTGTCAAATTGATGGGAGGCGCAACATGATGGGCTTCAGCCCCCTCCCTCGGCCCCCCCGATGTACACACCTTCTTAACCGTATCCTTCTAAGTGCAGGTCTAGGGAGGGTACTATCCCTCGCCAGTAGCCACCCACCATCCATAAAATCACCACCTGAAGTAAGAATTCTGACGGAAATCACACTCTGTGCAATGAGCGTTATATTGATGTATATACAATAAACACTAACTGGGTGTGCGCCTGCAAATATGCACACGGGGTAGATACTCTATTCCAGAAATATACACGCATATGCGTATTCCAAAAAAACACAAATACAGTCTCTTCTTATAGGTATACACGCCAAATGCTCTCCCCTTAAAACACAAACAGAGACACACTGAAAGTTCACGGCTCGAAACACACAAAAAGTGAGCTGGTATTAAAAACTCACTTGGTGCACTTGAATACACTGACCAAATGTGTTCTGTGGAAGCAAAACACACGCACTGGGTGTACTCTGAAATACGCGCACACTGGCACAGATTGCGCTCTCTGAACACAGAAACATAAATACACACATAATGAGTGTTGTCTGCAGACATATTCACACGCAGTGCAGGCTTCCCTGAAACTCAGAAACACATACAGAAATAGCCCCACCTTCGTCATATACAATGATAGGAAACGTTCGTCTGAGATACACATACACACACACAGTGGGCCTGATCTTTATGAGAAAGTTAGACCGTGGGAGCGTTCGATAGGATTACACACAAGGAATGAACACACACCAGAGAACACGCAAACACGCACACGTCTATGCTCCACGTAAACACAGACGCTGGCAAACACAATGGGCGCGCTTTCGCCGAAATATACACAGAACGTACGCCTGTGCTGTCCATGGGGCACAAGGATAAATGCATTGAACATGCAGTACAACAACATTTGATAGTCCCCCTCCCTCTTGACGAATACGCCATTCCATTTCATTCATTCATTACAGCCACACTCCATGAGCAAGGGTTAACGCGTGTATGTCACACTCCTCACGGTGGCAAACTGCCCTACCACATGCCATCTCATTATCCTCCAGTACTTTAGCAACAACAGTAGGGTGCCACCCACCTGACAGACGGCAGCGCCTAGAAGTGACCCGGCATGGTCAGCGAGGCGGAAGGTCCCGCTGCTTACGTGAAGCGCTGTATAGAAGTCTTCTGCGTAGCTCTGGGACAGTGATTCCAGTTCAGCCACAGGCAAATAGTCCACCTTCCTGTCGGTGACAGCACCGGGCACCAGGCCTTGTTGTAAAGCGATGTTTAATATCTGCCTCTTGCGCCACCCTGCATTGCGAGACGTGGAGCTCTGGTTTCTCGCCGCCCCCTTAGCCGAGAAGCCCGGTCGTTTAACGTAGAGATGCGCTCAGTCCACGGCACGGTTATTTACCATTCCCGGGCCGAGAGGCGCGTTACACTGTCCTCGGCGATGCTCCACAGGACTCTCAGGCTCGGATACTCATGGATCCTCACTGCTGTCTGTACTGAGGGCAGCTCTCTCCCGTTCCTCCCTGTCCGCTGCACTTAATAACAGATACCCTATTCCCGACACCTCTCGCCCTACCCTCTTCTGTCGAGATTCACTTTCCCCCGCCTCGCAGCTTCCTGTACAGAGAGGATAAGCGTCCCGCGATGAGGCAGTGACTGACGCCGACTCCACGCCCCAAATAAGTCCCTCCGCTCTCCGCTTTAAGAAGCCCTCCTCTGACCCTCCCAGTGTCCTTCGCTGAGAATGATGCTCGACCCTTTTCCGCCTTCTAACCTTCCCCCCAGCCCCCAGTTCTCTCAAAACAGAAAACTGCTAGTTTCCAGTCCCGATCTCCCCAGCTTCCTGCGCTGAGTAGCCCACACCACCCTTTACTCCTCAAAGTACACTGAACAACCAGTGCACTCAGCTCCCTGCACTGACATGCACTGTGTGCACTCCACGCTAAACATTCTTTATATTGCAACAGCTGATGCTAAAAATAGAATGGTTCCAGAGCAGGGGAGGCTGGTTTAAGCCTTTCTACGTTTCCCCCTTTAATTACGCAAACACATTTATTCAATATATGTGATGCGCAATCCTCTTTTCCAAACCCTTCCTGATCCATGTTTAAAACTAACATTTATCGGGGACCTCACGTTAGAATGTACTAAAAGTAGGTGCTGTCAAATGGACTCTTCCACGGCATTTCCTCCAATGAGATAGGTTTAAGGTGGGCTGGAAGCAATATATTTAAGGTGGCTTCAGAAGACAACAGCTATCAGCTTTCTATGCTGTTCTGTCGTAAGTACAGATGTGCAAGATAACGATTTGTTTTCGGCAACGCGGCGACACTTAGCGCTCTGAAAATTTTCCTCACGAACTTTGACCATTAGAAAATATGTATCCAGCGTGCTTTACGATACTAATCGCATTGCTAGTTACATCCTTGCAGTGGTTGCAGTGCATGTGTAGTGTCCTGGATCCTAGGCGCTCATGCTACACTGAGGGTGAAGGTCACATAGGGTGGTGGCAACTGGCCCAGGGCACTTCTGCGCCCAGCCCCTTTTATTGGAAAGGTCACCTGACTGGTGACAGTGTGATGGCTCGGTGTGGGATGAGTGTGGAAGCCAGCCCTCATCAGAGTGGCTGATGGAAACGTTAGAATGTGTCCAGCAGGACAATACATCCCTACCAAACTTTATTAAAAAAAAAAAAGTCCAACCTATGGAAAAGCATGAACAATAAAGTAAAACACCACGGATTCTGTCTTTTCAGGCTGTCTGCAGGACATGACGAGTGGACAAGTGCCTCTGGGAGCACCCGGTACCACAGCACACATCAGTGGTTTAACCAGAGGACTCTGGGCATGCAATGCAGTGTGGATGACGTCCAGGTCTCACAGTCACGTCAACGTGGTGTTAGTACACCTGGTCTCAATGTGTTGGGGTCTATTTACACAGTTCAATGTGGGGCTGCATCTGGAGCTGTGGTGGAGTCTGTTACAGAGACTTATTTAGAGGCACTCTGGCTTCCTGAAAGGCAAATAAATATTCAAATACGGGAATGACAGTGCTGTGGTAGGACATCTCCGTTTGAGGACTCGGTGCCTTCCAGTACCTGTCATTGGAGCAGCTTCAGACTCATCTCTCGTGCTGGGATTTTCTCATGCCAGAGTTCCCTTGAGGCCCTTATCACTGGGTTGCCACAGGATTGCGTGGGCTGTGTGGTGCCTCTTGTAGACTGCGTGGAGGGGTTGCTGTGGAACTCCCAAAAGGACCACGTCCAAATTGCGTGTGCAACTGCAAGGGTAGGTGATACAGTGGTGTGGTGTGCTCTCTTCAGAAGGACACAGGCGCACACAGCGTCTCACGGATGGTCGTTGGGGTGATAAACCTCCCACAGCTCCAGGAATGCCTTGTTGATCTTCAGATGTTTTGCAGGCAGAATGTTCCACTCTGGTGGTGCAATGCTCCATAGATTGTTCTGGTGATGCACCTGGTAAAGATGACAATTTTACCATACAGCAACTTTTCTACAGGTGACAATGTCTTGCTTGGAGTGAGGATGGCTGGAGGGACTTCGCGGCCACTGGACTTGTTACATCATTGGTTCGGTTCTTCTGTGGCATGTGCAGTCACTGACAGGTATGCCATCTCTCTCAAGCAGCCGCTGGCAGGTGTCTGGATGGTCGCACTGTGAATCGTCGGCTGCTACGCGATTTACGCACACTGGCTACTCCGTCTGTACTGTCTCTAGTGATGTCGCTACATCCCAGTGGCTGGCTTGTGTTGCTGGATGTACTCTCCTCTAGTGGTAAGAGTTATTGGTCTGGTCACTTCTCTTCCTTCCTCCTGTGCACCTGTGAATGTCTGGATCTCCTGTGTGACTGGTCTGTCACACACCTCTCTCTCCTCTTCTCCTATACGTTGTGGCATCATGCCACTCTTCTCCTCACCAACTCTCTGGTGATGTGGCGTTGTGGCACTCTCTTCTCCCTTTCAACTTTTTTGTGGTGTGGCATCATTCCACACTTTCTTCTCTTCTGACCAGGCCTCTCACTGTAACGCTGTCTTCACAGGACCTCCTTAGTCGTGTCCTGTTCATAGGACTCTTTCTCTTTTTTGACACAGACCTCTCACAGGTCCTGTCCTGTTGGTAGGACTTGACTCTTCGCTTTCTTATGGACCTCTCTCAAGTCCTATCCCTTCTATAAGTATCTTCTTGGAGATAAACTTGCTGAATCACCTTCTTCCACCTTCACTCAAGGGTGTAGTGCTTGCCCCTTGAAGCTGCACTGTTGTGGTGCCTTGACCTGCCTAAGTTCGGGTTTTCGTGGCAGGGTCGGTCACTCCTTGTGACATGCTCAATGCCAGGCCCACAGTGGGCATTTGGTGCTGGGGTGGCCGGCTGGTGCGGTCTTGTTCGCTCAACATTTCTTCTTATTCTTTGAGGGCTCTCTCTCACTCTCCTGGGCTCCTGCCTTTGCTGTCAGATGTGTATGTACAGCCCTTTGCGCGCCTCGGTCTCACCTTTGCGGAGTTCATGCTTGTAGGCTGTTGCCCTGTCAGGCAGTGATGTTGCTGACAGACAGTCTCTTGGTGGTGCCCTCTGCTGGTGCTTTGCATGCTTGTTCTTCTCTCGTGGTGGCATCAGGCAGCCCCTGAGGGTGTGGCACGTGTGCAGCGCACATTTTCCTTGTGCCCTTCGTTGGGCTTGCTGCATTTTCTTTGCCAGGGCACTGCCTTCTTAGGCTTTGCTGGGCGGCCTTGGGCTTCTGGGCTCTTGGTGAGGGTTTACAAGTCTCTCCCTCTCCAAAACAACAGGCAGCCACAATGGGGGCATGTGGCTGCACTGCAAGTTTGTGCTTGGCATGTTTGACATTCTTAGGTGTTCCTTTTTCCTGCCAGGGAACCTTTTCTGTCAGCCATTCTGTATAGTGGTGTGAGCCTACAACCTCATGCCCAGGTTACTCTAAACTTAGTCCAGCTGCTAAAGTACTGCTTGACAGCATAGCAGGGTTGTTGTCACTCTGTTCATCTGTTTTAATGTAACATGCGGGGCATTGTAGGCTCTGTGTGATGCAGCCCTCGGACACAGCATACAAGTCACTTGCTCATTTCGGTTGAGGTGTTGCAATCTACTGCTAGGTGGCATTGTGGCTGCCTTTCAAGTGCGCAGCAGTGCTATTGAAGTTGGGGGGACCGCAGGGCTGGAGATGCTGGGATAGACCTGTGTGTAGTGCTGGTACGTCTTCAGTCTTTTCACAGTGCTAACCCCAGTCAGGAGTGCTGCACACTATTTTCCCAGGTGGGGGTGCTGCCACTTGATGCTGTGGGGTCACAGTGGCTTTCCTCGCCTTGCGCCCATTTCAGTGTGCACTGCTCATTTTGCACTGCCGTGGTAATGCACATGGCCACAAGGTGACGCTGCAGACATATGGGCTTCCCTGATGCAGTTGCTTGTTTCGCTCAGGTGACCGCTTTCATCACCCTAGCACCCGCTCCAGGGTAAGTGCAGTTTATTTACCATACAGGCACTGGGTAGTCGGGCGGCGGACGTCATACCTTTCGTGCAGGGGGGCACTGGTGTTGCTGTGCTGGGCATTCAGGTGCGGGGATAGCTCTGAGCATGACATTCACTCCAGTCGGACCCCCGCCTACCACTTAATCTGTGCCGATGCTGCTGCCTTGACTGTGGGGGGCATCAGCAGCCTTCCTAGCACTGCAAGCCCTAATCTCCGCTGCAGTTGGAGGCTATAATTGGCACCAGTGGCACACCATTCTTCATGCTAGTGCCCCACTGATGCCTGTTGTTGGGTGGCCTGCTTCAGCGTTGCAGCGGGAGACAGTCACTTTCCTTCCCCAAGTTGGCAGCAAACTTTCATATGGGAGCCCGCACCACTCACAGCACTCTTCCTTACTTTTCTTCCTTTCCCTGCATGCAGGCTCAAACAGGGGTTCCTCTGAGTTGGTGGCGAGCACTTGAAGTAGTGGTCTTCACTGGGAATGTGAGGTCCAGAGCACTCTTCCTGACCTTGCAGGCTGTTTTTGCTCAGACGGGTGCTGCAGAGGTAGGCATGCTGTCCTCAGTGCAGGGGGTTGGACGGGGCATCATCACGTCCAAACTCAGCTTCTCTTTGCTGCTGGCACAGTTTTTACTCAAGATTAATTTAGTGATTCTCCCCCTCTTCACCCAAACCTCTTGCACAGCTTCACTTTTGTTCTGCCCATGGACCCACCTCACACCCGGTGGGTCATTGGATGCCGTTCCCAGGCCACTGCTGCCTTACAAGGGTCCCAGCAGGCAGGCGGCTGCTGGGCATGGAGACTGGATGCTATCCTCGTTCTTCAGGTGGTGATCTTCGTACCACCAGCAATTGCAGGGGTACCTTTGGCTCAGGCTCCACTTCCCTCCATGAACTACAGCAGAGTTGCTGTCAGCGCATACACGGGGTCAGATCTGCTCGTCACCATTGTAGTGTCTTGGGCCCTAGGCCCTCACGCTACGATGAATGACTCTCACGGACACATAGTTAGGGTGGTGGCAACTGACACAGGGCATGTATGCCCTATCCCTTTTATTATCAGGATCACCTGACTGGTGGCGCCTGTGATGGATGGATGGGTGTGGAAGCTAGCCCTCATCAGAGTGGCTGGTGGAAACACCAGAATGTGTCCAGCAAGACACTACATCATGGAAACTGTGATAAAGAGGAGAGTGGGGATGGGGTCATTGAGTGTGAGGACCGGGTCATAGACATTGCTAAAAAGAACAAAGTATTATTATTGTTACTTTTTTTGTCCTCATTTTGAAACAGGTAGTAAAGACCCAGAAGAGGGATTGCTGGAAAAACACAATCTCCCTACCTATATATGCCTCAAAATGAGCAAGACCTTATCCAACATTAGTTGACTTGTCGCAGTGGCCCTGGTACTTCTCATGTGTTGGCTCTTAGGTCTAATCATTGGACATCCCCCCGGTAATTATTTGCCCTTCAGAAATTCCACCTCATCTAGCAGCTCTCTACTGGCTTCCACTTCTCTGACTTTTTCAATGAGAGGCAGTTACGATCAAGCTTATTGAGCTACTGAGTCAAAAGTACCCGCTCTGTAAATCCCAGAAGGGTTGAGGATACACATTTCATGCATAGCTCTCTTCTTGACAACAGAATTAGAACACATAAAAGTAATCTCTGTTTCATAGGTAGTTTAATTATAGTTCTTTTCCCATTTGTGATACCAAAAATCATCAGTGCCTGGTTTACCTTTTCGTCTCTACCCAACATCTCCGATAGAGCCATACCCACTTCTTAACAGAAGAGCTGAATAGTGGGACACTGCATTAACATGTGCAGATCAATGGCCATCTCAACATCACATTTAAGGCAAGTCTTCACCACTCGATTTCCCAGACTTGACAACTTTTTCAGAGTCCAGTAGGCTCTGTGTTATGTGAATAGAGTATTCTTCTTGAGAAGTGCTGATGTCACTGATTCCCATAGAGAAGACGTAGATACTTGCCAAAAGGGTTATAACTCCAATGTCAGCAGTTCCTTTCTCCAAGTCTCTGGCAAGGTGAATACTTCATCGATGCCTTGCACTTTCACCCAGTACCGCTTTGCATCCTCTATTTTAATGGTGGAGCACCCTTGTAATAATACCTCCCACTCAAAGTGTCCCATATCTTCTTGACACAACCCACGTCCCCAGCTGGTCATTTGGTAGTGCCTAAATCTAGATAACCTGTCACCCACAATCCAAGACACATCACACCCCTAAAGGACCAGATAAAATTGCTTACTTCTCCCTGCAGTTTCTTAAACCACACAGTTCTAAAAGTTAACAGAATAACAGTGAAAATAAAGGTGAACTTTGGGAGTATCGACATCTTTATAATGTTGGTTTTCATGAAAACCATAAGCTGGAGACATATCCATGACCTTAACATTCTTTTAGTGTCCATCATGACTTTATTAAAATGAACTTGGACAATCTTGCCTAAATACTATGCTACTAGAACCCCAAGACACCTAATTTATTTCTTTACAAGGGAGCTATCACACTGAGTATTCCGTGTCATTATCTCAATTTTTGTGTTCATCAGATTACCTGAGACTTTCCCAAACTCCTCCAAAGTTTGCAAAATGACTAGATTGGAGCCTACCAAATCCAAGGTGTAGACCTTCACATCGTCTTCGTATAACACAACTTTCTTCTCCCACCTGTTACATTCAAAATGGAAAATGCTGGGTGTTGAATTGAAGTTAATCCACAGACTAGAAAGATATTTTACTGGATTTTATTACATTAAAAAGATCTCCTTAAAGCAACGTCCCAGCCTCTAGTTTTCTCTCCACAACGTCCACCGCTCGTGCTCCCAGCTCGCGCTCGCAGCTCTCCCTCACCATTCTAAGAACCTCTTAAGGTTCTAACTCACGTGCTCATAATAAGAATATAACACTGGGCTTTCCCCTCATCCTAATCGCTAGAGGATCAATGTGTAGAGTCTAGTAAGTTAGCAGTGACAAGGCCCTTTTGGTTCCTGTTGGACTCTGTAAAACTGTGACTTAAGTGTTCGGGTGTGGTGAATAGATTTCATGTTTAGAATGTTGAGTTTTTGGTTACATGCAGAACAATAAAGACGTGTAAAACCAAGCTCTGTGTGTGGCTTATTTATTTAAAATAACCCAGGCTGAAGAGGACGCTACACCTGGTGACAAGATAGGGGATATGTAACCTGAAGATCAACAGTAATTTCCTAGACAGTTCGTAGTGGTCCAGCAAACTGCTTGTGCATGCCACACGTGCCTCAGTCAAAATGAAGATTGATGTTTGGCAAATGTGGTGTCAAAGTGCCACTCGAGCCAGTGTGAAGATTTTGAAGATATTTCATTGATAAGTGTATGATTTGTTGGTCAGAAATTTTCTAGTAAAGATGTGAAAGAGGTACAGTGCCACTACACAACACTGAGCTACAGTATGACAATGCTAAAGACAGGCGAAAACTAATACAATGCAAAGAGGCGAGAAGGGTGAAGAATCTATGCAAAAAACCAAGCCCCTGCTCACTGCTAAAGAAGAAGACAGTGCGTCACAGCCAGAGCACAGGGTGAAGAACCTGCACAAAAAACCAAGCCCCTGCTCACCGCTAAAAAAGAAGACAGTGCTTCAAAGCCAGAGAGCAGGCAAGACAACCCAGGTGGTAGCACATGGTTAGTAGTTGACAAAGGTGTCCGTATAAGTAGGCAGCAGATGCTCATAGTTCTACAGGTTATGATGCTGTTGCATTCTTGAAACCACTGCCTCCTGTCATAGTTGGACTCTTTCTCTAGGCAAGACTACTGGTTTAGGGGTGACAGTACTTATGTTTGTAGGTGACTATGCCTATCCTACAACAAGTCGCAACTGTAATCCCAACAACTCCGACTCACTAGCAGCACCTCACCACAACCCAATCAATTAACGGTGATTTGTGGCAGCCTTTACGCATGGACATCTCGGGAGTGTCGTGGTTGAATGGAGATTACCCCTTTCTCACAGATACATCATTGTCTCAATGAAACATAGGCAATGACGAAGATGCAGTAAGGTTTTAATAGTTTTTATTTAACACAACTGCAATCTGTGATAAGGTATAAGGGCTGCAATGATTAGGATAACGAACTGTGCAAGGAACAGAATGGTAAAGACAAGAGTCATTATCATAAAGACCCCCACCATCTTGCAATAATACAAAAATACATTAAGGGCCTCATTATGACCCTGGCGGCCGGCGGTATGCTGTCAATAACTCCGCCAATAGGCTGGCGGTGTTCCGCCAGCTATTATGACCGGGGTGCAATAGCCACGGCCATACTGCCGGCCCCTCTACTATACTGCAAGGCTTCCGCCTGGCGGTGATAATCCCCAGGGCGGCGAAGTCCCCGACCGCCAGCCTGGCCACCACCATGGAAAGGCTGTCAGTAAGGGAGACTTGGTATGCCCGGGGGGCCCCTGCACTGCCAATGCACCGAATTTCGGGCAGTGAAATGAGCGACGGGTGCTACTGCATCCGCTGCACATCAGCATTGCTGCCAGCTCTATTACGAGCCGGCTGCAATGTTGGTGTGACTTTTTCGCTGGGTCATCGGACGTTAACATTGTTACCGTCCGCTGGCCCAGCAGAAAAGTCGTAATAGGGAGCCAGAAATACCACCAGCATTGGCGGTATTCTGGTGCCCGCAGCCTCGGGGGTCTTTGGAAAAGATCGCTGAGGTTGTAATGAGGGCTTAAGTGTGTAATACGTCCTAATACCCTATCACGGTAGGCCTAATCTTCTACCTAAAGGAGAGCTTGGTATGTTAAACCTAATCTGCCAATGCCATGTCCCTGAAAGGGGCCCCAACCCTTGTTACCTTGGAATGAGGTCTCTAGCTCAGACTCCGTAGGGACACGAAGTCCAGGTCAGCGTCAAGGCGACGTGCAGCATCGATAGCAGCGATGGTATCTGGTCAGAATCCCTCGGATTATCTGTCTCAAGTGTGATGTATTTATACAGATCTACTTGGACCCCTGACGTAGGTTGTTCCCAAACAATAGATAACTCTGCATGCTTGGGATGGTAGTTTTTAATGTGAGCACCTACAGTTTGTTTGTCTTTGTCGCTTGATTTGACGCCTTAGCGAGGTGACACTGATACTATAACTCTAAACAAAAAGGGCCTAACTATAAACAAGGCAGCCATTGTAGAAGAATTAATTAAATAAATGGTCTAAGACAGAGCAAGCTAAGTATGTTAAAAGTCACTAGGTGACGGTGGCACGAGTCTGCAAGCCAAAGGCTAAGCTAACTCCTGTTATCCCATTAAAACAAATTAGGATTCACTACACTCCATTTGATATTGCCAAAAAGCAAAATATTTGTGACAGATGGACTGCCAGGATAGAAATGTTTGATGATTTCATCCATGTGCTGGAAGAAACAGATAGAAAAAAGATTTTCAAATACCTCAAAAATCTTGCCAGTGAAAGAGTGAGAGAAGTAATATAGAAACTGCAGCGAACTGACAAAGTCACATACTGTCAAATCAAAGAAGCGTTAAATCTAAAGTTCAATCCACTGCCACGTGTCGATTACAAAAGATACAATTTCAATCAGGAACAACAGAAAGCTGATGAAACTATCAACAAATTTGTTGAAAGACTTGATGCGCTTATCAAACACCGTAAGTTGAATGAATTCAATGATGAAGAAGCCATACGTCTCAGATGACGAATGCTAAGAGAAACCCTTAGTCTGGAGTGAGTTCTCATGTCTGCCAGAGCTGAGGAGTGTGCTGATTGACAAGCTGCTAAGATGGAGGCTGGCGGTGCCCAGAATGAGTCAGTCAAACATAAAAAGTAAGCACAAACGCAAATATGAAGGACACAAAATGATGTCTCTAAAGAAAAAGAAACTGTGATTTTCATTTAGACTTTTTTCTCCTCACAAAGGTGAATGTCTCGGCATGGACAAATGTTCAAACGCTGTGGGAATATGTACCATTTTGTAATGGTTTGTAAGGCAAAGAAAAAGCTTAGTGTGTCACAATGAGAAAACAAAATGGATGCCCGAACGTTCCAGAAGCGAAGTTCTACGCACACTGACGAGGCCAAGCGGCATCATCAGCTGAGGCAGATCAACACTAAACCAAGTTGATCATCATCTAAATCTTTATCCCAGAGGTCTTCAGTTTCATTGTCAAGTGACAGTGAGGAAGACAGATGTGCAATGTCTACTTCAGCAAAATGTGCACATGCCGGACTGTTCTGACGCAAAGAAGAATGCGAGTCAATGAAAATTTGACAAGAAAATCACAAAAGTCATTCAAACATAGTCCAAAAATGACACTACAGGTTAATACCTATTCCATATCTTCTATTATTGACAGTGGCGCATCAATGAACATTATGCCTGAGGAGAAATACAATGAACTATATTTTCTTTGCCCTGTCTCACAGCGTCAAAGACTAAAATGTATATATGGGCTACATCAATGCCTCTAAAGAGTTAAGGTTCATTCGTAGCAACCATGAGACACAAAAAGACAATGGTACAAGCACCCATTGACATACTTCAAGGTACAGCGTCAAGTGCCTGTTTACTCAATTTCAGTACTGCTGCTGATATGGTGCTGATATCTGTAAACCACAACATGAATTTTCACTTCAAAATAGTAAGTCAGTTCCCGTAGTTGTTTCTTGGAATAGGAAAACTTACGACAGTGAAAGTGGAACTGCATATCAATGAGGACTTTGGTCTTGTTATTCAAAGACATAAACAAATTATATTTCATCTACAAGAAGCTGTTGAGAAAGAGCTTGAGTAATTACAAAAGCATGTTATCATTGAGCGATCTAGTAGTTAAACTCCATGGGTTCCCCCCATATTGGTAGTGTTAAAAAGGACAGCATCTATGTTGGTATGCCTCAAGCTAACAAGGCAATTGAAAAAACACGACATCCCAGTCCACACACTGCCAACATGATCACACAGCTAAATGGTGCCAAAGACTTCTCTCGCCTTCATCTGAACAAACAATATCATCAATTGGAACTCAAAGAAAATTGCAGGTATATTGCCACTTTTTCTATTATTATTTGTTTGTTCAGATACAAACAATTACGTTTCAGTGTGTCATAAGCTGCAGAACGCTTTCAAGATGCCATTTGACGTATCATACAACCTGTCATGAATGCTTTCAATTACAGTGATGACATATTGATTTTTAGAGCTACTCAAATGGAACATGTCCAAGCTCTTACACAAGTGTGCCGTTTACTTGCTGATGCAGGTTTAACTTGGATTGCTGAGATATGTGAGTTTCACAAAACAAAACTCACATTCTTTGGCCATATCTTTTCTGATGAGGGTATGATGCTATATCCATCCAAAGTACAAACTTTGTTAGCCACTAATCCCCCACAAGATTTTATCATGCTACGTTCATTCCTTGGCATGACCAGTTATTGTTCTAGATACACACGTGACTTTTCCACACTAAGTGCTCCCTTAAGAGACTTAACAAAAAGAAATGCTTCATTTGACTGGTTACACAAACGTGAACAAAGTTTTAAGAAAATCAAGCATGCAATTGATAATGCCACTGAAATGACCTACTGTCCTGCTATTTGATAAGTTTGTTTTGACCAATGACTTTGTGTTTCACCACTGCGCATATTAGTTGCTCAATGTTCACCAGTAGCACATTGTATGTTTTGTTCAGTTGAGCCGCCTATTGGCTTTGACATGGCATTAGCCATTACTTTCTGTATTCAGTTGAGCCGCCTATGGGCTTTGACATTGCATTAGCCATTACATTCTGTATTCTGCCTATTGGCTTTGACATGGCATTAGCCATTGCTTTCTGTATTCAGTTTAGCCGCCTATGGGCTTTGACATTGCATTAGCCATTACATTCTGTATTCTGCCTATTGGCTTTGACATGCTGTATCCAGTCTAGCCGCCTATTGGCTTTGCCATTGCATGCCTATTGACTTTGACATGCTATTAGATATTCTGCCTATGGGCTTTGACATGATATCATATATTACATTTTGTATTCAGCTCCGCTGCCTATTGACTTTGACATGATATCATATATTACATTTTGTATTCAGCTTGCTGCCTATTGACTTTGACATGATATTATATATTGCATTTTGTATTCAGCTTGGCTGCCTATTGGCTTTGACATGATATTATACATTGCATTTTATATTCAGCTCAGCTGCCTATGGGCTTTGACATGATATAAGACATTGCATTTTGTATTCAGCTTAGATGCCTATTGGCTTTGACATGACACTAGACATTGCATTTGATATTTAGGTTAGCTGCCTATTGCCTTTAACATGACATTGCATTTGATATTTAGGTTAGCTGCCCATTGCCTTTAACGTGGAGTTAGACATTGCAGTTGAGAATCCAAGCTGTATTTTTCCAAGCTGTGTTTTTGCACCAGAGAACCAAGATGTTTTTCTCACAGTAGACTAGACCTGATAAGAGAGGGTACATGGTGTTGTTCTCTCTGCTTGAGCTTGGGAACAGGAGTAGTCTTGGAGACCTGGCCAGTCTCCAAAAGGCTTGCTCAGTTTCCCAGGTCTGAGAGGAGGGGGCACACCTTTGTAACGAATGTAACAGGCTGCAGAGAGTCAGATTCGAATCTGCCGGACCTCATGCTGGAGCTTGGCGCCAGCTGCCAGCATCCCGTGTGGGTAGATGAAACTCTTTCTCGCGGCTGACAGGGGTCATCAGCTTGCAGACCTTAGAAAGATGTAGCTGTAAATAGTTCCTACACGGTGAAGTATTTGTTTTGCTTTGCATTCAATATCTTATAAATATAACCTGCTGTGTATATTGCAAACTGATATATTTTGTTTGATTAACGCGGACTTGAAAGCTACTAATTCGTCATTCATATAACAACAATAAAAGTCTTCTTTGACCTCAGAAGTGCATTTCTGTTGTGTTATGTTAGTGCTTAGAAACTAAATAAGAGGAAAGCACTACACCTACTTTGATCTGAAGCTTCATACAGAGATTGATGCTGACAGAAGCCTGCCCGGGTTGGGCGCGATCCTTGCCCAACCCAATTGTCACCTGAATGCTCAAATGCAAAATGTAACTTATACAAGCACACACAAAATGAACATGCCTATTCACAACCTGAGAAAGAAAGCTTAGCAGTGGTGTGGGCTTGTGAACATTTCCACATATTCTTATATGGAAACCCTTTCACTCCTGTAACCAACTATCAAGCATTGCTTACCATCTTTGGCAACCCAAAAGCCAAGGTACTTCCTAGAATTAGACATTGTGGTTTTGGGACTACAGGAATATGACTACACTCTTGTGTACCAACCAGGGAAAGATCAAAACCCAGCTGAATACTTTTCACGAGTGCTAATACAGTGTCATGGTACTCATCCAAAGCAGCTGAAACCTACATTAACTTCATTGTAAAGTTAAGTACCCACAGCTATTTCTATGGAATAAACTATTACTACAACAAGCAAAGATAGTGACATGTTGATACTAAAAGACATTATTGCACATCAGTCCTGGAAACAGCTCACTCAACCTTGGACATGTGACAGTGAATATCAGAAATTAAAAATTTGAAAGACGAACTATCCGTTACTCAAGAAGGTATTGTCTTACGAGGTTAGAGAATTGTCATACAAGAGGGTCGAAGACAAGTAACTGAAGTGACCTATGAAGGACATCGTGGAATTGTTGCCACTAAACAAGCTCTCTGAGACCAACATTTGTTTTCCTCATCTTGATGAGAGAAATGAAACAGAGCTAAAGGCCTGTCATTTATGCAATTGCTTACCTCTCAAAATCACTCAAAATGCATCAAACATGTTGGATTTTCCAAAACATATATGGGAAAGAATCGCTGTTGATTTCTTTGGTCCTCTTGACAATGGACATCACCTGATGGTGATTATCAATGAATATTCCTGTTTTCCATTAGTAGATCCCTCATGGATTACTCAAGAAAGAGTCATCAAGAGATTAGATGGCATTTTTGCAATGTGGTGTGTTCCTTCAATTAAAAAGTCTGACAATGGCTCGCCTTTCAACAGTCGAGAATTCAGAGACTTTCTTACTCATCTCAATGAGAAATATCAGAAAGTCCCACCGTTTTGGCCACAAGCAAATTGCGTTATTGAACGCTTTATCAGCACACTTAAAAAGGTTGTCCATCGTGCTAAATTGGAGAAGTTTGATCTGAAGTCATCTCTCCATGCCACTCTTTGAGCTTACCAGTCGACTTCTCATTCAACAACAGGTGAAAGTCCTGCCACCCTGATGTTCAGGAGAGTCATGATGACCAAGTTACCACAATGGAACAACAGGAGATCTACAACAGATGGTGAACTTCGTCAAACAGACTTGTGTTGTAAACAAAAGATGAAAGCATATGCCAACAAGTGTCAACATGCCAAGAACATTATTTTCAATGAAGGAGATTGAGTATTAGTGCGACAACAGAGAAAAAGCAATTTGATACTCCTTTTGATGTGAGCCCTTCAAAGTTGTGACCAGCAATGGACACATGGTGACTGATCCTCTGGAAAGTCGATTAAGCAAGATTCTTTGCACTTCAGGCATCTGCCGCATCATTCACCAGTCTCTGATGTCAGAGATGAGACTGGTTGGATTGAGACTGTAGAGAGCCCCCTGACTACATCTGTTCCTACATCACCAGTGCCTGTCATGGACGCTTCGCTTCTATCTTCACAGCCTCAGAGGACATGATCTGGGTGCTTTGCCAGAGCTCCACAATGACTTATAGAGGAGTTGTAATGTATATACATATATCTTTAAAACAAATTGTATTTTTGATTTACCAAGGGGGAAATGTAGTGTCTTGTGTCTCATGAGTTAGCGATGATGGGACTCTTTTGGTTCCAGATGGACTCCGTAAAACTATGACGTAAGTGTTCGGTTGTGGTGAATAGATTTCATGTTTAGAATGTTGAATCTGCTGTTACACAAAGAACAATAAAGACATGTAAGATCAAGCTCTGTGTTTGGCTTATTCATTTATGAGTATCTAGGCTGGGGAGGATGCTACCCAGTGTAAAAATTGAAAAGCAAGGGAGACAACAGGCACTCTTGCAAGGTTCCTTTTGTTATTATAATCTGTTGAGTCAGTCTCCCTTTCACAGCAATTCTCAACATCGGCTCTTTGTCAATTAACTGAGAATTCCTCCCCCAATGTTTAATCAATCAATTTAAAAAAAGTCCAACTCACTCCGTCAAACGCTTTGGCAGCATCAAACATTAAGATGGTTAATGGTGTTTTCCCTTCAGTTGCCATATTCACTTCTCCCACCAGATTGTGGGTCAGCTCATGTAACTGCTGTCCCCTGATGAAGCCCTTATGGTTCTCACGAACCAGCCCCCCAATCGGCCCCCTCTCCAATCACCTTGCCAAAAGATGTGTGTAGATCTTATATTCACAATTCAGCAATGAGACTGAGCTCTAAGATTCACAAAATGTAGGGCCCTCGTTAGGTTTTAATATCACACTAATTGTGCCCTCTTTCCATGATCCTGGTGAACTATTTCCTCCCGAAAAAATGTCTGCCAGCTATCTACCTAATAATGAGATTAGTTAATCTTTCAATGCTATACACAGCTCATTTGGTAAACCACCATGACCTGAGAGGTTCCCTCTTTTTAGCTCCTTCATTGCCTCCCTTACCTTCTACTGTCTTCGTTCCTGGTTTAAGCCCAATTTAAAATCCGACCCGAGCTTCGGGAGTGGTACCTTCCTAAGCCGAATTTTATATTTGATCTTTGGACGCCTCCAAATCGCCAGTTTACAACTCCTGAAAGAAGTTGGTAAAAAGTTGTTCTTTGTCTTTGTCATCTGTACACCATTTTCCTGTCGCTCTCTCTTAAATCCTCCTAATGGTGTTCCTTACAACGTCCACCTCTGTTTTCCAGGCTAATAATTTCCCAACTCCGTCTTCATACTCACAGTGGGCTAACTTAAAGGCCTCCCATTTCCTACGCAAAATGCCAGCCAGCTCACCTCTCGCCTCTCTGATCTTGTTATTGAAAGCAGTTCATTCCTGTGCTCCGAAATGGGCGCCCCTATCTCTCTGCTAGTTTAAAATTTTTGCTTCTAGATCACGCTTTGACTCTTTATGCTTACACACCGCTAAACTCTCCCCCTAATAAGTGCTTTAAAAGCATCACAACATGTGTGCAAGTGAGCCAATTCATTGTTTATTTTTTTTAAAATCCACTGCGTCCTGCATGAACTCACTAACAGCCATCTGGTTCAGCAGTAGTGTTCGATCTAAAGCCCATCTGGCGATATCCAGTGTCTTTCCCAACAGTAGATCACTGCAGAGTGATGAGACATACTCAGGAAGGGGACTCACCTCTTTCACTTTCCGGTCTTTCTGACATCTAAGAGGAAAAAGTCAATTGTGGAAAAAATTTACACACTTCTTATTGTCAAAGATGAAACTTTTATCGCTGCCGGCCCTTTGCCTACAGACATCACACCAACCCAAATCTTTCATCAACTGCTGCACCTGTGCTAACATCACTGTGGAGTTAGCCGTACTTCTCAAAGTGGATTTGTCAAGTATGGGACCCAATAATACATTTAAGTCACCCTATCACCATTAGAACTGGTACGTCCAACAAATGGCAGTTTAAGGTCTGAGGTGGACCTAGGTCATCAATATTCAGGCAGTAAAAACCTACTAATGCATACCATACGCTGTGCACCTAAATCCTAGCTATTAATCACCACTCCCCAGTATCTGCTGTGTAATCTCCCAAGGTTGCATGAGCAGAGTCCTTGATCAGAACACCCATACCTTCGCACAACACGTCTGGTCCATACATGCAAAAGCCCTGAACCATTTTTGCCTCCTTAGGACTTACTCGCACTCCTTCCTCAGTAAGTGGGTTTCTTGTAATATCACTACCCCAGCTTCTGACCACCTTAAGTATTCCGAGATCTTCCCCTTTCTACTTCTTACCTTAAGCCCATTCACATTCCATGATAGGACACGCAAGGGTTTTTCCTATTAACACCTGTCATTTTCTTCCAGATTCAATGCATTCTGATATCTGAACCCTTACTCTGTGAACTGCCTGCCACCATCAATTCTTATGCCTTACCTTACACCTTGCAAATGAGGACCTTTTTTATTTTTTTCCCAAATGCTCCCCACCAAGGGGCTCTCTCCCTCACGCCACGTGCCTATGTCCGTCTGTCCCCAATAGAACCCTCCCTACCATCTTTCTGGGTATTCTCATTACCTCCAGTCCCTCCCTCGCCTTCCTTTCCACACCAATGAAGCTCCTTGCCTCCCCTAGACCCCTCCCTTACCCTTTAAAAAGTCCCCCCAACACCTCCTGTTCTTTTTTGTCTAGCCCGCTAGACTTACCAACTCTTTCTTCTCCAGGGCAGGGCCTGGGGGGACTTCGTATTCACTCTCGGCGGGTGCGGTGCTCCTGGCAGTGGGTTCCCGGCTGTAGCGTCTTCCTGGAGGTATGCTGAGCTGTCTTAGGGGAGCTGCTTCCAGGTCGGCTGACAGAGTCGGTCAGCTCTCTGGTGTCTGGGGGTGGGCTTCGGGGTCTTTGCCTTGTGTTTGCTGGGCTGGTTCACCAGTCGTGTCCTCTTCATGTCTACGGTAGGGCGGGCTGTTCTACCCACGTTTTTCTTTCTTTTTTGGTGATTGGTGAGGCATTTTTATTTGCTGCTTGGGGAGGGTGGGGTTTCTCTCCTATTTCTCCCCTTCCATTAAGCTGGATTCCATTTTGGCTTCTTTGATTGGCAAGATTGCGGTCAATCCTGAGGACTGTGTTCCTGCTGATGCCACTGACAGGAAGGTGGATTCAGGTCTGACGAGGGCCTTTGCTGCTGAGGATTTGGCACTCAGGGCTGGTATTTTCTCTGCGTATTCTGCCCAATCTTTGGTTCAGGACTTTGACAAACTTGCGGTGGCTGTGCAGTGGTGCTCTGAATGTTCGGAGCTGCTGGCGGGTATGGAGCAACAGGCCAGGTTACTGGCTGACATGCCTTCTGATGTGGTCCACACTTCCGCTCTGGCATCTGTGGCATTGATTTGGGCCAGTAGGTCTCTCTGGTTGCGGATGTGGAAAGTAGATCCGGGGGAGAAGGCTGCTGTCTTGCAGCTTCCTTTTGTAGGTCACACTTTGTTTGGGGATCAATTGCCTTCTATAATTTCCAAAGCTTTTAAGAAGAGGAAGCGCGCCTTACCTTATAAAGGGTTGGCGGAAGCATTCTCCCTCTTCTCCCAAATTTGATTCCACGTCTTTTTCTTCCAGGAAACAACATTTTTAGCCCTGGTTTTATCCTAAGAAATCCGGTCCTTCTGTTCGGGGTGGCCTCAAGAAGGGTTCCTGACAATCACTGTGGGGCTGGAAGGTGGCCTGTTGGGGGTCGACTGAGACACATTCTTCCCGTTTGGCGGGGGTATGCCGCCGATAGCTGGGGGCTAGACATTGTGGAAAATGGCTATGCCATAGACTTTGACCTAGTTCCTCCAGATACAGGGGTTCGTCCAACGCCCTTGCCAGTGGACAGTACCAAGAGAGAGGTTTTTCTGCAGGGTGTCCTGGACTTGCTGCTGAAATGGGCCATCACCCAAGTTCCTGTGGGGGAACGGGGATAGGGTGTTTATTCTGTCTTGTTCCTGGTTCAGAAGGTGTCGAGGTTTTCGTCCAGTGTTGAATCTCAGAGGGTGAATTCTTGGATAAAGACTGTGCATTTCCGGATGTTGTCCATTCAAGCAATTTTGACTCTGATCAGTCCAGGGGATTTCCTGGGATCTCCGGATCTGCAGGATGCTTACCTGATGTCGCAGTTGCCCTGTCCTCTCAGAGGTTCCTCCGCTTTGCAGTAGGTCGGGACCATTTTCAATTCTGTGTTCTTCCATTTGGCCTCAAGTCCTCACCCAGGATTTTCACCAAGGTGCTGGCTCCTCTGGTGGCTCTTCTCCATTCCGAGGGGGTGTTTGTCCATCCGTATTTGGACGATATTCTGATTCAGGCTCCCAGCAGGGTTCTGTTGGGGATTCATGTGGCAAGGATTTTGTTGGTCCTGCAAGGTCACAGGTTTTGGTCAATTGGTGGAAGTCAGATTTGGTTCCTTCCCAGGATCTGCTTTTCATTGGGGCCCGACTCCTGACTCTACAGGGGTTGGTGACTGTGTCGGAGAAGAGACTGCTGGGCCTCCAGACACAGGTGTTGGCGGTCTTGTCACAGAGGGCTCCCAGGGCTCTTCAGTGGTGGCGTCTGTAGGGTCATTTGGCTTAAGTAATTTTTCTGGTGCCTTGGGCGTGGTTTCATCTTCTTTGCCTGGTGGACTGGTTTATCTCCTGTTGGTCTCTGGCTCCGGGCACTCTTCAGGCGAGGAATCCTGTGTCAGGGTTCATTCTCAGGGAGTTCAGTTGGTGACTGGTGCCAGCTCATCTTAGGTTGGGGGTGCCTTTGGATCCTTTAGTGCCTGTTGTAGTTACGACCGATGCCAGTCTCTCCGGATGGGGCGCATGGCTGTGGTTAGAGCAGGTCCATGGGTTTCGGTCTCTTCTGGAGTTGGTCAGGTCTTCAAATTGGAGGGAGTTGAAGGCGGTTCTTCGGGCTCTAGTGCATTTTCAGGTGTCCCTTCGGGGCACGGATGTTCTTCTCCGGACGGACAACTTGGTCGCCAAGTCTTAAGTCAACAGGCAGGGTGGGACCAGGTCTCGGTCCCTGTTTCGGATTGCGAGGGACATTTTCTTTTGGGCTCTGGTTTGGGTTCGGTCTCTTCGGGCCACGTGCATTCAACGGGTGGTCAATGTTCAGGCGGATCAATTGAGCAAGGTCATTCCTTCATCCCAAGTTTTTTCCTTCCGGTTGTCTCTGTTCCATCGTCTGGTTCATTTGTGGGGTCCTCCGGTGATGGATTTGTTTACCTCCTCAGAGAATGCGAAGGTGAGGCGCTTTTGCTCCCGGTTTCATTGCCCTCAGGCTTGGGCGGTGGACGGGATGTTGTGTCCTTGGCCTCTGGGTCTTTTTAATGCATTCCCCTCCTTCCAGTTGCTCCATGCTTTTCTGGTGAAGGTTCGTCTACTGAGGGCAAGGGTTCTATTGATCGCTCCTCATTGGCCGCGGGCGAAGTGGTTTCCGTTGCTTCAGTTGATGGCCTCTGGTCAAATGTTGAACTTCCTTCTCTGTCCCTTTCCTCTATCGTTTCCCCTGCCTCCCTCTGGGGTCATTGCGGTGGTCGCACTTGACGGCTTGGAAGTCGAATGGCGGGGGGTTAACGGGGTTGAGGGTTCCTCATCCTTTGACTTCGACTTTGCTGGCTTCCCGGTATCGTTCCACATTACTGTCCTATGATCGTCAGTGGAAGTTATTCTGTACTTGGTTTTTGCGTCACCTGGTGGATCCTATGGTGGCATCTCTGTTTGAGGTGATGCATTTTTTGCAGGATGGGGGTCAGTTGGGTTTGTCTGTTGCTACTCTGTGGGTGCATACATGTCTAGACCAGGTTAATAAATCTCTGCAGCCTCATTTTATGTGCAAGTCTATCTCTGTTCCTGTGCATAATTGTTTGTCTGAGAGTCATTGGTTAGCTGTAAAACATTGCACTCTACTTTTAGTTGTCAGTCTTACTTGTGAATGTGAAGTTAAAATTGCTCACCCGAACTATGAAGACCCTGCTCCAGCAACAAAAGTGCAGGCAGCAGCAGGCAGGTGTCCAGACGGGAGGCAGCAGTGCATGGTGCCAGCTCTTTATCGCTCCCCTCTGGCCATACAGCCGCTCGACATCTGGCCTCTGAGAGAAGCTGCTTCTCTGGCCGCACTCCATCCCCAAGCGTGGCTGACTGTGCAAGCATCCTGCTGTGAGAAAGTAGCCTCTTTCTAGCATGGTTACCCCCATTTTTGGCCTGTTTGACAGTGTTTGTCAGTGGGTTTTTACTGTCTCACTGGGATCCTGCTAGTCAGGACCCCAGTGCTCATAGTTTGTGGCATACATGTCAGAATGTTTTACTGTTTTGTCAGTATTCTTGACTGTGTCACTGGAGTCCTGCTAACCAGAACTCCAGTGCTTATGCTCTCTCTGATTCCAGATTTGTACTTACATACTGGTAACTTAGTATTCCACTCCAAATTGGCATACTGGACCCCCTTATAAGTCCCTAGTATATGGTACCTAGGTACCCAGGGCATTGGGGGTCCAGGAGATCCATATCGGCTGTAGCATTTGTTTTGCCACCCATAAGAAGCTCATACAAACACTTCTTCAGGACTGCCATTGCAGCCTGAGTGAAACAGTGTAAGCACCATTTCACAGCCATTTCCACTGCACCAGGTCACTTATAAGACACCTAGATAGCTAACCTTCAGTTCCTGAAGGCTAGGTGCAAAGTTACTGTGTGTGAGGGCAGCCCTGAATTAGCGGAGGTGTCCCCACGTTGTCCAGAGCCAATTTCCCGGACTTCGTGAGTGTGGGGACGTCATTATAAGTGTGCACTACATGTAGGTCAATACATATATGTAGCTTCGCAATGGTAACCCCGAATATGGCCATGTAAGGTGTCTAAGATTGTGAAATTGTACCCCAATCCAATTCTGTTATTGGGGGGCAATTTCATGCATCTTGGGGGCTCCACCATGGGCCCCCTCACTGCCAAACCAGCTTTCTGATGTTTCCACTGCAGCCCCAGCTGTTGCCACTTCAAAGACAGGGCTTCTGCCCTCCTGGGGCTTGAGCAGCTCAATCCTAGGAAGGAGGAACAATGCATTTCCTTTAGGAGAGGGGTGTTACACCCTCTCCCTTTGGAAACAGGAGTTACAGGCATGGGAGGGGTATCCTCCTAGAGCGTCTGGGAATGCTTTGAAGGGCACAAACGTGCCCTCCTTGCATAATCCAGTCTGCACCGGTTCCTTCTCTAGCGCGAAACTGGACAAAGGAAAGGGGAGTGACCACTCCCCTGTATATCACCACCCCAAGGGTGGATTCCCAGAGCTCCTCCAGAGTGTCCCTGGATTCTGCCGTCTTGTTTTCAGGATGGTCAGGGAACTCTGGGAGCATATGAGTGGCCAGTGCCAGCAGGTGACGTCGGAGACCCCTACTGATAGGTGCTTACCTGGTTAGGCAACCAATTCCCCCTGTCAGGGCAATTTAGGGTTTCTCCTCTGGGTGTTTCCTCAGATTCGGTTTTGCAAGACTCCAGCAGGAATCCTCTGCAACCTCTGCTTCACCTTCTACCACCGGATCAACCGCAGAACTGCTCTAGGAACTTTACAACTGCAAGAAAGTATCCAAGAAGGCTACTGCAACTCTGTAACTTCAGCTCCTGTCAGCAACTGCAACAGTTTCCAGGTCGTGCACGCTCCGAGTACTGCCGGTCTTCATCCTGTACCCGAAGGACCAAAGGAATCTCCCGTGGAGTGACGGAGTCAGTTCCCTGCTTCAGCAGGCACCTCTCTGCAGCTATGACTGGTACTCTGGGTCCCCTCTTCTGATGGTGAACTTGGATCCTGGAACACAGGTGGTAGACCGAAGTGACCCAGACTGTCCAAAGGTCCAACTGTCTAAATTTGCTGGAGGTAAGAGCTTGCCTCCCTGAGCCAGACAGTACCCCTGTGCACATGTGTTTTGCAGCTCCTCTGGCTTCTGTGCAGTTCTCCACAGAATCCTTTGTGCACAGTATAACCCATTTCCCCAGCACTCTATCCTGTGTCACTTAGCTCCAGAGGCGTGCAATCCCTTTGTGTAGTGCTGCCATGACCATGCTTTGCAACTCCTTTGTCCCCATGTCCTTGGACTGCTGTGGCTGCTGCCTGGTCTTCTGAGGGCTCTCTGAAGGGCTGAAAGTCCACTCTGTCTCCTCAGTCAGAGTTGAGACCCCAGGTCCCTTCTGGGTTCAGGTAGCGCATTTCCCTGCTGACCGAGTCTTTTGCATGAGCCAAGGCTTGTTTGCAGAATCCAACGACAAAAAGCAGCCTGCATTCTTCTACTCAACATGGGACATTTCTTGCACCAAGCAGGAACCTACAGCTGTCTGCTTTGGTGCATCTCTGACTATTTCTTCTAACCGGAGGATCCACTTTTGCACCTTCATCCGGGTTAGCAGGGACTCCTGATACTCCTGTACTCTTCATCTGTTCTTGGACTTGGTCTCCTCTCTCCACAGGTGTTGAGGTCCAGGAATCCATTGTTGGTGTCTTGCAGTGTTGCTTGTTTTTTTTGCATAATCCTTTATCACGACTCCTAGTGTGTTCTGAGGAAACTTGCTGTACTTTACTCCTGCTCTCCTGGGCTCTTGGGTGGGGTACTTTAGGAGGCTGGCCTGGTTTGTAGTGGGTACCTTGGGTACTTACACTTTACACCAGGTCCATTTATCCCTTATTAGTGAAATGTAGTAGTGTTCTAGCAGCTTAGGCTGATAGAGGTAGTTATAGCAGAGCAGCTTAGGCTGAACTAGGAGACATGCAAAGCTCCTGCAATACCACTTATAGTTCCACAGTACTTATACACAAGTAAAGACAATACTCAGGGTTACCAAAAATAAAGGTAGTTTATTTGGGTGACACAAGGTCAAAAATATCCAAGGCAATACTCCTTGTGGAGGTAAGTATTATACACAATATATACACTAGACACCAAAATAAGGTATGTAATTAGACATAGGATAGTTAAAACAATAGGAAATGCTATAGAATGCAATGAGAGAAAATAGGTCTAGGAGCAACACAAACCATATACTAAGAAAGTGGAATGCGAATCACAAATTCCCCCATAGACAAGTGTAGTGTGTAGAGAATTGCTGGAAGAGTAAGAATACAGTAAAGGTAAGTAAATTAACCCACCCCAGAGCTCAGAAAAGCAGGAGTAAAGTATTGCAAGTTTCCTTAGGACACAGTACAAGTCGTGACTAGAGTTATTGCAAGGTCCAAGCAAGACTGCAAACAACAAATGGTGGATTCCTGGACCTGAAGACCTGCAAAGGAAGGAGACCAAGTTCAGACGTCGAAAGAAGTTCCAGGAAGGACAGGAGCCCCTGGCAACCCAGAAGAGGGTGCAAAATAAGAGTCCCCGGTTGGACAAAGACTGCAGAAATGCATCCAAGGAAGATGTCAGCTGGTTCCTGCATGATGCAATGGATGTCCCATGAAGAGGTGTTGGACGCAGGTGAGTTTTAGCACTGGATTAGTCCAACAAGCCTTGGTTCCGCCAAAGTCACGTTTTGCGTCAAAATGGTGCTATCTGGACCCAGGAGGGACCTGTGGGCCTCCACTCTCTGTGACGAGGAAGAGGGGGCTCTCAGCACTTTAGAGAGCCCTCAAAACACCAGACAGCACCCACGGGAGTCCCAGGACAATGGGACTAAGGAGGTGCAAATTGCGGTTGGTGCAGCACTACAATGGAACGTCCCACGCTACCAGTGGACAACTCAGTGAGTTGAGCATGGCAGGAAAGAGTGTTGGGGACCTGGGCCAGGATGTGCATGAAGGAATTTAGCAAAGAGTGCCCAGAGGCCTTAGGAGGTGAAGAAGACATGGTGCAAAGGGGTACTGTCCTTGGGGAAGGCAAGGTCTTTCCTCCTCCAAATTAAGACAGCAGGACCTCAGGACAGTCTAGGTCAAAGGGGTCCACCAACTGTTTTCCAAGGAGCAAGCTCATTGCCAGGAAAGGAGTCCAAGAGAACCAGTCGTTGACTTAGAAGGTGCATGCACGAGCAGAGAAGTGACTCCATCACGCCACAGGAGATTTCTTTGGTCCTTCTGGTGCAGGGTGAAGACAGGGAGTACCCAGAGCATGTACACCATGGAAACTATTGTAGTTGCTGGCTGGAGCTGAAGTTGCAGAGGAAAAGGAGCCCTTCTGGATACTTTGTTGTAGTTACAGTGGTTCCTGAAGCAGTCTGTGGTCGATCTGAGGTCAGAGGATGAAGTAGTAGTTGCAGAGGATTCCTGCTGGAAACTTGCAAGTAGAATCTGACGAGAAACCCACAGGAGAGGCCCTAAACAGCCCTGAGAGGGGGATTGGCTACCTTGTCAGGTATGGACCTATCAGGCTGGGTCTCTGATGTTACCTGCTGGCACTGGCCACTCAGAGACCTCCAGAGTGTCCCCACACCTTGGAAAACACGATGGCTGAAGTCTGAGACCACACTGAAGGAGCTCTGAGCACCACCCCTGGAGTGGTGATGGACAGGGGAGTGTTCACTCCCCTTATCTGTGTCCAGTTTCATGCCAGAGCAGGAACTGGGGGTCCCTGAACCAGTGTAGACTGGCTTCTGCAAGGAGGGCACCATCTGTGCCCTTCAAATCATTTCCAGAGGCTGGGGGAGGCTACCCCTCCCCAGCCTGTAACACCTATTTCCAAAGGGAGAGGGTGTAACACCCTGCTCTCAAAGGAAATTCTTTCTACTGCCTACCTGGGACTGAGCTGCTCAGACCCCAGGTGGGCAGAATCCTGTCTGTAAGGCGGCAGCAGCTGTATCTGCGTTGCAAGCCTCCGAGAGCTGGATCGGCAGTACTGGGGGTCCATGGTGGAGCCCCCAGGATGCATGGAATTGGCTCCCCAATACCACATTTGGAATGGGGGGACAATTCTATGATCTTAGACACTTTACATGGCCATATTCAAAGTTACCATTGTGAAGCTACATATAGGTATTGACCTATATGTAGTTCACACGTGTAATGGCTCCCCCACACTCACAAAGTCCCAGAAATTGACCCTGAACTATGTGGGGGCACCCTTGCTAGTGCAAGGGTGCCCTCACACTTAGTAACTTTGCACCTAACTTTCGGCAACGGAAGGTTAGACATATAGGTGACTTGTAAGTTACTTAAGTGCAGTACAAATGGCTGTGAAATAGTGTGTGCACTATTTCACACAGGCTGCAACGGCAGGCCTGTGGAAGGGTTTATCTGAGCTCCTTATGCGTGGCAAAAGAAATGCTGCCGCTCATAAGGATCTCCTGGAACCCCAATGCCCTTGGTACCTAGGTACTATATACTAGGGACTTATAAGGGGGTCCAGTGTGCCAATTGAAATTGGTAAATTAAGTCACTAGCCTATAGAGACAAATTTAAAAGCAGAGAGAGCATAAGCACTGAGGGTCTGGTAAGCAGAGCCTCAGTGACACAGTCAAGCACTACTGACAACACACACATTAGGCCATAAATTATGAGCACTGGGGTCCTGACCAGCTGGAACCCAGTGAGACAGGCAAAAACATACTGACATGCAGGTAAAACTGGGGGTACCATGGCAAGAAAGATGGTACTTTCCTACACAACCTCCCACCCCCCCAAACGAGGGTCAATAAGGCTAACCTTGCCCAGATGAGTCTTCATTGTCTAAGTGGAAATATCTGGAGAGTCCATCTGCACTGGAGTGGGTACTCCCAGGTCTATATTCCACTGTAAAGTCCATACCCTGTAGGGAAATGGACCACCTCAACAATTTAGGGTTTTCACCTTTCATTCGTTTAAGCCATAATAGAGGTTTGTGGTCTGGTTGAACAATGAAGTGAGTCCCAAAAAGTAGGGTCTCAGCTTTTTCAAGGCCCAGACCATAGCAAAGGCCTCCCTCTCTATAGCAGACCTACACTTTCAGGGAAGTGGAATTCCTATCGCCCGACGCCCGGGACATCTTGTTTGGGGTCAAGGGCAACAAGTTTTTATGTTTACTTTGTCCTTGGGACAAGTAGGCCCAACCCTCTGCAGCACAAACCCTTTGGCTGCTTGTTTACAGAGAGTGGAACTCTCTGCAGTTGAGGTAATGTGTTTCCATAAGATAAGCCTGTTCGAAGTTGTATTTATGGTTCATTATTTCAAAGCCTTCATTATTAGGGTGAGTGCTGTAAATAAATGTTTTAAGGTCACACTTCACTACTGACGTTGGTTCCAGTACAAAAAATAAATAAATGTGTATACACATGTTTGAAAAGTTTAGGCTATGAGGATAAGTATAATGCTCCCTGAATGCTCTCTGATTAGATGCAAATGAAGTGTCATTTAGTAAAATGTGTTGATGCATGCTAGTATTTCCCAAAAATATTTCTAATGGGAAATCAGTGTAACCATTTTCAACACGAATATGGGAAGCATGAAAATAAACAAACACTGACAAAGCCAACTGATCTGACATATTTTTATAAGTCTTTTAGTTTCATCAATGCGTGTCTTGTTTTGACATGGCTTTTGTAACACTTTATTGTTGTGGGAGCTACCAGGCCCTCAACATTGTAACAAACACTGGCAAACCCCCCCAAAAAGTTTTTGAACTCTAAAAGCACACGTTTCCACCAGTGGCATAACAAAGGCCCCGCAGCCGCCCTCCAGGGGGCCCCTTCAGCACAGCACCTGCCCTGAGTGAGTCTAGAGAGGGGGCTCCTCCATGTTCTTTGCAAAGGGGCACCCTCCAATTTCGTTACGTCACTGATTGCCACTGTAGTTCCTGACACTGAACAAAACTACTTTGTGTGCCAATATGCTCCTTGTGGAAGAGCAGAATGCGATCACTCACAGTAAAGCCAGCCGAAAGAGAGAGAAATAGAAGTTTAATAAAAACAAAATGTCTTTGTTAACATCAGACCTAATTAGGGACCAAGACCCACATGTAGGTAGCTTTTTGCATGTCGCAAACAACGACTTTCGCTGTTTGCGAGGTGCAAAAAGCACATTGCGATGCGCAAACCCAGTTTTGCGATTCGGTAACCTGGTTACTGAATCGCAAAACGGGTTGTCGCAATTAGGAAGGGGTGTTCCCTTCCTAACTGCGACTTGAAGTGCAATGTAGGATTGTTTTGTGACCGCGAAAGTGGGCGCAAACCATTTGCAGTTTGCACCCATTTCAAATGGGTGCTAACACTTTCGCAAAATTGTGAAATGTCACTGTAAACATTTTTTCAGAGCAGGCAGTGGTCCAGCTGAAAAAATTAAACGAAAAAGTTTCATTTTTCGTTTTTGTAATGCATCTCGTTTTCCTTTAAGGAAAACGGGCTGCATTACAAAAAAAAAAGAAACTGCTTTATTGAAAAGCAGTCACAGACATGGTGGTCTGCTGTCTCCAGCAAGCCACCATCCCTGTGAGGTCCGCTATTCGCAAGGGGGTTGCAAATTGCGACCCACTTCATGATTATTCATTAGGTGGGCATTTGCGAAGCCCTTGCGAATCACAGATGGTGTCAGGGACACCATCCTACATTCGGATTTGCGACTCGCAATTTGCGAGTCGCAAATCTGAACCTACCTACATGTGGCCCCAAATTCTTAAAGAAAGTCACAAAAGTGCACCCATGGTATATGTCGTACCCCTATAAAATATTTGTGAACTGTATTTTAGCATGGGTAAATACACATGTGTAGATTTGCTCATGTGAAAATCTATTGAGCATTTGCAAGTTCATTTTCCCTCCAGCCACTTTCTTCCCAACCCTGGAAGAAGTTCTAATTCTGCCATTGTCAAGAGTAAATGTCCAACCTTTCTTATTATGGGAAAATATTAGAGAGAAGCTGGTGAAAATCTTTAAAACATGCAGGTTAGTAGGTTTGCAGACTCAAAGGCATTCCAGCCCTGGAAATATTGCTTACTGCTTCCTCCAGCCCCAGTATGGAGATCTGCAGAAAGGTGGCAAAATAAGGAAATTGCTACAGTAGGGATTGAAATTGCAAGTATTCAAGCCCTACTATGGTAGTAGCCCTGGCATAATCAGAGAGGCTATTATCAGAGTTCTTACATAATGAGATTGCTGCCATAATTTGTCGCCACACTACATGGCACCAAAGGGACAAGTAGATCTTTTTACAGGAAAAGTAGATTTGAGAAGCAACCTGTCCCCTGGACAAGTAGATATTTTAATAAATTCCACACCCCTGACTTTTCTCTAGGGGTCAACCTCCTGCTAATGAAAGCAACAGGTTGATCCTAGCCCTCTGAGTTAAGTTGTGATAGTACAGCCCCTACCACTAATTCAGAAGCATTTGTTTGGACAATGAATTTTTGGAGTAGTTTGGGCTCATCAAAACAGGTGCAGAACACATAGCCTGCTTATCCTCCTCAAAAGCTTTCTGACAGCTAGCTGTCCACAATACCATTTTAGGTATTTTCTTACTGGTGAGGTCATTAAGAGGGGCAACAATGGAGGTATAGTTCTTAATGATCCTTCTGTAATACCCAGTGAGACGTAAGAAGGCTCTGACCTGGGTCTGTGTAGTAGGGGGAGCCAAGTCCATAATGGTCTGAATCTTCCTCTGTAGTGGTTTAATCTGCTCTCCACCTACCAGGTAGCCCAGATAAACCACTTTCCCCTGCCCTACCTGGCACTTTGAAGCCTTGATAATTAGGCCTGCCTTGTGCAGGTCCTCGAAACTTTTCCAGAGATGGACCAAGTGGTCATCCCAGGTGGAGCTAAATATAGCAATATCATCTAAGTATGCTGCAATGAAAGCTTCCAAATCTTGGAGTACTGTATTCACCAGCCTCTGAAAAGTGGCAGGTGCATTTCTCAAACCAAAGGGCATAACAGAGAATTGATAATGCCCTCCCATGGTAGAAAATGCAGGTTTTGCTTTAGCATCCTGTGACAATTTGATCTGCCAATACCCTGCAGTCAAATCAAAGGTGCTTAGATACTTGGCAGATGCCAGTGTATCTATTAGCTCATCTGCCTCGGGTATAGGGTGAGCATCAGTTTTGATTACAGCATTAAGACCCCTATAGTCCACAAAACACTTCATATCTCATTTTCCTTCTTTGCTATATGGTCTGGGGACAAGCACCACTGGGCTGGCCCAGGGGCTATCAGAAGCCTCAATAATTCCTAGGTCTAACATTTTCTGGACCTCAGTTTTTATGCAATCTCTGACATGGTCTGGCTCCCTGTAAATGTTACTCTTGACAGGTAAACTGTCTCCAGAATCAGTTGTATGTTCACACCAGGTAGCTGTACCAGGTATGAGAGAGAAGAGTTCAGAAAACTGTCCTAGGAGATTTGTGCAGTCTTCCCTCTGCTCAACAGTGAGGCAGTCTGCTAGATCCACTCCTTCCACTAAGCTATCAGCTTTAGTATTGGAGAAGAGGTCAGGGAGAGGGGCACTCTCTTCCTCCTGCCCCTCATCTGTGGCCATGAACAGGGTTAAGTCACCCCTGTCATAGTAAAGTTTCAGGCAATTTACATGAAGCACCCTAAGGGGGCTTCTGGGAGTGCCCATGTCCACCAGATAGGTGACCTCACCTTTCTTTTCCACAATGAGATAGGGTCCTGGAGTACTCTTGGTGCCACAGGCTCCAACACCCACACCTTCTGCCCTGGGTGGTACTCTGTCAGGGCAGCCTTCAGGTCATGCCATTGCTTTTAGAGCGCCTCGCTGGCCTGAAGGTTTTTAGTGGTCTTTTTCATGTACTCAGCCATTCTAGATCTTAGGCCAAGTACATAGTCCACAATGTCTTGCTTTGGAGGTTTTAAACGTTGTTCCCAACCCTCCTTAACAAGAGCAAGGGGAACTCTAACAGGGTCACCAAATAGCTCAAAGGGGCTGTAGCCCACTCCTTTTTGGGGTACCTCTCTGTAGGCGAAAAAGAGGCATGGCAAGAGGACATCCTATCTCCTTCTGAGTTTCTCAGAGAGTCCCCTGATCATGCATTTGAGAGCTTTATTAAACCTCTCAACCAATGCATTTGTTTGTGGATGATAAGGGGTAGTGAACTTGTAGGTAACACCACACTCCTTCCACATTGCTTTGAGGTATGCAGACATGAAGTTACTACCTCTGTCTGACATAACTTCCTTAGGGAAACCCACCCTGGAAAATATTCACAGGAGGGCTTTTGCCACTGTAGGTGCTGTAGTGGTCCTTAATGGGATAGCTACTGGATACCTTGTGGCATGGTCCACAACCTCAAGGATGAATCTATTGCCAGAAGCTGTTGGAGGGTCAAGGGGGCCACAAATGTCAACCCCTACCCTTTCAAAGGGTACCCCAATCACTGGCAGTGGGCTTAAGGGTGCCTTTGGGATGCCACCGGTCTTGCCACTGGCATGGCAGGTGACACAGGAGCGATAAACCTCAGTTGTGTCTTCTAACATATGGGGCCAGAGAAAATGTGGAACAAGTCTGTCCCATGTTTTACTCTGGCCTAAATGCCCAGCCAAGGGAATGTCATGAGCTAGAGTTAGGAGAAATTCCCTGTACTAAAGGGGATGACCAGTCTCCTGGTGGCACCAGGTTTAGGGTCTCTTGCTTCAGTATATAGGAGATTATTCTCCCAGTAAACTCTGTGGCTATCATTGACATCCCCATTCTGCTGTATGGCAGCTTGCTGTCTGAGACCCTCTAGTATGGGACAGGTCTGCTGTTCCACACTTAGTTCCTCCCTGGCAGGCCCCCCTGCACCCAAAAGCTCCGCTATATCAGCTTCCAACTCCTCTGGTATAGGTTCTGCACAGGGAGAGGATTCCTCTTCCTCAAAAGGGGAATCATCTGGAGAGGGAGGGATAGTGGACAAGGGTTTGCCCTTCCTACCCCTAGTTTTTGGGAGCACTTGGTCCATTGTTCCAGGATCCAAGTTTCTCTGTCCTCTTTGCTTCTTGGCCTGAGCCCTAGTAAGAGCAAAGATATGCCCAGGAATGCCCAGCATTGCTGCAAGAGCCTCCAACTCCACCTTGGCCCAAGCTGAAGTCTCCAAATAATTGCCTAGCAGACATTCTACAGGTAAGCCAGTGGCTACCACAACTTTCTTTGGACCAGTAACTCCCACCCAGTTGAGACTCACAACAGCCATGGGGTGGCTAACAGTGTTGCTATGGACGTCTGTGACTTGGTACTGATGACTAAGTAGGTGCTGCCCAGGGGCAACCAGTTTTTCCATCACCATTGTGACACTGGCCCCTGTGTCCCTGTAGGCCTCAACCTGAACTCCATTAATCAAGGGTAGTTGCTTGTACTCAATGAGTTGAGCATCGCAGGAAAGACTGCTGGGGACCTGGGCCTGAATGTGCACCAAGGAATTTCGCAAAGAGTGCACAGAAGCCTCAGGAGGTGAAGAAGACGTGGTGAAAAGGGGTACTGTCATTCTTGGGGAAGGCAAGGTCTTTCCTCCTCCAAATTAGGACAGCAGGACCTCAGGACAGTCTATGTCAAAGGGGTCCACCACCTGTGTTCCAAGGGGCAAGCTCATTGCCAGGAGAGGAGCCCAAGAGAACCAGTCGTTGATTTAGAAGATGCCTGCGCGAGCAGGGAAGTGACTCTGTCACGCCACAGGAGATTTCTTTGGTCCTTCTGGTGCAGGGTGAAGACAGGGAGTCCCCAGAGCGTGTACACCATGGAAACTGTTGCAGTTGGTGGCTGGAGCTGAAGTTGCAGAGGAAAAGGAGCCCTTCTGGATACTTTGTTGCAGTTACACTGGTTTCTGGAGCAGTCTGCGGTTGATCCGAGGTCAGAGGATGAAGTAGTAGTTGCAGAGGATTCCTGCTGGAAACTTGCAAGTAGAATCTGACGAGAAACCCACAGGAGAGACCCTAAATAGCCCTGAGAGGGGGATTGGCTACCTTATCAGGTATGGACCGATCAGGAGGGGTCTCTGACGTTACCTGCTGGCACTGGCCACTCAGAGACTTCCAGAGTGTCCCCACACTTTGGAAAACAAGATGGCTGAATTCTGGGACCACACTGGAGGAGCTCTGAGCACCACCCCTGGGGTGGTGATGGACAGGGGAGTGGTCACTCCCCTTTCCTTTGTCCAGTTTCGTGCCAGAGCAGGGACAGGCGGTCCCTGAACCGGTGTAGACTGGCTTCTGCAAGGAGGGCACCATCTGTGCCCTTCAAGTCATTTCCAGAGGCTGGGGGAGGCTACCCCTCCCCAGCCTGTAACACCTATTTCCAAAGGGAGAGGGTATAACACCCTGTTCCCAAAGGAAATGCTGTGTTCTGCCTTCCTGGGACTGAGCTGCTCAGACCCCAGGAGGGCAGAACCCTGTCTGTGAGGTGGCAGCAGCTGTAGCTGCATTTGCAAGCCTCAGTGAGCTTGTTTGGCAGTACTGGGTGTCCATGGTGGAGCCACCAGGATGCATGAAATTGGCTCCCCAATACCAGATTTGGAATGGGGGGACAATTCCATGATCTTATACACCATACATGGCCATATTCGGAGTTACCATTGTGAAGCAACATATAGGTATTGACCTAAATGTAGTGCATGCATGTAATGGCGTCCCCACACTCACAAAGTCCCAGGAATTGGCCCTGAACTATGTGTGGGCACCTTTGCTCGTGTAAGGGTGCCCTCATACTTAGTAACCTAGCACCCAACCTTCAGCAAGTGAAGGCTAGACATATAGGTGACTTATAAGTTACTTAAGTGCAGTGAAAATGGCTTTGAAATAGTGTGTGCACTATTTCATGCAGGCTGCAATGGCAGGTCTGGCGAAGGGTTTGTCCGAGCTCCTTATGGGTGGCAAAAGAAATGCTGCAGCCCATAAGGATCTCCTGGAACCCCAATGCCCTGGTTACCTAGATACCATATAATAGGGACTTATTAAGGGGGTCCAGTGTGTCAATTGAAATTGGTAAATTAAGTCACTACTGACAACACACACATTAGGCCTTAAATTATGAGCACTGAGGTCCTGACCAGCAGGATCCCAATGAGACAGGCAAAAACATACTGACATACCGGTAAAAATAGGGGTAACATGCCAAGAAAGATGGTACTTTCCTACACGTACTTTACTTACCTTTGGTGTTTTCTTACACTCCCAGCACCCCTCTACACACCACTCTTGCCTAGGAGGGAACCAACATTCGCATTCCACTATTTTAGTATATGGTTTGTGTTCCCCCCAGGCGCATTGCAACCTATTATGATTTTCATTATTTACATTATTTTATGACTGTTTACTTACCTGATTTTGGTTACTAATGTATATTTTATGTGTATTACTTACTCCTAAGGGAGTATAGCCTCCAAGATATTTTTGGCCTTGTGTCACTATAATAAATTTTGGTAACACTGAGTATTGTCGTTCTTGTGTGTTAGTACTGTGTGACTACAGTGGTATTGCAAGAGCTTTGCATGTCTCCTAGTTCAGCCTTGGCTGCTCTGCCTACAGCTACCTGTAGACAGCCTGGCTTCCAGACACTGACTACATTTCACTAATAAGGGATATCTGGACCTGGTATGAGATGTAAGTACCATAGGTACCCACTACAAACCAGGCCAACCTCTTACATTAGTTGCAGCAATGGGATAGGTATTTTCAATTGCCTTATCACTTTGTCACTGGTGCATTTCACAAGAAAGTATACGCTGCACTTAGAGCTATACATAAGTATACCTAGCAGTCTTACTTTCACTCTAAAACTTCTAAAAGGTTAGAAAAAGTAGGTATTTTTCTTTTTCCCAAATTTTCCCTAACTTTTCTATCACAACGTCTTCCTCTGAGGCCACTCCTAGGGTTGTCCAAACTACCTATGAGGACCTTAACTTTAAATATTTGAGGGGGCTTTGCTTATAGAGAAGTCTAGGGATTGGGAAGAATGCTAACAAAGATTTCCTTTTGAACCTCCTTCTCCAGGATGACCAAGAACAGTCTGATCACCAGGTAGAAGAGGAGGTGGAGGGAGTTTCTAACCAGGTAGATTCAGGAGAGGGTTCTGAAGATCCATGGGAGGATCCTTCCACAGATCTTTCCACTAACAAACATCCTAGTGTAGCTGGTAGTGGGAAGGGGTCACACTCAGGTAGGGTTCCCTTTACACCTAGAGGCCAGGTAGCTAGGGTAACACAAGTTAGGTAAAGATCAACCTCTGCTCACTCCAATGTCACTTCAGTCTCAGAAGTGTCAAACACATCCATCCCTGAGGACAACTCCCGCGATAGGGCACACAGAAAGCTGAGGTTGGAGGAGGCCAGACTGAGGCTGCAACAGCAACATTTGGCCTTAGATAGGGAATCCCTAGCTGTGGAAAGGTAAAGACAGGGGTTGGGGTTAGTTCCCCATGGTGGCAGCAGCATTAGCAGTTTCAGAAGTTATGAGGTACGGGAGGACAACATTAACTCCAGAAACTTACACAAGATTGTTCCCCCATACAAGGTTGACAATGATATCCAAAAGTGGTTTGCTGCACTTGAGAGGGCCTGTAAGGTTCAAAGGGTCCTTCAAAATCAGTGGGCTGCTATACTTTGGTTGTCCTTCTCTGACAAAGGGAGGGACAGACTCCTCACTGTTAGGGAGGAGGACTCAGACAATTACAACATTCTCAAAAATGCACTCGTGGATGGTTGTGGGCTTACCAAACAGCAATACAGAATTAAGTTCAGCGAACCCAAGAAAGAATCTTCACAAGATTGGGTTGACTTTGTGGACTAACGTCAACCTTTAGAAGGTTGGTTACATGGCAGTAAAGTGTCTGATTACTAGGGTCTGTATAATCTGATATTGAGAGAGCATATATTGAATAGTTGTGTGTCTGATTTGGTACACCAGTCATTTCGTTTATCGTTTAACACAAGCTTTATTCGATCAATGGATCATCAAAGCGAATATACAATAAATAAGAGAATCAAGAAGATATAAAATACAGTTCAGTAAAAACCATACAAACAGTACACAATAAAACTACAAAACCCCCACTACAACCTTTAAAAGACTTGTCCACTCATAATTAAAACACATTGCTGATAGCAGAGTTGCGTATGCGCCATGCTGCTAGCAGGTACTTGCTAACAGCATGTATTAAAACCGTAGAGTGATGACTTTTTAAAATCCTCAGGGCAGAGGCACAATCTCTTTTTCCCATTTCACAGCAAATGTTACAAATCCACTTAGACCTGGGAGAAGAATAAGCGGGGCAAAAAAACATAAAGGGGGTCATTCTGACCCTGGCCGGCGGCAGTAGCCGCCGGCCTGGCTGGGACCGTCAGAAGACCGTCCCGCGGTCAAAAGACCGCGGCGGTCATTCTGGGTTTCCCACTGGGCTGGCGGGCAACCGCCAAAAGGCCACCCCCCAGTCCAGTGGGAAACACCCTTCCACGAGGAAGCCGGCTCCGAATGGAGCCGGCGGAGTGGAAGGTGTGCGACAGGTGCAGTAGCACCCGTCGCGAATTTCAGTGTCTGCTAAGCAGACACTGAAATTCAAAGTGGGGCCCTCTTACGGGGGCCCCTGCAGTGCCCATCCCATTGGCATGGGCACTGCAGGGGCCCCCAGGAGCCCCACGACACCCCTCACCGCCATCCTGTTCCTGGCGGTCGAAACCGCCAGGAACAGGATGGCGGTGAGGGGGTCGGAATCCCCCATGGCGGCGCAGCAATCTGCGCCGCCATGGGGGATTCCTCAGGGCAGCGGAAAACCGACGGGACACCGCCGGTTTTCCGGTTCTGACCGCGGCCTTACCGCCGCGGTCAGAATGCCCTCAGGAGCACCGCCAGCCTGTTGGCGGTGCTCCCGCCGACCCTTGACCGCCGGGGTCGGAATGACCCCCAAAATGTTCAACTGTTTCAGTTGTTGTGCCACATACAGGACATATGTCAGTTACTGCTTTTGAACCCCATCTACACATCAAAGACTTCAGCGGCAACGACCGAACCAGAATCTAGCATATAAACTTTTACCTAAAATATTGGGTATAATGTCTAGATATGATTCAAATTGCGGGTACCACTTAAAATCTGTAAAGAGATTTGTTAAACAACTGTGAGATCTGCGAGTAATGTGGTCATTCCATACATAGGACCAGTATACTCGCTTCAACACTTTAAAGTGGGCTTTCTCAAGTTTGTGTTTTTTTTCCCAAAAATCTCAGAGTCCCAGGTTGCTAAACCACCTGGACACATGTTTTACCCAGGGAATAGAGATTGAGTTGGGGCACTTTAGCAGATCTAAAAGTGAGGCCTTGTAAACATCCAGTTCTGGTACGGTCCATAGCCTTACCCAATAGAGAAGTGGTCTTAAAATGCTTAGGTCGGCTATCCGTCTCAGGCCCAGATCTAAAAACAATGGACTCAGCGGAGTGCTTGAAGGGCAAGCACATAGAGACCTCGCAAAGCTATTCTCTCCGATAGTTAACCTATTGCAGTCAGAAAAGCCCCACACCTCCGCACCGTAAACAGCAGCACCCTGTGCTCTGGCAATATAGAACTTGATTGCCGGGGAGACAGTTTTTGCTGTCGTACAGGATGGATGCTGCACCGTGCTGCAAGCGGCCAGCACTTTTATTGACCTGTTCTGCCCAGTGCAAATTATCAGTGAGCCTTACACCCAAATAGTCAATGGAGCAGACCTTATCCAAGGGATTGCCTTCTAAGCGGATGGTGCATTTCTTCCGCACTCCAGAGCGGAGTGCCATTAACTTGGTTTTCTTGTGATTCAACTCTATGCCATAGTCTCGGCAAAAATAATTAAATCTATTAATAAGAATTTGTAGGCCCATAGGGTATTTGGAGATAAGAAGGGAGTCGTCTGCAAAAAGAAGAATCTGGATTTTCTCAGCGCACTGGGTGGGAGCATCATTCTGGCATACCATTAAAACCTATACCACCTCATTGATTAAAATAGAAAATAAAAACAGTGCCAGCACACAGCCCTGGCGGACACCCCTATTTATGGGGATTTTGTCTGTTAGTTCGATTAGGTTGCCCCATCTCACTTGCGCATATGTATCTTCATGCAGTCGCTTCAAGAGTTGAATTATGTTAGCTGGAGTCCCTATTCTATATAGCACCTCACAGAACTTCTCCCTTGGAACTAGGTCAAAGGCTGATCTCAAATCAACAAAGGCAATATATAAGGGTTGTTTTGCAAGAGCTGAATATTTTGAGTACAGCACGGCCAGCCTAAAGATCTGATCCACTGTACTGATCCTAGATTGAAACCCTGCTTGGAAGGGAGAGAGGATCAGATGATCTGTGGCCCAATTAGTTACTCTGCCTAGAAGTTGCTTGGCGAAAATGTTTTGGAGATTGTCTATGAGACTAATCGGCCTACAGTTTGTCGGGAGGTTTGCGTTACCCTTTTTGTGGATGGGAATAATTTCAGCACCCTTCCATGTCATGGGGATCTGCCCCCTTCAGTAATTTTGTTAGAAAGTGCATTGATGTACCAGGACCAAATTGCTGGCTCAGATGTATAGAGATCCCCCGGAATGTTATCTGGACCTGGGGCTTTTCCGGATTTTAGCAAGCAGATAGCCTCAGCAGTTTCTTTAATGGAAAAAAAATTTGGCCCTTAAACTTAAAGGTCTGTGGGCCCCCTTCTATGGGAGCAAGGCCGGGAGCCACATCCGGGGTGGAGGGAGGATCTTGTCCCACTTCCCGGCTGATAGGGGTCATGGGGGTGTCAATTTTATCATAAAGGCATGAAAAGTGTTCGACCCATCTTTCTGGCTGTATATGATTTCTTAGGCTAGTCCTACCCTCTTTCTCTCGCTTGCACAACAATTCCCAGAACAATTTGTTATTGTTGGATTGTGTAGCATCCAACAACTCCTGGCAAATTGTTTTGTCCCAGGATTTTTTAGCTCAAGTGATGGATTCCCTATAAGTGCGTCTGGCTAGTTGTATTTCCCCAGAGATCCCTTTCGTAATAGCGTTTTTTAATCCTGTCTTAGCCCTGTAGCAGGATTCATCAAACCATGAATTGCTGGCCGAGGTGCCTCCGTGCTGTCTTGCTCCGACCTTCCTATAAAAATTCTTTGCAATCTGGTGACCATATTTTTGTGTATAGATAAAAGTGGGATATCATTAAAATCACAGTCGTAGTATGGGGCCAGGTTATCTATAAAAGCTAGGTAGATCTCACGTAACAAATAAGGGTTCGACTGCACCTTCGGCCACCTGACCTTCATGGACAAGTTGTTCAAGGTGGGAGTGGGGACCATTGTAACTTGGTTATTCGAAGTTCTACCAAAGACGTCCACTGATATGGAAAGTAACAAGGGGTAGTGATCACTTTCACATCTAACATCCACCATCATATCTCTCAGCAGTGGCCACAATCTCAAATCCACTAAAAAATAGTCGATTACTCTTGTAGATGTACCTCATTTGAAAGTGGGTGCGGTGTCCAAGTCGGAGGGCATACGACCATTGCAGGCCCTAAGGCCATGCTTCAAACAAAGAGAAGCCAACTGAGTGACTGCACAAGAGTAAGGACAAAAACGATCACTGGTCAGCTGTGCGATCCCCCATGTTTGGTCTTCTTCCTCTGTGAGGCCAGTTAATTATACAGAAGGTTCAAAGGTGCAATTTACATCCCCAGCTATTATCAGATAAGATGTTGGCTGTAGAGTATATAAAAAGTCAAGTAACTGATTTAAGATCTGGGATTTCTACCCCTCGAGGTACAGATCGGACATAGACATTTATAAGGATTACATTAAAACTCTGTTGAAACATGATTTGTAACCCCATCGGATCTGGACAATCAAATTTTAAAATCTTTGATTCACATTGCACATTTTTGTTTAATAGCATCAGGAGACCCCCTTTTGCTCGACCTGTCGCCTTTGCAGATGGTTGAGCTACCAAATTGAAGGAAAGAAACCCATCTATAGTAATCTTCTCCTCAGCCCATGTTTTTTGGAAGAGGCATATGTCTTGTGTGTTTATTTATGAACACCAGTCAGTATCGTCTAATTTCCTCCCCAAGGTTCCATGGCATTATTGATAATCCTTTTCTCTCAGAGGCAGCACTAGGTGTCTGGGAGTTGGTCTTCTCAGGAATTAACTCATTAGTGGTAGATCCTTCGAAATCTATCAAAAATGATTCCTCTGGATTATCCCCTAGGGTGGCTTCCTAAGCTGTGGCCAGTCATACAGGATTGATCTGGATAGGATCACCACACACTAGTTGATTACTTGCAACATTGCGGCATGAGTGGCTATGAACTTGGACCTGGCCTCCTTCCTCTAATGCTGACTCTAGAGCAGTGGTTCCCAACCTGTGGTCCGGGGACCCCTGGGGGTCCACAAAGCCTCCTCAGGGGGTCCGCGACTGCTTAGAAAATGAAATTATATTATCAGATTAGGTCCCCAGCTTTCAGTAATGACTTAGTAGGGGGACCCTGGATTCCAATGATAATTTACTGGTGGTCCCCAAGTTCCACTAATGATAAAGTGGGGGTCCATAGAAGTCAAAAGGTTGGGAACCACTGCTCTAGAGTGATACATCCCTTTCTTCGTTCCATAAGGAAGCGGGTACATTCGTTAAATGCAATAAGGCTCTCAACCAAAGTTCTGTCATGGAACTCGATTGAGATTACATCATGGTTCAGCCCTCGGGGGCTCCACCGTTTGACTTTGAGAATATCCGAGCGTATGACTGATAAGCAGTTCCGTTGGTGTCACAGCCAGTGGGTAACCTTGTTGACCCTAGACTCATGGTCCTCAATAAGCCCCAGTAGCAGCTTCGGGACTTGTTTCAAGAAAAGAGTGTTGGACCCGAACTTGGGGCCCTGGACATTTGGCGATGTAACTCTCTCTGAGAGGGAGTATCACAAGTGGAATCAGAGGAGAATATAGGAGCAAGTGGCCTGCCAACATTAGAAGGAACGCAGACCCCCTTGCATGAAAAATTCTCAGTCACTTTGCACCTCTTGGTTGACAAATAGTTTGAGAAATCTGGGGGGCGGCTATTGGGGGCAGGATGGATTGTTGTGATGGCCCCCTCAATGGATACATTTTTGTTGCCTGATTGCTCATGTGTGGGATTGTCTACAGAGCATATTGTGTTTGCATCTGGGCCGACCCTATATGCCATTTTCTTTTGGTGGTCGGTAGCTTGACCCCCTTGTGCAGTCCAAGTGGATGGAGTTGAGTCAGATACTATGTATGAGTACTATGAGTTGGTCAGATATGTGACCACCCTTCGCCCCTTCATCTCTTGGGTAGCATTTGCATCCACACTCTGGCCTTTCCTGCTGAATTTTTGCCAATTGCAACACCAGGGTCCTAACTTCGTCCACTCTCTGGAGTATAAGGAAGACATTGGGCTCAGTGGGGAGATGCTCCAAAGGAGGAGCAGAAATGGGAACAAAGGTACAAGGGGTATCCTCTTTGTTAAGATCAACTGCAGGGGGTTCGGGAGCCCTAGGTATTTCATCCTCCTCAGCTAGGACCTCGAACCGGTTCCTAAAGAGTATGTTTGGAATCAATTTTATCACGGGGCTCAATGGAATAGCTGGAATAGGTGTACTTCCCTCCACTTCCACTTGGAGGGACCCACTTCTGGGTAAAGGATCGCTAGCCGTAGACTTTAAGCCCTTGGAAGGGAAAGGAGTAGTATTATGTGTTGTTAGTGGAACCACTCCGCTATTAGTCAAAGCTGGATCCGAGCCTTGATCCTTAGTCTTTTTTTTAAAGAAATCTTGGATCTTCCCAGGGTGGACTAAAGCGTTTTTTGGAGTCGGGGCTCCATTATAGCCGGCTGTACAATTTAAAATCGCCTCCACCTCTTCAAATAACTGATCAATCTCCTCAAAAGGTTTGTGGGTGCTTTCTTTGGTCTTAGTAACTAGTTTGAGGGAGCGCTTTTTCTGCTTTTTACAATCAGTCAATGGATCCAGAGGATCAACAGTTTTCCTCTTCCCCATGTAACCGGAGAAAGTAGCAGCTACACAATACCAAACAAAAGTTCAAATATAATCAGTCTTAGCGTGGTGAATGAGTCAGCAAGGTGAAAAAGAATGGGCCCAGCCCGGCCTCTGTTGGCCGAAGACGGGCGTGGACGGGCCCGTCTTGGCCCGGTCTTTGCCCGGTCTTTGCCCAGGCGCACGCCCGGGCGCGTCCCGCGTCCCGCGGGGGGCGCGCCTTTATGTAGCTGGAAGAGGGCGGGCCGAGCAGGGAGAGGCTTCCGTGTCCCCCCGGCAACCAAGATGAGTTTCACCACGTCCCGCGAGGGGCGCGCCTTTTTGTAGCTGGAAGAGGGCGGGGCGAGCAGGGAGAGGTGTCCGTGTCCCCCTGGCAACCAAGATGAGTTTCACTGCGTCCCGCGAGGGGTGTGCCTTTTTGTAGCTGGAAGAGGGCGGGCCGAGCAGGGAGAGGTGTCCATGTCCCCCCAGCAACCAAGATGAGTTTCACCAGTATCTTGTGGACTCAGATCTGACCTCTCCCCAAGATTTGGGAAAGAAGGCAGACAAATGGGTCGGAACAAGGGTGAGCAGAAAAGCTCATACAGGGGGTGAAAACGAAAAGAAGAAAGATGGTGAAAAATCTCAGGTAAGCATGGGGATAAAAGTAAACTCAAAGATCCTTCTTCAGGTCCACAACACTCCTCAGGGGATGGGGATAAATCATCTTCCTCTTCTCACTCTGCACACAATAAAAAGCCCTAGTGCTATGTGTGCAGAGGTAAAGGCCATAGGCCAGGGGATAAGTCCTGCCCAGGTAAAGCCCATGACCCTACCACCACTAATTCATCCACTTCAAACTCTAGTGCCCCTGGCAGTAGTAGTAATAGTAATGGGATTACTGGCAATAGTCAAACAAAAGTTGTAGTTGGGTTCACTTTTGGGTCCAGTATAGAAACTGGGGTAGATATAGAAACTCCCAAGACAGTTTCTGTCACACTTGGTGGCATTGGCCTTGCTACCTTGGCTGCTTGTCCCCATAACAAGGACAAGTACAGACAATTCTAATTAATGGTGTTGAGGCCCAGACCTACAGGGACACAGGTGCCAGTATCACTTTGGTGACCGAAAACCCGGTGTCACCTGCACAACACCTTCTTGGACAGAAGTACCAGGTTACTGATGTCAATAACTCCACTCAATTTCTCCCCTTAGCTGTAGTGCAACTTATTTGGGGTGGAGTTACTGTCCCACAGCAGGTGGTGGTATCACCTAGATTACATGTAGACTGTCTCTTAGGTAATGGCCTAGAGGCCTCAGGTTGGGCTGAGGTAGAGTTTAGGGCCCATGCAACCATGCTGGGTATCCCTGAGGAATTGCTTCCTCTCATTTCCAGTGAAATGAAAAAGCAAAGAAGAGAATTAGCCCTTAAGCCGCAGGATCCTCCTGCTCCTCATCCCGCAGGTAAAAAGGGTATCAAAGTATCCCTTCCCCACCCTACCACTATGGATACCATTCCTATGGTGGGAGAAACCTCTCCTGGGGTGGAACCTGTGCCAAGGGAGCCCACATCTGCCACAGCTGAACTCCCAGAGGTAAAAAGTCCCTCTCTGTGAACCACTAAACCAGATAAGGAAAACTGCACTGTTTTAGTAAATTTGAAGCAACCCTCCAGCTCTCCCAGAGAAACGTTTGTGCAGCAGCCCTGCACTACCTCTAAACACATAGGACAGCAGCCCTGTCCTATCGTGAAACCTATAGGTCAGCCGCCCTGTCTTACTCCAATCCAAGAGAAACAGCAACCCTGTTCTCTCTTTCAGCCAAATGGACAAACCTTTTGCCCAGCTATGGCCTTGCTGAGACAGAATCCCTGTCTAGCATTCCCATCCTTAGGGCAGAAGCCATGTCTTGACATAGGATCAGTGGAACAATCACACTGCCCCACTTTAAACCTTACAAATAGAGAATCTGAGAATATGCACTTGCACTGTTTTCCAGGTACAAATCTCCAAACAGGGTGGTTTACATCCCCACAGGGAAGTAGCCATACTGTGGATGACAAAGGGAGTGACCACTCTATTGCAGATCTACTCTCCACTTATCACCACTAAGACAATAAAGTCCCAACTGGCCAAGGTTAGCCTTATTGTCCTTCGTTTGGGGGGGAGGTTATGTGAGAAAGTAACCTCTTTCTAGCATGCTTACCTCGAATTGTGGCCTGTTTGTCAGTGTGTTTTACTGTCTCACTGGGATCCTGCTAGTCAGGACCCAGTGCCCATAGTTTGTGACCTACATGTGGTAAATGATAAGATCGAGAGCAAACTATATCGTAAACAAACCTCATGCAATACCTTATTACATGCGACAAGTGCACATCCTAGACACCAAATAGAAGCAATACCCTTTGGAGAGATTGTGAGAGCAAGGCACAATTGTAGTAGGAATGGTGACTTCCAGGGCTGTATTAAAGATATGGGACAGAGATTCATTGTAAGAGGGTACTCAAAGGATGTGGTAACTAGATCCAAACGTAAAGCTTTGAAAATACCCCGATCAAAGACATTTATGCACCACAGCCTCATAGATGGAAGAAGTAAGGATGTTGACACTCATAGAGTTTGGATAATTTTGGATTACACAGAGAATTCACGTAAACTAGTGAGAATTATGAAAAAGCATTGGGCTATACTCACACAGGTTCGAACTCTTAGGAAACATATTGGTAGTAAGCCGGAAGTTGCATATAGGAGGGGCAACACACTTAATAATATTCTCAGTCCTGGTTATTTGTCGAATAAAATTAAACCCAGTTGGCTTCATTTACACAATTTAGGTTTTTATAAATGTGGATGTTGTGCCATGTGCAAATGGGCATGGCGCGCAAAGAAGAAATTTTTAGGAACGGATGGTAAAGAATATAATATTAGATCACATATAGACGGCAATACTAAATATATAGTATATATGTTATCCTGTAAATGTGGAAAGATGTATGTGGGCAGTAGTATCCGCCCACTGAGAGTTAGAATTTCGGAACATTGTAGAGCAATTAAACAGGAAGATGAACGATACCCGATAGCCTCCCATATGAAGACATGTGATAAACAAGGTACCCATAAAGAATTTAAGTTCTTTGGTTTTGATCAATGTGAGCAAAGCCCACGAGGTGGCAATAGAGAATTAACCTTACGAAGACGGGAGTCAATTTGGATAATGCGATTGGGGTAGTGGAACGAGGACTTAATTCAGATTATGAAATGGAATACTTTCTGGGCGATAAATAGGTAACAATGTACTCTAGTACTGTTAAGAATAGCATTTTGATAATGACTTTCACAGGTAACTGTGACTAGCATCCTACATATGAATTTTGAAGGAATCTGAAGACATTTTAAAGAAATGTATTTAAATAAATATTGGCAAATAAGTAACAATACATGTTATTATTATATGATCTATGATTAGGTATACAGGATTCATCTAGATTTTGGATTATAATATGATTATGGGAGTGGCATGTATTATTGGAATATGCCCCGTCTGATTATGTTGTAAAAATATCTTTTGACTTAGTTACATAACATTTAGATTGAAGGCTCAATAATAGATTCAATATAGATTATTAACTTTTGGTTAATTTATAACGGAGAGCTCCACTTCAGTTTATAATTATTATCAGTCGGTAGATAGATTAAACATAAGCGCATAGGAAGAAGAATCCCATTTTGATTTCTAAAGATGTGGTCAGTCCACTTTCTATTTCTATGTTCTCGCCGCATACAAAACGCCGAAGAAGACAATGGCGTTTTCAACAGCCTTCGACGTACTTGTGGTGTGTCATTGCATAAAAAGGTGAGACTGTGGTGTAACAGAACGGCTAAGGATACAATTTCTAGTGATACGGTTTGTGAACTTTAAATAAGTGTTGCGCACTAGGATTTATATATAATAAACTTATGTTCACAGGATACGCCGGGTCCGGCATCCAATAGCAAGTGTATTTTGCAATACAACAGACAGCGCTGTCAACTTCTTTGAAACTAATTTACAGGTATGCCCTAGGGGCTTTGTGCATTGTGCATGGATACATATCAAGGACTTATAGTATTGCACTATACAATTAACGTCAGGACTATTAAAATATTACTATTGATTTGTGCACCTCGATGCCTTGTGCAGTGTGCACGGGTGCCACTAATAGATTAACGTAGTAAAATAATATACAACAACGGTCATAATCACTCGGAGCACATTCAAATAAGAACACGTGCACTTGAATATTACGGCATTCATATGTAAAGCATGTCACAAGGGTAATACACTCTTTAAAGTGGCTAAGGGAAGATATTAAGTTAGTAATAATGACTGCTAACATAAAAGTATTATTATAGGAGGTCCTGATGAAGTCAAAGAAGGCACTCCCTAGACGAAACACGTGTTGACAATTGATGGATAAAGACAATGACAATTGATGGATAAAGACAATTGATGGACAAATTGGGAAAGTAGTGATGATAACAATAAGTGTTGATCTTGATTGAAACACGGCATATGACAATTGATGACCTAATCATGGAAATTTGGAATGTGATTTCAAGATAATTGTATGAAGAAACCTTTGACTTTATGAAACACAAATTGATGGACTCTGGGATTAAAAATGATAAAAAGAATAAACAAGAGTTTGTTTATGTAATAGATCAGATGAAGACACTGTAGATGCATTTGTAATAATTTGCTTTTGTTTACTTATATTTGTATTGGTGGAGACTAACAATTTATGCGTGTGCTGTTATACTTGAAATTTACATGTCAGTATGTTTTACTGTTTTGTCAGTATGCTCGACTATGTCACTGGAGTCCTGCTTACCAGAACTCCAGTGCTTATGCTCTCTCTGATTCCAAATTTGTACTTAAATACGGGTTTCCCAGTATTCCGCTCCAAATTAGCATACTGGACCCCCCCTTATAAGTCCCTAGTATTTGGTACCTAGGTACCCAGAGCATTGAGGTTCCAGGAGATCCTTATGGGCTGCAGCATTTCATTTGCCACCCATAAGGAGCACATACAAACTCTTCTTCAGGACTGCCATTGCAGCCTGAGTGAAATAGCATAAGCACTATTCCACAGCCATTTTCACTGCACAAGGTCACTTATAAGTCACCTATATATCTAACCTTCTGTTTCTGAAGGCTAGGTGCAAAGTTACTGTGTGTGAGGAACCTCTGCACCAGCAGAGGTGCCCCCACGTTGTCCAGGGCCATTTTCCTGGACTTCGTGAGTGTGGGGACGCCATTATAAGTGTGCACTACATATAGGTAAATGCATATATGTAGCTTCACAATGTTAACCCCGAATATGGCCATGTAAGGTGTCTAAGATTGAGAAATTGTATCCCAAATCCAATTCTGGTATTGGGGAGCCAATTCCATGCACCCTGGTGGCTCCACCATGGTCCCCCAGTACTGTCAAAAATGGAATGAACTATTGAGGGTCCCTGGTATGGTCAGGAGCCCATCCAGGGAAATATACTTGAGTACAAGCAAGAAGAAAATGAGCTACAACTAATGTTCAACATTATCAAACAAATACAAAACACAAGAATTTTTATAACAATAAATTCAAAAAATGATATTTATTAAATGTGTACGTACAACTAAACAGAAATATCTTAACTATATGGATATACAGATATGGCACAGGGAAGAAAATAAACGTAAGCCTAAATCATACATAAATATTAAAAAACAATTCAATACAATGAGTACAGATACACAAATGACTCACAAAGACAAAGTGCCACACAAAACAGGACAACACAATAGTGATAGCACAACAGTTAACTCATAAATCTATAAAACCTCAAAAGTATGTTTAATTACAATTGAATATAAGTATTTCCTCTATCGGCAATAACCCTGACACTACTCAGAATAACATAATCCAGTTATTTCAAGCAACAATTGTCACTCAGTCTTGTCTAATAATCGGCAAAACATAATTTCTCTACATCAGCAACAGTATGAACCAAGCCTACGCACGTTTCGGCAGTAATCCTCTCATCTAGGAGGCCGCCTTCATCAGGGCAGTTCCTTAAGTATCTTATGATACAGAATTCGCAGGCTTCGTCAGTTTTGTAATTCTTCCCAACCATCAATGACCTGATAAAAAAGTTGTAACAATGAATAGACATATTAATTCAATAAATATATGCTCTTGAGATACGGTGAGCCACCAGTAACAACACCCGTGTGACCACTTTCACCAAGAATAAATGTGAAAGTTAAGAATGAAAATATAAATCAATAATTTGTTTTAAAAAAAAGAGTGCTCAACAGAACAAAACATGCACACATCCAGTGGCCAAACGATGCAAACATACACTTCACTAGAAATATATACCTGCAACCAAGGCGAAGATATGAGTAAAATCCAAATGAGATTGGAAAATATCAAACTTTCTGATTCCAATGCCGGTTCAACAAATACTCCTTCCAAAGAGAAAAACCAGATGCGTGAAACTACCGATCTCCATTTCCGAACACTCAATAAACACAGTCCAACCATCATTTTATTATAAAAGATGTATAATAATACACAGACATACCAATATGGGCAATTGCTTTACGCTTCACTAAGGGTGGTAGATTTTACGATAACGTTTATCTCAGGGCATCTTCTCCATTACTTTTATTCATCAAAGCTCTTCCATCTACAGAAGAAGAGGGAAAGCGCCACGAAGAGACTCAATTCAAAAGAATTTTATGACATGGTACAGCAAGACGCGGTCTATCATTTCAAACATAATAAGACCTATAGAACAGTTTATGACTTCACATACCGAACTGTACATACTACATAGTACCACATCTAAAAAACAAATTCAATATATTGGCTCACATACCCTTGGCCCATATAGCGCTTGCTGTAAAAGCACCTTTCCTCTACTTTTAAACATCTTGAACGAAATCCCCGTATTTCAAAAAGACTTCATGAGAGTCCGGATAAGCGAAATTCTTCTCCAAAATGTCAGTAGCAGGATTGAAACTAACCCCTTCTAGTTTAGAAATAATATGTCCTGTGTCTTTTATATCTGCAGGCAGCTGTGTGACTCTCTGTTTCAAAAATGTTTCCACAAACTTTGATATTGGTTCAGTAAACGACCCCACAGTAGACACTATAGGGCGAAAAGGTGGATCCACCTCATTGTTGTGTATTTTTGGTAAGCCATATAAGATGGGAACTCTAATGGTGGTAGGATTCAGAAATTGGTATTCTTTGTCACAGATCAGGCCTTCGTTGTACGCTTTTAGACTTACTTCCTGAATTGCCTGTTTAACATTAGTTTGCCAATTATTATTGGCTTTACTATAATGTTCTGACACTCCCAGCATAAGATTAACTTTCTGCTTATATTGATCTGTTTTTAAAAGCACAATACCTCCTCCCTTATCACAAGGTTTAATAATGATGCTCTTGTTTTTCTGTAACTTATCAAGAGCCTGTTGTTCATTCCTCGTAAGGTTGGGATTAGGTTTAGGTGTAAATCTGTACAATATTTTGACCTTCTCTAGAACCAAGTTCTCTAAAATTCTTATTTCAGGTCCCACCATGTCTAGGCTACGAGTAAAGGTGGAAATAGGTTTCAAGCCTGATGAATTGATTTCTGGAATGTTGGCCCTATTTTCGAAAAATCTCCCTAGTCTAATGCGTCAAAAAAATGAATGCAGATCCGTAAAAAGTCCAAATTGATTAATAGGTGCACTAGGGACAAAGGACAACCCTTTTTTCAAAACCAATTCCATGTCTGGATCGAGATAAAAGGAAGAGAGGTTAAACACTGGTATGGGATCTAGTCCCTCCCGTAAGGTGTGGAATTGTCTGCATTGTAATATCTGCCTCTCTGTTGGCTTCTGAACCTGGTACGTTGTGATCCTCTTCCGGACAAAAAACTATTAGACTGGTTGAATCCTTCATTGTATGAACTCCTGTTCCCGGACTGCTCCGGGCGGTCAGCGACACCTTCTCCATCAGATTCAGACGTGTCAGAAAAAGTGACTATAGTTTTACTAGTCCAAAATTGCCGATCTAAATACTGGCCTGTCTGGTTATAGTTCTGATAATATTTATATAGGGATAAGCTTTTTCTTGAGTGAACCATCTGATGTCTTTTCTTAATTTATCTGTTTTTCTCTTAATAAGATAAGCATCAATGGAATCCAATTCCTGATTCACCATTTCTAACTGTTTTTTAGCTTCCTGGACAGAATCTTGGGTTTTTAACTCATCTTCCAATGTCTGAATTTCTGTAGTAAGTATTTCAATAAGAACCCTTGCGGTTTCTACAATGAGAATCATCCAATCCCGGGAACACCTATTCGATATTAACAACCATTTCTCTAAGAATTTTCGTATTTCTGTAAACACCCTGGTACTGTCAAACCAGCTCTGTGAGGTTTCGGCTGCAGCCCCAGCTTCTGCCCCCTCACAGACGGGCTTCTGCCTTCCTGGGTCTTGAGCAGCTCCATCCCAGGAAGGCAGATCAATGTATTTCCTTTAGAAGAGGGTTGGTACACCCTCTCCCTTTGGAAATAGGTGTTATAGGCATGGGAGGGGTATCTTCCCAGAGCCTCTGGAGATGCTTTGAAGGGCACAAACAGTGCCCTCCTTGAATAATCCAGTCTACACCGGTTCAGGGACCTCCAGTTCCTGCTCTGGCGTGAAACTGGACAAAGGAAAGGGGAGTGACCACTCCCCTGTCCATCACCACCCCAGGGGTGGTGCCCAGAGCTCCTCCAAAGTGTCCCTGGGTTCTGCCATCTTGTTTTGGGGATTATCAGGGAACTCTGGGAGCATCTCAGTGGCCAGTGCCAGCGGATGACATCAGCTCCTGTTAGGTGCTTACCTGGTTAGGTGACCAATCCCCCTCTCAGTGGTATTTAGAGTCTCTCTTCTGGGTGTTTCCTCAAATTGGGTTTTGCAAGACTCCAGCAGGAATCCTCTGCAACCTCTGCTTCACCTTTCTACAGTCGGATCAACCTCAGAACTGCTCCAGGAACTCTACTACTGCAACACAATATCCAAGAAGGCTACTGAAACTCTGTAACTTCAGCTCCTGCCAGCAACTGCAACAGTTTCCAAGGTCGTGTACACTCCGACAACTGCCTGTCTTTAGCCTGCACCAGAAGGACCGAGCGAATCCCCCATGAATTGCACCTTCATTCCGGTAAGCAGGGGCGCCTGTTACTCCTAGACTCTTCAGCTATTCTTGGACTTGGTCTCCTCTCTCCACACATCTTCAGGTCCAGGAATCCATTGTTGGTGTCTTACAGTCTTGCTTGGGTTTTGCATAATCCTTTATCAGGACTCCTAGTGTGTTCTGAGGACACTTGCTGTACTTTACTCCTGCTTTCCGGGCTCTGGGTTGGGGTACTTTACTTACCTTTGGTGTTTTCCTACACTCCCAGCGCCCCTCTACACACTACTCTTGCCTAGGGGGGAAACCGACATTGGCATTCCACTATTTTAGTATATGGTTTGTGTTCCCCCTAGGCCCATTGTAACCTATGGTGAGTTTCAGTATTTGCACCATTTTATGACTGTTTATTTACCTAATTTTAGTTACTGGTGTGTATTTTATGTGTATTACTTACCTCCTAAGGGAGTATAGCCTCTAAGATATGTTTGGCCTTGTGTCACTAAATAAAGTACCTTTATTTTTGGTAGCACTGAGTATTGTCTTTTTTGTGTGTAAGTACTGTGTGACTACAGTGGTATTGCAGGAGCTTTGCATGTCTCCTAGTTCAGCCATGGCTGCTCTGCCTACAGCTACTTCTAGACAGCCTGGCTTCTAGACACTGCCTACATTTCACTAATAAGGGATAACTGGACCTGGTATGTAGTGTAAGTACCATAGGTACCCACTACAAACTAGGCCAGCCTCCTACAGCTGCTCACCCAAGTGAGCAGCTTTATAACTGGATCACTGGACTTCCAGGTCACATTTCAACAAATCCTCTCGTTGAACATATTCACGGAGTGGGTGGGACTGGTGGAAATGCACAATGTGATGTGACCTAGGATTGGAGGATTATTGACACTGGAGGAAAAGTCACCTGAGCGGTTTACTGGGACTGTTAGAAACTTTTTAAGGATAATATTTTCCGGTTAACTTCTCTACAGGGTGGTGGGTGGAGTTTTTGCTGAACTCTGTGTTCCAAGCAAAACTCTGAGAACACTGCCAGCGTAGCAGAGTTCACAGCGCACCCCTACTTTTTATGTGCCCTAATCTGTTTGATTACGTTTTCCACTTCCCCTGGCTTTCAAAAGTTATTCATACTATTATTCCACATAATGTTAAGAGTTGCTGGGAACTTTAACTGGGCAGTCACTTCCAGCTCCCTAAGTTCTTAAATGTGTTTTGCCAACTCCAATTGCTGGTCCTGTGTTGCCCTTGAGATGTCCGATCTGATACAAAAGTACCGATTGGCTTTCTTGAAACTGCCTATTCTCAAGGCATGCAAGAGGATCTGGTCTTTCAGGGTGCAAGACTTAAAGTTAGTCAGGATCTTTTTAACACTCTTCCTATTCTGATTTTTCCTGAATAGATCTCGGTGAAATCTCTGTATATCTGTAGCCAGCTCGCTGGAGTCTACCAATGGAATACTTCTTTAATTAGATTAATGTAGGAAAGTACCATCTTGCCTTCGCATGTTACCCCCTTTTTTTTACTTGTGTGTATGTTTGTTTTTGCCTGTGTCACTGGGATCCTGCTAGCCAGGACCCCAGTGCTCATATAGTATGCCCTGTATGTGTTCCCTGTGTGGTGCCTAACTGTATCACTGAGGCTCTGCTAACCAGAACCTCAGTGTTTATGCTCTCTCTGCTTTTAAAATTGTCACTGCAGGCTAGTGACTAATTTTACCAATTCTGATTGGCACACTGGAACACCCTTATGATTCCCCTGTATATGGTACCGAGGTACCCAGGGTATTGGGGTTCCAGGAGATCCCCATGGGCTGCAGCATTTCTTTTGCCACCCATAGGTACTCAGACAATTCTTACACAGGACTGCCACTGCAGCCTGAGTGAAATAACGTCTACGTTATTTCACAGCCATTTTACACTGCACTTAAGTAACTTATAAGTCACCTGTATGTCTAACCCTCAGTTGGTGAAGGTTAGGTGCAAAGTTACTTAGTGTGTGGGCACCCTGGCACTAGCCAAGGTGCCCCCACATTGTTCAGGGCAAATTCCCTTGGACTTTGTGAGTGCGTGGACACCATTACATGCGTGCACTACATATAGGTCAATACCTATATGTAGCGTCACAATGGCAACTCTGAACATGGCAATGTAACATGTCTAGGATCATGGGATTGTCACTCCAATACCATTCTGGTATTGGGGGGACAATTCCATGCATCCCCGGGTCTCCAGCATAGAGCCCGGGTACTGCCAAACCAACTTTCCGGGGTCTCCTCTGCAGCTATCGCTGCTGCCAACCCCTCAGACAGGTTTCTGCCCCCCAGGGGCCTAGGCAGCCTGGTCCCAGGAAGGCAGAACAAAGGATTTCCTCTGAGAAATGGTGTTACACCCTCTCCCTTTGGAAATAGGTGTGAAGGGCCTGGGAGGTGTAGCCTCTCCTGGCCTCTGGAAATGCTTTGAAGGGCACAGATGAAGCCCTCCTTGCATAAGCCAGTCTACACCGGTTCAGGGATCCCCCCAACCCTGCTCTGGTGCGAAACTGGACAAAGGAAAGGGGAGTGACCACTCCCCTGACCAGCACCATCCAGGGGAGGTACCCAGAGATCCTCCAGTGTGTCCCAGACCTTTGCCGTCTTGGATGCAGAGGTGTGAGGGCACAATGGACAGCTCTGAGTGGCCAGTGCCAGCAGGTGAGGTCAGAGCCCCCTCCTGAAAGGTGCTTACCTTTCTCTGTAGCCAATCTTCCTCTGTGGGCTATTTAGGGTCTCTCCTGTGGGTATCTCACCAGATAACGAATGCAAGAGCTCACCAGAGTTCCTCAGCACTTCCCTCTTCGACTTCTGCCAAGGATCAAATCAAATCATCAAATCATAAATATTTATAAAGCGCGCTACTCACCCGTGAGGGTCTCAAGGCGCTAGGGGGAAGGGGTTACTGCTGCTCGAAGAGCCAGGTCTTGAGTAGTCTCCGGAAGGCAGGGTGGTCCTAGGTGATCCTGAGGATGGTGGGGAGGGAGTTCCATGTCTTGGCCGCCAGGTAGGAGAAGGACCTCCCACCCGCCGTGGTGCGGCGGATGTGAGGGACGGCGGCGAGAGTGAGGTTGGCGGAGCAAAGAGGACGGGTGGGTGTGTAGAAGCTGAGGCGGCGGTTGAGGTATTCGGGTCCCTTGTTGTGGAGGGCTTTGTGTGCGTGGGTGAGGAGTCGGAAGGTGATCCTTTTGTTGACGGGAAGCCAGTGCAGGTGTCTCAGGTGGGCGGAGATGTGGCTGTTGCGGGGTAAGTTGAGGATGAGGCGGGCAGAGGCGTTTTGAATTCGTTGCAGATGTTTCTTGAGTTTAGCGGTGGTTCCTGCGTATAGGGTGTTGCCGTAGTCCAGGCGGCTCGTGACGAGGGCGTGGGTCACGGTCTTTCTGGTGTCGGCGGGGATCCAGCCGAAGATCTTTCAGAGCATGCGGAGGGTGAGGAAGCAGGGGGATGATACGGCGTTGACTTGTTTGGTCATGGTGAGAAGTGGGTCCAAGATGAAACCGAGGTTGCGTGCGTGGTCTGAGGGGGTCGGTGCGGTACCAAGGGCCGTGGGCCACCAGGCGGTCGGGGTGTTTCTGAGGATGAGGACTTCCGTTTTGTCTGAGTTCAGTTTCAGACGGCTGAGTTTCATCCAATCTGCGACGTCTTTCATTCCATCTTGCAGGTTGGTCTTGGCGCTGGTGGGGTCCTTGGTGAGGGAAAGTATCAGTTGAGTGTCGTCGGCGTAGGAGGTGATGAGGATGCTGTGTTTGCGTACGATGTCGGCGAGGGGGCTCATGTAGACATTGAAGAGAGTCGGGCTGAGCGAGGAGCCTTGTGGGACACCGCAGATGATCTTGGTGGGGTCTGAGCGAAAAGGTGGGAGGTAGACTCTTTGGGAGCGGTTGGAGAGGAAGGAGGTGATCCAGTCCAGGGCCTGTCCTTGGATTCCGGTGGAGCGGAGGCGGGTTATTAGGGTGCGGTGACAGACGGTGTCGAAGGCAGCCGAGAGGTCGAGGAGGATGAGGGCGACTGTTTCTCCGTTGTCCATCAGGGTTCTGATGTCGTCTGTGACTGAGATGAGGGCTGTTTCTGTGCTGTGATTGGCTCGGAATCCGGACTGAGAGGGGTCGAGTAGGCTGTTGTCTTCAAGGAAGTTGGTAAGTTGCTTGTTGACGGTCTTCTCTATGACTTTGGCAGGGAAGGGGAGGAGCGAGATGGGGCGGAAGTTCTTCAGGTCGCTTGGGTCTGCCGTAGGTTTTTTCAGTAGGGCGTTGACTTCAGCGTGTTTCCAGCTCTCGGGGAAGGTAGCAGACGAAAACGAGCTGTTGATGATGGTCTGGAGGTGCGGGCGATTATGTCGTCGGCTTTGTTGAAGATGAATTGTGGGCAGGGGTCCGAGGGGGCACCGGAGTGGATGAAGTTCATGGTGGCTTTGGTCTATTCCATGTTGATGTGAGTCCAGGCGTTGAGGGTGATGGCTGGGGTTGTAGGTTCTGTGGTGCTTGGCTGGGTTTGGTGTCCGAAGCTGTCGTGTAGGTCGGTGATCTTACTATGGAAGAAGGTGGCGAGGGAGTTGCAGAGGTCTTGAGAGGGCGTGATGGCGTTGGCGTTAGGGTTGGAGAGCTCTTTGACGATGTTGAAGAGTTCTCTGCTGTTGTGGCTGTTTTTGTCCAGTCTGTCTGTGAAGACATTTGTTTTGGCGGCGCGGATCAGTTGGTGGTGTTCGCGGGTAGCGTTCTTGAGGGCAGTCATGTTATCTGCGGTGTGGTTCTTGCGCCAGGCTTTCTCGAGGCTGCGGCAGGTTTTCTATGATTCCTTAAGGGTGTCGGTGAACCAGAGAGGTTTTTTGGTGTTGGTCTGTCTTGGGAGGCGTCTAAGGGGAGCGAGGTTGTCTGTGCAGTTGGTGATCCAATTCGTGAGGCTGAGGGCTGCGTCGTTGGGGTCGGAGGAGAAGGTGGGTTGGTTGTCGTTGAGAGTGGAGAGAAGCTGTTCCTCTGGGATTTTGTTCCACTGTCGACGTGGGATGGGTTGTGTGCGGAGGTGGCGAGTCTCGCGTCAGAAGGTGAAGTGGACACATCTGTGGTCGGTCCAGTGTATAGCGGAAGAGTGGCTGAAGGATACGTGGTTGCTGGCGGAGAAGATGGGGTCGAGCGTGTGTCCGGCGATGTGGGTGGGGGTGTTCACCAGTTGTTTGAGGCCGAGGTTGGCGAGGTTGTCGAGCAGGGCGGTGGTGTTGGGGTCGTTGTTCTGTTCCAGGTGGAAGTTGAGGTCACCAAGGAGGATGTAGGCCCGCGAGGCAAGGGCGTGCAGGAGATGAAGTCAGTGATGGAGTCGCTGAAGAGGGCGCGTGGTCCAGGGGGTCGGTAGATGAGAGTTCCTCTGAGTGTGGTCCTAGGGTCGGGGTGGATCTGGAAGTGCAGGTGTTCGACGGCGAGGGGGGTGTCTTCGGTGGAGGTGGTGACGTTGATTGAGTCCTTGAAGATGATGGCGATTCCTCCACCTACTTGGTTGGTGCGGTCTCTCCTTGAAATCTTGTAGCCGTCGGGGATGGCTATGGCGATGTCGGGGGCCGAGGAGGCGTTCATCCAGGTCTCAGTGATGAAGGCGACGTCCGGTGCGGTGGAGTCCAGGAGGTCCCATAGTTCAACGGCGTGCTTGTGGACGGAGCGCGCGTTGATCAGGATGCATTTGAGGTGGTTGATGGCGCGTGGGCTGGTGGGCGTAGTGGTTTCGTGGTGGAAGGTGAGTTTGCAGGTGTGACATGCGAAGGGTCCGTGGGTACGTTTCGGATTGGCTTGGAAGCAGGTGCTGGAGCGCCCCGGGTTGAGGGCGTGGAGGGTGACGGGGTTGTAGTGGTGCTGCGGGGTTTGGGAGTGCTGGTGGCCAGGGGTCGTGGCGCTGGGCGCGGTCCAGGCGCGGAAGGGCGCAGACGGGATTGCCTTTGGCGCGCCGGCGCCGCCGCATAGCGGCCGCCATAAGAGGGAGGAGGGGTCAGCTGGGGGCAGGGGGCAGGGGCAGGAGTGGGGCGACGAATGGGAGCAGGAAGGGCGGGGGCGAGCAGGAGGTGGCGGCGGAAAAGCGGAGGGTGGGGGGGTCAGGTAGAAGGGAGAAAAGATAGGGGAGGGGGGTTAAAGGTGGCGGGGAGTTAGGAAGAAAAGATAGGAAGATAGGGGAGGGGGGTTAAAGGTGGCGGGGAGTTAGGAAGAAAAGATAGGAAGATAGGGGAGGGGGGTTACAGAGGTGGAGGGGAGTGAGGAAGGTCAGAGAGAAGAGTCAGGAGCAGAAGAGCAGAAGAGAGTAGAGAGAAGAGCCAGGAAGAAGGTAAAGAAGAAAAGGAGCGAGGAGCAGAAGAACAGAAGAGAGAAGAGCCAGGAAGAAGGTAAAGAAGAAGAGGAGCGAGGAGCAGAAGAGAGAAGAGCCCAAGGAGAAGGTAAAGAAGAAGAGGAGCGAGGAGTCCAGAAGAGAGAAGAGAGAAGAGCCCTGAGAAGCAGAGGATACGAAGTACACAGAAGAACACAGATGAAGTACAAAGAAGAAGAATACAGATGAAGAACAGAGAAGAAGGACAAAGAAGAAGAAAGCACACGTAGGTCGCGGTGCAGAAGAGAAGGAAGAAACACAGATGAAGTACAACGAAGAAGAATACAGATGAAGAACAGAGAAGAAGGACAAAGAAGAAGAAAGGACACGCAGGTCGCGGTGCAGAAGAGAAGGAAGAAACACAGATGAAGTACAAAGAAGAAGAATACAGATGAAGAACAGAGAAGAAGGACAAAGAAGAAGAAAGCACACGCAGGTCGCGGTGCAGAAGAGAAGGAAGAAACACAGATGAAGTACAAAGAAGAAGAATACAGATGAAGAACAGAGAAGAAGGACAAAGAAGAAGAAAGCACACGCAGGTCGCGGTGCAGAAGAGAAGGAAGAAACACAGATGAAGTACAAAGAAGAAGATTACAGATGAAGACAGAAGAAAGAACACGCAGGACGGGGTGCAGGGAAGAACGAAGAACACAGATGAAGAATACAGATGAAGAGCACAGAAGAAGATCAAAGATGAAGAAAGAAGCAGGAGAGGAGGTGAGTAGCGCGGGGCAGGGCGAGGGGCTGGGCGGGGGGGTACTTACTGTATTTTCGCAGGACTTGCTTGGAGGTTTCAGGAGCCTGGGCTGGTGGAGCTGCAGCGGCAGGGGGAGCGACCTACCCTTGGGTCAAGGGTTGCTAACTCTGTCGCGCAGCGGCCGCCATAAGAGGGAGGGGGGGAGGAGGGGTCAGCTGGGGGCGGGAGTGGGGCGACGAATGGGAGCAGGGGGGGCGGGGGCGAGCAGGAGGTTGTGGCGGGGAAGCGGAGGGTGGGGGGTCAGGTAGAGGGGAGAAAAGATAGGGGAGGGGGGTTAAAGGTGGCGGGGAGTTAGGAAGAAAAGATAGGAAGATAGGGGAGGGGGGGTTACAGAGGTGGAGGGGAGTGAGGAAGGTCAGAGAGAAGAGTCAGGAGCAGAAGAGAGAATAGAGAAGAGCCAGGAAGAAGGTAAAGAAGAAGAGGAGCGAGGAGCAGAAGAACAGAAGAGAGAAGAGCCAGGAAGAAGGTAAAGAAGAAGAGGAGCGAGGAGCAGAAGAGAGAAGAGCCTAAGGAGAAGGTAAAGAAGAAGAGGAGCGAGGAGTCCAGAAGAGAGAAGAGCCCTGAGAAGCAGAGGATACGAAGTACACAGAAGAACACAGATGAAGTACAAAGAAGAAGAATACAGATGAAGAACAGAGAAGAAGGACAAAGAAGAAGAAAGCACACGCAGGTCGCGGTGCAGAAGAGAAGGAAGAAACACAGATGAAGTACAAAGAAGAAGAATACAGATGAAGAACAGAGAAGAAGGACAAAGAAGAAGAAAGCACACGCAGGTCGCGGTGCAGAAGAGAAGGAAGAAACACAGATGAAGTACAAAGAAGAAGAATACAGATGAAGACAGAAGAAAGAACACGCAGGATGGGGTGCAGGGAAGAACGAAGAACACAGATGAAGAATACAGATGAAGAGCACAGAAGAAGATCAAAGATGAAGAAAGAAGCAGGAGAGGAGGTGAGTAGCGCGGGGCAGGGTGAGGGGCTGGACGGGGGGGTTCTTACTGTATTTTCCCAGGACTTGCTTGGAGGTTTCAGGAGCCTGGGCTGGTGGAGTTGCTGCGGCAGGGGGAGCGACCTACCCTTAGGACAGCTGGGGGCGGGGGGCAGGAGTGGGGCGACGAATGGGAGCAGGGGGGGCAGGGGCGAGCAGGAGGTGGCGGCGGGAAAGCGGAGGGTGGGGGGGTCATGTAGAGGGGAGAAAAGATAGGGGAGGGGGGTTAAAGGTGACGGGGAGTTAGGAAGAAAAGATAGGAAGATAGGGGAGGGGGGATTACAGAGGTGGAGGGGAGTGAGGAAGGTCAGAGAGAAGAGTCAGGAGCAGAAGAGCAGAAGAGAGAAGAGATAAGAGCCAGGAAGAAGGTAAAGAAGAAGGATTGACTGCTGACTGCTCCAGGATGCCTGCATAACCGCAACAAAGTAGCAAGAAGACTACCAGCAACATTGTAGCGCCTTATCCTGACGGCTTTCTCGACTGTTTCCTGGTGGTGCATGCTCTGAGGGCTGTCTGGCTTCACCCGGCACTGGAAGCCAAGAAGAAATCTCCCTTGGGTCAACGGAATCTTCCCTCTGCTAACGCAGGCACTAAACTTCTGCATCACCGGTCCTCTGGGTCCCCTCTCATCCTAATGAGCGTGGTCCCTGGAGCACAGGAGCTGGGTCCAAGTGTCATCGACAGTCCATTGGCCCTTCTGTCCAAATTTTATGGAGGTAAGCCCTTGCCTCCCCACGCCAGACAGTAATCCTGGGTACTGCGTTAACTGCATCTGCTCGGGCTTCTGTGCACTTTTGCAAGAGTTTCTTTGTGCACAGCCTAGCCCAGGTCCCCAGCACTCCGTCCTGCAGTGCCCAACTCGCTGAGTTGGATTCCAACGTCGTGGGGCCCTCTTTTGTTGCTCTGAGTTGACCGTCGTCCTCAGATCTTCTAAGTGCCTGTTCAGGTGCTTCTGCGGGTGCTGCCTGCTTCTGCGTGGGCTCTCTGTATTGCTGAGCGCCCCCTCTGTCTCCTCCTCCAAGGGGCAACCTCCTGGTCCTTCCTGGGCCCTAGCACCACCCAAAACACTCAACCGCGACTCTTGCAGCTAGCAAGTCATGTTTGCAGTCTTTCTGTGTGGAAACAACTCTGCATCCTCCAGCACACCGTGGGACAACTTCTGACCAAAGGAGAAGTTCCTGCCACCTTCCGTTGTTGCAGAATCTTTGGCTTCTTCCACCCGGAGGCAGCCCCTTTGCACCTTCATCCGGAGCTTAAAGGGCTCCTGCCCCCCTTGAACACTTGCGTGACTCTTGGACTTGGTCCCCTTCCTTTACAGGTCCTCAGGTCCAGTAATCTATCTTCAGTGCTTTGCAGTCAGTTGTTGTCCTTGCAGAATCCCCTATCTCGACTTTACTGTCTTTCTGGGGTAGTAGAGTAACTTTACTCCTACTTTTCAGGGTGTTGGGGTGGGGTATCATGGACACCCTTAGTGTTTTCTTACACTCCCAGTGACCCTCTACACACTACACTAGGCCTGGGGTCCATTCGTGGTTCGCATTCCACGTTTGGAGTATATGGTTTGTGTTGCCCCTAGGCCTATTTCTCCCTATTGCATTGTATTGTGTTCTACAGTGTTTGCACTACTTTTCTAACTGTTACTTACCTGATTTTGGTTTGTGTTTGTATATTTTGTGTATTTTACTTACCTCCTAAGGGAGTATATCCTCTGAGATACTTTTGGCATATTGTCACTAAAATAAAGTACCTTTATTTTTAGTAACTCTAAGTATTGTGTTTTCTTATGATATAGTGCTAAGTGATATAAGTGGTATAGTAGGAGCTTGGCATGTCTCCTAGTTCAGCCTAAGCTGCTCTGCCATAGCTACCTCTATCAGCCTAAGCTGCTAGAACACCTCTCATCTACTAATAAGGGATAACTGGACCTGGCACAAGGTGTAAGTACCACAAGGTACTCACTATAAGCCAGGCCAGCCTCCTACAATTAATCACAAATCCTTTCAGGTCATCTCCTTTCGCTCCTTCAGGAATGTTTGCCATTTTCACATTGTTATGCCTTGCATCAGGTTTCTAGTTTATCTTGAAGCTCCTTCTCGCCTATTCTAATGTCATTGATCTCCTCCCAATTAACCTCAACATCTCCCTTAAGCTCTTCCAGCGAGGCTTCCAATGTATTCACCCTTTCCATTAATGTGTCCATCTTTCCCTCTAGAGCCTCACAGGTGCCTTGTATGCTTGCCTGATCTCTCCCAGAAATTGAAAATTTAGACTTGAACTCTTCCCTTAAATTTGCTAGGAGCCTCTCAACCCCTGCCTGTCACATAAGGTTATGTGAACCCTCCTGTGCACCATGAAGTTTCAAATTTTATTATCTGACCTGATAAAGATTGGGGCATTTTTCCACCACGCCATCAAATCTGTTCTCTGGAGGCACCCCTGTTGTGATTCCCTCTGTGCGTTTTAGTCTCTTGCATTCCTTCTCTTCCTAATTCCATAACGGATCTACTATTATGACTAACATCTCTGGGGTTTTGTGAAGGATTTTGTGAAGAGGGAGCTGGCTTACCTGCCTCTATTGTGGACTAAACCTTCAAGAAAGACCTCAGGGTCTTCACAAAGTAATCTTCATGCTATGTAGCGTGTTTGACAGCCCTTGGTTGTTCTCTTTGCCCTATCTCTGCTTTCGTGAGGAGGGGAGGAGAAAAGGGGTAGTGCAGATGAAGATGGAGCAGGCTCGAGAGCCTGAAAGTTAGAGATACTTGTATTTTTACCAGAGAAATTAACAATTTCCATAACTGCACCTGAAACGGGGGTGTGGTGGGGGTTAGATCAGGGCCAAAACACCGTCCATGCCCTTTTGCCCTGTGTATCTTTACAGGACTGCCAGGGTTCCCATCCTTATTCTCTTATTTTTTAAAGAGCAAGCTCCTCATTCCTTCTAATCCAACCCCTGCTGCACCAGAATGAGGTTCCCTTTTTTCTCTGGACTTGTTCGAATTGGTGGGCAGGGTTGATAGTTCCTGGGTCTTCTTCTTGTCATGGCCCCCATGTTAAACTCACGTGGTGGGTGATGTGGCTTGCAATTTTCCTCTCACTCAAAGCTGTAGATATCAACCCCACTGTCCCTGGTGAACCCGCAGGCAGCCGCCAACCTGTGCTGGCGCTGTTTATGGAGGGGCCCGCAGGAAGAAGAAGCAACGCTCTAGTCTTCCCGCAGGCCATTTCAAGAAGGAAGTGACGGCACGGGACGAGGATTGGGTGAAAGTTAAGTGGGAGTGGGTTTAAGGGGTGGGGATAAAAGGGGTTGGGGGTAGAGGGACCGGCCTCTTTCCGCGCTGCCCATCGCGAGGTTAGTTTGGCCGGTTCCTAGGGAGTTCATTCAAGGAAACAGGTAGTGTGGGTGCGTCGGGCAGGGAGGGGCGGGGGGTAGCCTGAGTTATTTTAAAAGCCGTTGTCGGTGCATGTGCGTCCTCCTACCCGGGCAGGCTTGGTTTCATTTTTAAAGGGCGGCAACGCGCTCCATTGCGAGCGGCCGCGCCCATTTCCTTTTGCTGCCACGTGTTTGTTTATGCACGGCCGCGTCCGCGGCTATGCAGCAGCTGCCTCCCGGAGCCAGTAATTAGGCCGCCAGCGGCTCGCTGGGGCCTCACCTGCAGGCCTACCTAGGCTGTTTGTGACCCACAAGAGCAGCGGACCGGTTTCTGCACGTCCCGGCCGCCGGGGACACAGATACAAAAAAAAAAACGTTTAAATACAGGGAATAAAGTAGGAACTAACATATTGAGACGCAGCTCTGGGGCTGGTATAAGGAAGCAGTCACCACGCAGGCAGCGGCCCCCTGGGGCCACAACCATCGGGCTGTAGGGTCCAAAAATTATTAATGGTTGTACATACAAAATATATATAAAGAATAATATATCAAGTGGTTATTGAAACACAGAAGCAGATCCAGGACAGCAATCCAACAGGACACCCTCAATTTCAGGCAAGGGGGCTAGGGCCTTGGCAGGTGGCAAGGTACGCAGGGCCCCCATAGATTTACCAGTTGCACCTTTTGTGGCCCGCAACAGGTGGGTGCGGACAGGCAGAGTCCGAAAGAACCTCCACCCGGCGTCATGGCAGTCAGCCACGACACGGAGGCGGTGCAAGCCGCGCTTCGCATCCTTGGCGAGGCCGGCCGGGCTGACCTCCTCAGGCCTGGGGTTCTTGAACAGGCTTGGGTGGGGATGGTGCGGCCGACTCGTGCCGCGGCCGGCCGAGTATTGGCGGTGGTAGCCACATGCACATCCCCAGAGAGGGCCCAAAAGCCCAAAAAAGCGGCGGTGGGAGGGGCGCGTGGCGCTTCTATCCCCACCAGCCAATTGGGAGACGGGGAGGGCTCCGCAGTCGAGCCAGGCCCCTCAGACGATGGTGTAGCACCAGTCCAGCAGGATGGGGGCATCGATTTACCTCAGGACCAGATCGTGGTGCAAGGGGCCCCCGCACAGGAAACGTTAGTGCAGGAACTCCCCGCCCCCATCATAGAAACTACGCCAATGGACCTGTCCCTACCTAGGGGCGGCACCTACTCGGCTGGGGACAACAATAATACATAAAAGAAAGGCAAGGGCCCCAGACACACGGGCGGGCAGGGCAAGGCCAGTAAGGGGCAGCCCAAAGATGTCGGGGGGAGCGGGGAGGCTGAGTTCCCCCGGCCCCAGGACGGGCAGGCTAGATGTGGGTGAGGCATGGGACCTAAAGGCCAGGATCAGGGAACAACGCCGCATAGTGGCAGAGACGGAGGACAGGTGGACCCAATTGTGCATAGAGCGGGATATGTCCGTGCCACACGGCCGGCAGCTAAAAAGGCCAGCAGACAGTACAAGCAACTTAGGGAAGATGCCACAAGATGCCGGGAGGGGTAGCTGGGTTTGGGTTCCGAGCGGTAGGGGGCTGGAGGCTGGGGCGGACGATGGTTTAGGCAGCACAATGGGAGTTAGTGGCACACACGGCCAAGCTGTGCGTGGAAGGGCAATGCCAATACAAGAGGTTGGCAGAAAGAAGGCGATGCCAACGGGGCGCAACACGGCCCCTGCACTTTGGTCGGAACAGCTAGAGGGGTCTCCGGCGGCCTTCTCTACCCCGCAGGAACGGGGGCAACACAGAGATGGTGTGCGCCATGAGGGTCGGGATGATATCTCCACTAACTACACGACGATGAGCGGGAGTTTTGGAAAAAGGATGGATGTGTGCGAAGATGATGTGCTGGAACTTGACTATGAAGAGGAGCTGGAGTAATGGGAAGAGGGGGAGATCAGGGAGACGGAGGTACATAGCATGAGGGGGAGGGGAAGAGGACGCAGGAGCGGCGCAACCAATCTCTCCGCTTCTATTTTTCAGGAACAGGACATCAGCAGTGGTCCACATGAAAGGAGACAAGACCAAACACAGGGCCGAGGGGCCCGGAAGGTTTCACGGCCTGTGACTACACAAAGAAGAGGTAAAGGGCAATGGTGGTTGGTCTAGGGGGAGGGGACGAAAGGGGATGACGCTCCGATTTGCAGGTCCGTGGGTGTAGGGGACGGTTCGATACTTGACCCGTTACCAGCTAAAGATACGCAGGACGCTGGGAAAGGCGCAGAGTTACAAGGCAGGGCTTCAACCGAGGGCGAGGGCGGGGACAAGTCAACTGGAGAAAAATCAGGGTTAGAGGAGATGGAAGGTGGGGAGCACAAGAAGAGGCTTCCCTACATGGGTTTGGCCATGCCACTGGGCTCACACGTAGCCGAAAAAACAAAGGCCAGAATATGGAGACACGAGTATGTAGACGTTTTTAAACTCCTACATAGGGATATACAAGCAAAAGAGGGGTCTAAAGAAGAGGAGTGGGAGCTGGCCCGTAGGCCAAGGGTGCCAATTAATATGGATAATTGGACATCAGCTTTTCTGATTTTTGCAAGCATTTATATTGAGAAATACCCTGATAGGGCTATAGCACTATTTAAATATATGGACATTATTAGGAAAGCGCAAATGCATTTTGGGGGCTTTGCCTGGCTGAGTTACGATGAAGAGTTCAGAGCCCGAGTGAGCATCAAACCAGACAAGCCATGGGGAGATGTAGACCCAGAATTATGGATGCAATGGATGGCGTTGTCGCAGTCCACGGCATCGACCCATACGGCCAGTGGTTTGCCGGTGGTTTATAAGCCGTTTCAGGCACGTCCCGTCCCGGGAGGGGTGGGCGTGGGGCAGAGAACAACACCTAGCACGCCGGGAGCTTGCTGGAACTTCAACAAGGGGTTCTGCTCCAGACATCATTGTAACTTTAAACATGACTGCTCCAAATGCGGGGGCCGTCATCCGGTCACGCAATGTTTTTCACTGTCCAGTCCTGCCGAGCAATGGAGGGCTACAAAAGGCAGAGGGACACAGGTCGCTCCAGCTCCAAAGGGGGCCTACGCCAGTTACGTTAGATTTCATCATACCATGGCTGCACAGATACCCAGATAGGGCAGCTGCGCTTAAGTTAGAGGAAGGTTTTCAGGAGGGTTTCAGGGTCAGTTTCCAAGGCCCACGGGGGAGGCGCTGGGCAGACAAGTTGCGTTCTGCAAGAGAGCTACCACAGGTGGTAAGGAAAAAACTGGACAAGGAACTATCATTGGGCAGAATTGCAGGCCCATTTTATGAGTGGCCGAGCCAGAATTTGATGATCTCCCCACTGGGAGTCGTGCCAAAGAAGGCCCCGGGTGAGTTCAGGTTGATTCATCACCTGTCATGGCTGGAGGGCACATCTGTTAACGATTTCATTGCGGCAGAAGACACCAGAGTGGTGTATGCATCTGTAGACGATGCCATACAATTGGTCAGGGCATGTGGCTATGGGGCAGAACTGGCAAAATTAGATATACAATCTGCTTTCAGGCTTATTGCCGATTGACCCAGGGGATTTTGATTTGCTGGGAATGCAGTTTGAAGGAGCAATCTATGTGGACAGGGTCTTGCCCATGGGTTGCGCGATTTCATGCGCCCTGTTCGAAGCCTTTAGCACCTTCATGCAGTGGGTCTTTGTCAAGAACAGTGGGCATTATGCGGTGACCCATTACTTGGATGCTTTCCTGTTCGTAGGGAAAAGGGATTCGGGGGATTGGTGGACGGCTCTGACAAGTTTTCAGAACATGGCGCATCAGATGGGGGTGCCTTTGGCACCCGAAAAGACTGAAGGCCCCACATCGGTCCTCACCTTTCTGGGTATTGAGTTAGACTCCATTACAATGACAGCCAGGCTACCGGCACAAAAAGTACAGGACATGCTGTTTTTCTTGAGTACAGTGAAGGAGGCGCGAAAAATCGATTTACGAACAGCTCAGAAGCTGTTGGGGTACCTTAATTTTGCTTGTAGGGCAGTCGGGGGGGAGGACGTTTTGCAGGCGATTGGGGTTGTCCATGTCAGGCGCGGTGATGCCACATCACAGAATAAGAGTTTCAATGGGTGTCAGAGAGGATGTTAGAGTATGGGAAACATTTCTGAAACAATTCAATGGGGTATCCATGTGGTTCTGTGAGGAAGAGACAGTATGGCAGGTGCAGATATTTTCAGATGCGGTAGGAGCACATGGTTTTGGGATTTTCTGGGATGGCAGATGGTGCGCAGAGGCGTGGCCAGCACTATGGTTACAACAAGGGAGGAGTATTGCTTTCTGGAATTTTTTCCCCTTCTGGTGGCCATGGCAGTATGGGGACAGGAGTTAGCAAATAGGACAGTTTTATTCAGAATCGACAACATGGCTGTCGTGGAGCTGGTGAACAGACAGAAGGCGAGGGATTTGAGGGTGTTGCGCCGATTTATGTTGCAGTGCTTATCTCTGAATGTGATCTTTAAAGCTGTCCATATGCCAGGAGTTTTCAATGAGATTGCGGATTCCCTGTCTCGTTCACAGTGGCAGCGTTTCCGCATCCTTTGCACCAGGAGCAGAACAGACCAAGACATCGGTCCCGGCAGACATTTGGGAATGGGGGGCATGATGATCACAGGGCTGGTGGAGATGTCTTTAGCAGAATCCACTCAGCGAAGTTACCGGCTGGCCTGGTTGGATTTTCAGTATTTTGAGCGGTTTACAGGACATTTTTGGGGACAGAGGGTCAAACAGCTAGAGCATCGGGCGTTGCGCTTCGTACTGTACATGATTCAGAAAGGTTTATCAGCAGCCAGCCACTATCGGGGGAAAATTGGCAGGTGTATCGTTTTATGTGAAATTGTTTTTTGATCACGACCCGGCAAGAAATGATCTGTTGGGAAGGATGTTAAAAGGTTGGGGCAGAATTAGAGCAGTTGAGGGTAGAGCGGCCAGGAAACCCATTGATTTTGATTTTTTACTGGAGTTGTTACACGTACTGCCTGTATGTTGCGCAGACGAATACGAGTTAGCACTTTTCTGCTTATGCATGGTGTGGATGTTTTTTGGAGCTTTTCGAGTGTCAGAGTTGTTGGGTGTTGGGGCAGCGGTTGGGATACGCTACAGGGAGGTGTGCGTGCACGGCGATCGATTGGGGATCTGGCTTAGACGATCGAAAACAGACCAGCTAGGCAGGGGAAAGTGGGTATGGTTAGAAAAAGGGGGCAACGTGTTGGCCTGCCCAGTTACGGAATGGAGCAAGTTTCAATCCTCATGTATGTCGAACAGGGAAGCCGGGATTTTTGTGCACAGATCAGGGTTCAAGCTCACCAGTTTTCAGCTGTTACGTGTATTGAGGATGGCGTTGGGACGTACGGGCCGCCGGGCCATGGATTTTGGCACACATTCGTTTAGAATTGGGGCAGCTACAGCCGCGGCGCATTTGGGTTGGGACTGGGCAAAGATCAGGGCGATAGGCTGCTGGAAATCAAGGTGTTGTGAACGATACGTTAGACCCTGAGATGTGAGGAGTGACGGATGCAGGGTTATGGGCGGGGGGGGGGTTTATATTTAAAAACACATGTTACAGTTATTTTTCCATTGCAGGAGATGCGTTTGGTCCACCGCAGGTCAAGATGGTAACATGGCTGGTTGGCCATTCATTTGTCTACTGGGCAGCTAAGTTCGCGGAAAAACAGATATATGGGCGGGCCCTGGGACTATCCAGCAGGCGGCACGAGGTGCGATGGTGGGGAAAGAGCGGCATGCAGTGGGGTAACCTGCTTCCTTTCATCACAGCTAACTTATTGAACTGGGGATGTCCGGATTTGTTAATCATCCATTTGGGAGAGAATGATCTGGTAAAATTATCAGGACTCACACTACTGCAGCACATGCATAGAGACTTGGAGATTATCAAGCAAAAACTGCATGGTACATGCTTGGTGTGGACAGAATTTGTTCCCCGGAGAGTGTGGAGAGGGGCAGTAAAATATGGAGCCATGGAGCGGGCTCGAAGGAAACTTAACAGAGCGATGAGGGTTTTTTGCTGGGCACAAGGGATAAAAATACTGAAACATGAGAACATCACAGAGCAGGAGGTAGCATTATTCAGAGACGATGGTGTTCACCTGTCCACACTAGGAAATGCATATTATCTGACAGATCTGAGACTGCTGGTTGAGGAGTTGTGGGGAGAGAACTTGTGGATTACAAACAAGAAATGAGAAGTTCTGGTTGCAGTAGTGTGGCCTTGGGGGGGGCAGCAAAACGCCAAATGGGTTTGTGCTGGTTGGCAGTAGATGGGGGAGGGTGGTGAGTCAGATGCAAGCTTGGCCACCCTTCCAGGGAACAAAACAAGCAGGTGAAGGCTCTGAGTGGGGGTACGCACGAACCAAATGGGACATGAAAGGAAAAGGGGAGTGCGTAGGGGAATGGAACGAAATAAGGGTTTGGAGGGGAATGGATGAGCGAGGAGATGTTAAAGGGAGGGAGTTATTAAATTTGCGGTTTACGTGTTAAATTTAAGGTTATGTTGCTTTTGCAATCCTGTCCTAATAAATGACCTTTTACACTAAAACAGCTGTCACTGAATTATTTCCCGATGGAGGGGCCCGCGGGAAGCAGGAGCAACGCTCTGGTCTTCCCGCGGGCCATTTCGGGAAGGAAGTGACGGCGCGGGACGAGGATTGGGCGAAAGGTAATTGTGGGTGGGTTTAAGGGGTGGGGACAAAAGGGGTTGCGGGTTGAGGGACCGGCCTCTTTCCGTGCTGCCCATCGCGCGGTTAGTTTGGCCTCCCACCCACCCGGCAATTAGAAGGGAGATAGGAAGGATGGAAGTTAGAGGCGAGTATCAAAAGGGGGAGGGTAGTCGTCAGTTAGGGCAGGTTGCAGGAGTGAGAGGGCAGTAGATGGGGGAGGGTGGTGAGTCAGATGCAGGCTTGGCCACCCTTCCAGGGAATAAACAAGCAGGTGAAGGCTCTGAGTGGGGGTACGCACGAACCAAATGGGACATGAAAGGAAAAGGGGAGTGTGTAGGGGAATGGAAACGAAATAAGGGTTTGGAGGGGAATCGATGAGCGAGGAGATGTTAAAGGGAGGGAGTTATTAAAGTTGCGGTTTACGTGTTCAATTTAAGGTTATGTTGCTTATGCAATCCTGTCCTAATAAATGACCTTTTACACTAAAACAGCTGTCCCTGAACTATTTCCCTAACACTCCCCGGAGAGAAATCTGTACCGAGACTCATTGATTCCTGTAGAGTCCCTAAGTCATCTTTCTTCACAGCACAACGCCACCGCAGAGTTTCATTGAAAGACACCACCAGCCTTTCACAGTGCCCCCGTCAACAATTCACACCTCACCTGGTGACCATTCCAAACTTCTGCAGCTACTACCTTCAGGTAATCCTCACACTACATGCACCCGTAATCCTCGTATTACAGGACACCGGAGGAGAGCTCCTGGCCAGGTCCCTTAGCTAGTCACCATTTTCTCCTGAGAGAAGTTTCTCAAACATAACCAAACATTATGTAACGTTTTTGCTGACCTTACTCTCTTATGATACATAACACATGCAACCTAAATGCATAAAAATGCTTATTAAACCAGCCTTAGGAGAAAAAAAAACTGTCTAGTAGGAAAGTGCATTTGGTCAATGTGACTGCTGTAAATGTCTGTTTAGAGGTGGGTGGGCCACCTAAGGCTCGAGTGAGTCTAGAACCAGAGGGCTGGTTCTGGCTCACCTCGAGGTACTTGGGACCCTCAAGGCAAAAACGAGGCAAGCCTTAATGTGGTTTCTGCTTGCCACCTATGCTTTCATCATGTACCAATAATTATTGAAAACAAAGCATAAACCTTTGGTGTTAGTTTTAAAAAGGAGAGAAAGAGGTAGTCATCTAGTGGGTGAAATGCATAATATGAAAACAGAAAACCTGAAGTAAGTCCTGGCTTCCCCTTTTGACCAAAGTGTGGGACCCTAGGCAAATTGTTTACTTAACATAGCTCCCATTTTCTTCGTTGGCAAATATCAAAACACCTTTCAATATTTTGATAACGTGAAGCATGTCTTTTTTTTAATTTTAAAGAGATTGTCATAGTTTCACATGATGTTTGTTGCATGATTTAGGTGTAATCTATATTCAGGGCTTGGTTCGTCCAGCCCGATCCTTTCCTCGGCTCTGGCTCTGCTCCCCCTATACAATTTTGGGCTCTCCCACCTCTATGTCTGTGTGTGTGTGTGTGTGTGTGTGTGTCTAGCTAGTTCCCGGGGAAATAGTGGTGTTTATTATAGTGCTACGATATTCCGATCTTTAACAGAAAATTGAATAACGCCCCCAAAAGAGGAACTCCTGTAAGTTAAAAGGGGTGAAAACAGTGCACAAGAAACGAAATTAACAGAGAACAAAAAGTGATTACTGTGATTTATTATAACAAAATATTCAAAGGCGTTATGAAAATCCATTTTTTTCTAAAATATCCAGCTGACTCAATTGTCAAGAAGCACATTAGACTTATTAATTGCAGATTCCTTTACATATCCATCAGCAAGGAGCACTGAAAATCATATTCACGCAAACACAGTTTACATTGTGTTAACAGCAATTCTTAAAACGTTCAGCGTTTCTAAACTCTCCATCTTCCTCAGAACACAGAGTTTCATGAATATGTGAGGGCAAAACCTCAACGATCTTTATTATTACAATTGAACAAGGCCTTATACTCCACAGCCAATAAAATAAATAAAATATTCTCAAATACTTGGGCAAATCTTCCTGATTCAATAAGATACAATTTCTAGTCTCCTACTTCGTGAATTTTAGTTCCAAGTTCCATACATATCCATATTGATTCACGTCAAATCACCAGCCCTCCATGAGTACAATTGAAAACACACTTTCCGGTATACTGGATCACAGCACAGTATTTAATGCTATTGCTTCTTCATAATCCTCAAAAGTTGTCTCTTGGTTTGCGTCTTGGTCTCAACAAATCAAACAAAATGTGACACAAAGACCTGTGAATACTTAAAACATTATTTTCATTTTTTTAAATTAAACTCAATATAATATAGGCTGCTGCAAAATGTGCAAAATGACTCAGGGCCTGATTTTAGATCTTGCCGGCAACGGTCCCGCCATCGGTTTGTCGTAGTTTGGACTCTTGCTCTGAGCAAGACTGCTGGTGTCAGGATGACAGTACTTTCGTTTGTAGGTGACTAAGGCCCATTAGTATACTTTTTGACGCAAAACTGCGCCGGTGCAGTTTTGCGTCAAAAATATTATCGCCGGCTAACGCCATTTTGGTGCGCCGTGCGGGCGTCAGATTTATACTTTGACACACGGTGGCGCAAACAACAGGTGGGAGTCATTATTTTTTACGCACACCGCGGCGTCAAGTCATAAAGGAAAACAACGTTAACACGGCGGAAATGACTGTGGGTTGATTTACGACACCGCAAACCAGATATGCGCCATTTTTTTTGACGCAATGGCGTCAAAAAACACAGCGAACACAGCCATTTTACCAGAGGAAAGCCAAAATGGATCCCAGATGCCACTACAGACCCCAGGAAGATGACAGCAGACCAGGAACCAGCCAGGAGGACCCACACAAGAACCAGGACACTTTTAAGAAGAAAAGAAAGTGTCGCTTCAGTGCAGAGGAGCAGGAAATTCTGGTTAAAGAGGTGACGGAACACCAGCAGCAACTGTTTGTCACATCAAAGTTGCCAATCAGTAGGAGAGAGGCTATATGGCAACAAATTGTCGACAAGATTAACAGTGTGGCTGAAGTACGCAGAACAGTCATCGAGTGCAAGAAACGCTGGCATGACTGCAAACGCAGGACCAAGGAAAAGATGGCCAGGAACAGGAAGGCAGCACTGCAGACTGGAGGTGGGAGTCCAGCACACCAGGAGGCCCTGGACCACATGGAGGAGATGGTCGCAGCCGTCATCCCTGAGGAGATCGTCACAGGGATTCAAGGACAGGACAGCGCAGACTACCAGGAGACAACGCACATGCAGGGTAATTTGCATGGGGAATTGAAATGCACTAATGTCAACTGCAACCGGGGGAGGAAATACCTACTACACATTGCATGTAAGTCATCATATACATGGAGTGGCATGGGTAAAGGGGCATGGCATTGGGGCATGGCCCGTTCTGAGAAGACCTGGGGCACACCATTACACAACACCAACAACAGTCCCATGGGGGCATGCTGTCATGCCAACGATGGAGCAAAGGGAAAGCCACAACAGGAGGGAAGGCCACTACGTCAAACTTACATCCTGGCACTCGTCAGCCAACATACCTCCTACATTAACTAGGGCCCTAATAGCAATCCTCTAGCCAAACCGACAACTGCAATGTAACTGCGACAACAGTTGCCACCACCACCTCTGATCTGTGTGCAGTTCAAGTAGCCAATGGCAATAACCTCCCCATGGAACATACATACCTAAAATAGAGGGTGAGGATGGCATCTGCAACAATCTCCTGAAACAAGACAAATGCCCCAGTACACTCAAATGTCAATGCCATAGTTTTCACAAACATCAGCCAAAGTAAACAACAATAGGAGCAACACAGCACTAAGGACACACCCATGCTGCATATGTCAGGGTCCATCCTGTGCCTGGGTAACAAGGCAACATCACAAATGTCATACTGCTCAGACAACAGCATTGAGGAGGGGACACATGTAACTGGTCACTGAAATACACCTGCACAGTCAGAGGACGAAATAGGACACTGATACGACTATCAGGGCAATCCAATGTAACACACATTACCCAACATAAGCAGGACACATTAACAATGTCAACATCCATATCAGATCATAACATTGCCATGCATAGGACATGCAACATGTCAATTACATTTAAGTCGATGTGAACGATCAGGGATTGGGGCAGGTCCTGATAGTTAAGTGTGCTGCCAGGGCCATCAGAACACCCACAGCCAGTGAAAGGTCTCACCATGAGAATGGATATACACGGAGGGTTGAGTAGGACAAGAAGGTGGCAATTCTCTATTTGGCATAAAGCAACACCTAGAGGCAATGAGGCTGACAAGTCTGATAACTCAATAACATACATGTGACACACAGGTGGGCCATAGGCCTGAAACAATGCCCATCTGAAGGACTGCAGATATTAATACAAAACAAGATCACAAAGTGAATTCATCAAAAGGCAGGCAAGTCATATCAAACTTGTCACAACACAGACACACTACTTGTACCCTGTTTCATTGCAGAGGAAGATGGATCTCCTGCCGATATGCCTGTCCCAGATTTCCCTAATGACATGGATGACGAGCCGATAAACATTCCCCAGGAGACCATCCAAAAGGTCCTTGAAACCCTCCAGACCCCACCTTCAGTCACAAGGAGGAGCACAGAACAAGCTGCCATCGCAGAGGATCCACCCACCACCCCAATTGTAAGACCTGCCAGCTCCAATACAGCTGAGGACTCAGACGACACTGGCACCAGCTTTGAGAGAACTGTAGTTGGAGTACAGCGGGAGCTGGCCAAGGAGTTGCGGATGGGGATGCAAAATATGGCAGCCAGCCTTGAGGGGATGCGTTCGTGCATGATGTCATCTGCAGATCAGGCAGCAGCTATGCAAGCCCTAACATCTATCTTGCAGGAACTGCAGAAAACCCAGAAGGAAATCAGCACAGCTGTAATACAGTTGACCCAACACCTACAACAACAGCAATCCTGTCAACGCATGCACGAATGCAACATTGAACCCCTCAGGGCCGACCTGGCTGCCTACCATAGTGATGTGGCTGCTATTCTCAAGAACCAGCAGGCCCTCCTTGCAGCAGTATTGCCCTTAAGACCTTCACAGGGAGCAGCGACCGGGATGTCTGACTCCACGTCTTCTAACACTGAGGTGTGTGTTGCCCCTTCACAACCAACAAAAACAAAGACAAAGCATGCAACACACACATCAGAAGAAGAAGACATGGAACAGATCACATTCACAAGGAAAAGTATCCGGAAGCCCTAGTCCCTGCCACATGGCCAACTATTACCAAGGTCCTGCGCTTTGTAACTTGCCAGTCTTGCAACAACTGTACTCAAGCACTGTTCTGCAAACCACTGTATATCTTGCCACCCAGCCAAGTGATTGTCTATCTCCTACTCATTGCCAAATCCTGCCCCTCTGCACTGTCTGAAAAGGCAACCCCAGCATGACAAAAGCATTTTGGTAAGCCCTTGTGTTGGATCACAATGGAAGATATCACTATAATGGACTCACAATCATGGACAATGCACATATAGCACTATAGCACTTTTCAATAAATAGCACTTACACAACAAATCTGTCTCTGGGTAATGTGACAAATCAACTGCGCAGTAGATAATTGAAATGTCCCTACTGTCAAATAACGTAGCTTGTCAATAGAACTGTCCAGATATTATGTAGTTAGAGAAATCTGCACAGTGACCATGATTGCATCATACTCTGCCCATCCTGAGGGAATAAACTGATGAAGTGAGAAACCATACACCACCATGCTGTGTTGTACAGAATAATGCTTCCTCAGGGGCTAACTAAGTCATCAAATAGTGCCTGCTAAATGTTGTCAACATGCAAACATAACACAATAAACATGCCACACTAATCTAAGTAAACACTAAAAAAAACTGCACAAATGAAGGTGTCTGAGTTAACATACAAATAGGTAATCATGCCGAACTGTGTCACAAATGATGTATGAGGGTCATGAAGACAAGAATACAAGATTGCCAATGAGAACTCATCTTATAAGGGTGTGCATGATCATCACACTGAAGTCAGACCTAAAACTGTTTCCCCAATATCAAGTCTGGAAGCACTGTTAGTGACTTTGAAAACACACTTATCAACAGAAACAGATTGTCATCCATATTATCTGTGATTGGTGGTTGCAACAAAGGGTAGACACTTTGCAAGGTAGCTCTGGGTTAGCTGCCAATCGTACAGCTCAGTTGGGATTTGTTTGTAGCATTGGACACAGATGTTATAGTACAAAAGAGATGTACACGGAATCCAAACCCACGATTAAGTACCATTCAACACATACTATTAAGGGGTAACCAAATATTTATTAAAAGCTAACCATAGATGAGGAAACTGAGGGAAAAATCTTACCTACCCTAATCTACCCTGACTACTCATTACCCACAACTGTTCCTAACTAAACTAAGCTACACTTACTTATCACATGTAACGAAACGTTCTAAACATCTACCCTCCACCCCCCTTATGAGACGGGACACATGGAGGACAACACATACTAACCTAAACACATACTATACTATCCTATACAAATATATATTTTTTTTGGTAAATGTTTTTTTTAATGTTTTTTGTGTCTTTTAACACACAAGAACCCCAACATAGCCCCCCACCCACCCACCCACACATGTAATAAGTCAAAAAAGAAAGAAGCAGGACCCCCTACCCCCCACCCACTAACACTGACTAAACTAACAGCCTATACTAACCTAACACTAAGCCCCCTAAGCCCACTAAGTATAAGAACAAGGAAAGAGGAAGGAGGGGAGGGTATCATGTCCATCTATTCAACTGTCTAGAGGTTGGCCCTCCGGAGGGTCCTCTGATATCCTTGACCCGCTGTTTAATGTGCCGCACATCTCGGCTCAGGTGGCTCACCTTGCGCAGCACTTTGTCCATCTTGTTTTCAAGTCTATTGAAGGCTGCAGGGTCAACAGCTGGAGCAGTGGCAGTCTGGGTACCGGTGGAGGAGGTCTGTGTGGGCTGTCCTGCACCGGTGGCAATGCTGGGGCCAGGAAGTCCAGCAGATGTAGATTGAACAGAGGCAGCTGTAGGTGGGGCCACCTTGCTCAGATTGGTGGTTGTTTTTGTGGTGGCTGTGGTGGGCACAGTAGGCCCACCCTGTGGGAAGGCTCGCCATGCCCTGGAGGCACGTTCATGGCGATATCGCCGGGCCATCCTCTGGAACCCCGACTCCACCAGCAGGATGTGCTGGTATCGAATGGCCCGACGCTGAAATTCACGGACCTGGTCTGGAGTCATGTTAGCTGCTGTGAAGACAAATGCAGATATGCCACATTAGTAACTGCATTGTGTGAAACAGCACAGCAAGTTAATCAGACAATACATCTACTGTACTTCTAACAGCTCATATCACGATACAGAGCGTCGAATGTCCCTGAGGAAGTACATGGCAGGCCAGACAACAATGGTCACATCACACAAAGCATATTCATAACCCATAAGATGGGTATCAACTGGCCTTGACTTGCAATCTGAGTTCTGACAGTTGACATCTCAGAATTATGCTGCATATCCTCCACCAAGAGCTGGGCTACAAATGTCAGTGTACAGAAAGCTAAACTAAAGCCACATGGTCTGCAAGTTGAAACTGGACATTCCAGTATGGTACCAAGTGCCAAACCTGAGTGTGTATACTACTATGCAACCAAACCGTCACTTATTCACAGGTATGTGTAACATACTGGTAGCATCAATACTAGGTACCCCATTCACAAACCCATGGCCGTGTTTGAGGGGGGGCGGTGGATACACAACTATAATTTGCCAACAACATGTTCACCGAGGAGTGTATAGGCTAATCCACACATGTTTGTCTCTACAGACACACCACAGGTAAGGTCTATCTACATTTTGGAGTCAGCAAACCAGAGAGCACTCATAGGGTCAGACATGTCAGGAAAATCAGAACTTAGTACACAACATATACTTCCAGTGAGGCCTGACTTACATCAGACACAGAGTTGCTAGAACACCCATGATCATGAATTGCATGCACACCTAGGCCATTACACTCAGGTTCTACAGACTTGATGCACTACATGTGGAAGTACATGATGCTAGGAGGTTCTACCTACTGTTTCAAAATTACGTAGGTAAATAGTGAAGCAGATGTCTTTTGGGAAGCTATTAGCTCCACCAATCTTATTGAATGTGGGTCTGACAGGCTGACTTAATAGGGGCTGACTTCCATTGTGACTCTTGGTGATACAAGTGTCAGAGACATGACTATCCCCTGTACTCACAGTGGGGCCTACAGGGATGTCCTACAATCCCTACATGATACCATTGGATACGCATTGGCTAACTCAAAACATGTGAAAACTACATTCCCACTCATGGAACAAGTGAAAAACTTACCCACAGCATCACACCTTGCTATGCGTCCAACTCACACGAGTCCATAACCAGCAAACACAATACATAACAGACATATCAACACTTACTGTAGTGGTCGGGGTCCTCAAATGTCGCCACCTCTCCCACAGTGTAGGGCGCCGGTCCACCTGTAAGGTATGGAAGGAAGAAATGTGCTCAAAATCTGTGCACAGTGCAACATTTTCAGTATCATTTACAATGTGTAGGCTGAATAAGGAAATGGCAGCCATTCAGACATGATGGTACTGCATCTGATATATCACGGCCAACTTGTACATAGCATGGGTCTCCTGTGACAGTTACACACATATCTGCACACATACATTGGCCCTAACTATCATGTGGTTGCAAACTTGCCCCATAATTGGTGAGCACCAAAAAATTTGGAGTGTAATCGTCTTATCATGTGCATTCAAGAGAAACATCCAACGCCTGGTTACTTGAGGACTGCATTACCAGTCAAACATGCCTTGTGGCCATGACACATTTAGTGCACATAGGCCCAATGTACTGAGGGAGGGGCATGGACTCCTGTAAGCCATCCTGTTGTTACAGTATAGTCAATTGATGTGGCCCAGCTATGGTGATTTGCACCAACCATGGAGATGTAAAGCCATGTGCATACACTTGGACTGCCATCCATATTTGGATTGTGGCTCAAACGATTCCAACAAACATCTTACGATGTTAGCTGAGGGCACCTTACACCTTTACACAATGTATTCAATTCATGAACTGACATTTATCCTAAAAGATTAAGAAACACAATAATCCCACACATTCATAGTACTTCTGTGAACGCTTTCCTTCCACACTCACCAGACTCACATGAGACCAATGTGTGAGCCACTTTGCTATTATAAATTGTCGTGAAGGCAGCACTCATTTTGAGCATCATGTAGTGATTCTAAAGTCAGTCTAGCAATTGCGTCAACATAGTTGGCCTAAATGTTGGTACATCTGTACTTCTCTGTCAATAATACCCTATATAGACATGATTGGCTCCTATTTTGTTAGCTGTGCTGACAGAACGGCCGCACCAATTTCCTTCATGGTAAAGATACCTGTAAGTTTGCTGAGCACGTGCTACCTGACAGCTAGCAATTGTGATCCTTGCCATAGTGCATCAATGATCCCCTTATATGTCCCCAAAATTACACACAGTCATCAAGTTAGCTGGCAGACATTGCACTAATCCACTAATGTCACTACAGAGCTTTCATTTGTGCACAATAACAATAGTCGTACTCACCAACAGTGCCACCAATCATGATTCCCAGGTAGTCCAAGAGATCCTGCTCCCTGGTGATGAGGTCAGCCCACCGGTGCTTCAGCTGGTGGTGACTCCTCTGGCTGGCATACACACGCTGCAGGTGATGCAGCACCTTTACCCACCGGATTCTGCGCACTTCTGTCAGGTAGCCGTGTATGACCCTGCCCCCTGCCTGGATGATGAGCGGCAAGAAATGTGTCACCAGCCAGATGAAGTCCCCCAACTCCTCTTCCCCCATCCGGCCAAGACGTGGCCTACCAGACATACTTATAATTGAAGAGAAGGAATAGGGGTAAAAGAAATAGAAAGGGGAAATGGGTGAAAGTAGTGGTAAAAAGACAGAAAAAAGTAAACCTAAACACTAAAAGAGCCCAACTATCCCCAAACTAACACTACCCACAACAGACTCCCACAAAAAAGAAATACACAAGATAAATGGACAAATGTAGACAAAACACAGTACTACAGTATACACAAACAAAATGTATTTCACAAAAGGACTTTACAGATAGCACACAGGACAAAAACAGCACAAAATCTCTGGACAACACTCTCTACACAGCCACACAGTCTAGAAGGATCATAGACTGCAAAAGTGAAAGTGAAAGTACACCCACTGTGCATGATCTGTAAACAGGATATCCTATTACATCACTTCCTGTATGAAAAGTCCCGCCTTTTTCGCATTATGCGTCATTTTTTGTTGCACAAAACTGTATTTGCGTCTTTTTTTTTGACGCACAGACGTGAATATTAACCCGCATCCACATAATGATACATGGACTGTACAAATATCTGGATGCGGGCTACATTTCACTCCTGTGCGTCAAAAAAAATGACGCAAATACAGTTTTGTTAAACAAAAATCAACACACACCGCTAGGGACATCAAAATGACAGTGCATTAACTGGTTTGGGGCATTTTTACTTGTTTTTTGGTTATTTTACATTTGGAACACATTAGAGATTGGCTAATTGAAGACAGTATGGTGTTGATGGTGTATGTTCACATGTGTGACATCATACTGCAGCGGAACATCATCCACTACACCCTTCACAGTATGTTTACAGTTGGCTGACGTCATAGATGGTCATAAGTGTGGCCTACATATATGTGTGGCACAAATTGTGCATTTTTGCCATAAGGAGAGGATAGCAATGTGATGCACATATGTACAATACCTATTTGCCTTTGGCTCAAAGTGTGTGCTTTGACAACTAATTTGTTGGTTGACCAGGTGTGTGTGTACATCACATGAAGCATTATTTTACATTTGGTTTTATGAATGTAACGTCCATGTGTCCAACCCTAAGATGCAAGTAAACATTGGAATGAGCAAGGGCATGTGTTAGTCATACATGTAACAAAACCCGCAACGTATACTTCCAAGTTTTAGGGTCATGTAGACACCACATGTGACATAGCATGCACCAGGTGGATGGCAGACACATGTTCATGTCAAAGGTCCACAATTTCTACATCCTGTGTCCTAAAGTATTGGTAAGAGCTTCCTAGGCACTAGTTGATGAATCCCACAGTGAGTCATACACATGCATTGAGAAAGTGGGTACCATGTTGTTTGCACAGACAGACAAGGGTCAATCTCATATGTATGATGACACCACTGTTGAGGCCATAGAAGTGAGCCCCAACTATCAAGTGGCTGTGGTAGACCAGCATACAAGACAGCACGTGTCCACATATTTCCACTGATCAATTGCACATAGGTGTCTTGTTCATTTGTGTGGTCCAATGATGATCCTGTAGATTTTTGGGGATGTATTTTGTCACAGTTCTGACCAGGACTCATCATGAGTCATTGGCAGCTATTCCTGTAACTACTGTTTCTAAGTATCCTTTGTTGATCAATGTGAGTAAAGTAGATGTGGACATGTGAACCAACATGTGGATGGTCCGACCCTGTCACTAAAGACGTGTAATGAGACAGTCAACAGGGCAACCTTGGTGTGCTGAGTGAGATAATGTCTCAATTGTCATGTTCCAGCAGGTGTCATTACAACATTTGTACACAGGTTGGCCTCTGCACTTCCCACTGCATCTGGGAACATCATAGCCTCTGTGCTGTTTATTCTCACAGCTATTCACCACACACCGCCCATCACTATGTTGTGCGCACTGTGATGCTGTGTGTGAACTGTCATGGTTCTGACATTTGTGTATTAGTCATGTACATTATCAGAGGTTGCTGGTTGTACTGAAAGCCCTGTACCCAATCCCTGCCTATGACCCTGGGACACTGTCACACTTTGTCATTCATGCATAAATGCAACCCAGAAAAAGGATGGGCCATGATTTTTGCATTTCCAAGAGGATTTAACTCAAATGGTACAGTTAAAAGGCAGATGATGCTATACAATGTATTTGTGTATGCATGGTAGAAGCCCATGCACAATGCCCCCTGATGAATGGCAGGTTTGCTAACGCAAGTGTGGTACATATGTAGACACAGGGATACTTTAGTGTGAAGCACAGACAGTTGCCAGTCAGGCTGACAGAATGCAAGATGATTCAGGAGCAAGCTACTGGACAAGTTACATAATCAGTGGTCTGACTGAGACTGTTTGGAGGACAAACTAGACAGTTGACATGTCAATCTGTGTATGTCCTGTGTTTTTGAAGGTGACAAATGAACCCAAGGGCTGTGTTACACGGCTTAATTACTATCAATTGTTGACGATGTATTTGACATAATGGCAACTCCTATGCTGTTCCAGGCATCATCAGGGGCAGTGCTTTTTGTAATGGGTGGTGTGCATGGAGGTGATCACAGGTGTGGGCTGCATCTATTTCTCACCATTCCTGTAGGTGAGACTTGCATTCTAAGGGCCAACAGACATTTTCACAAGGAGAAGCAATCTACATGTGCTAACAGGGCTTTGAAACTAGAAGACAGTGTATAAATTGACCTGACGTCCATGCAGTCAGATGTTCTTTGACAAGGGCATACCATAGGAAAGGGTGTAGCACACTGGTTTGCTAATGTTGGTCTGTGTTTGTATACAAGGTATTATCAGGGTACACATCTTAGTATTCCAGGGACCTCTTCCGAGAGGTGGGTTGTGACCAGGTGCATGGATGTGTCAGGAGTTAGGAAATGGGCTGACATGTAAATGGAATGTCATGTGCGCAATGCATGTCATATGTGTGGCACTTGTGCTGTCTATGTTCTGCTTCTATGGAACTCTAGTCACAGATATTCCTTGCAAATATTGGATGCAGTTGGACTAACTGCTGTCAAGGGTCTTGTCAGACATTCCTGTTAGTGATGCCAAAGCACATTGACTGCCTCATGTATGAGGCTTGTTTTCCCCTTATTGAGTGATGGTGTCATAGTTGTGTGCCATATGCTGCGTTGGGCCTTGCTTTCAACATGTATGTCTGAAATAGTTGTGGTCCTCTGCTATAGGCCTTCAAAGGAGATATGTACATGATATATGTCATTAAGAGTGTGTGTGTATGTGACCATTGTATGTTAGGCATCACATAAGCTCTGGAATGTTCCGTGTCCTACTCAGTATCTCAGCAATGCTCCATGAGGCAACACTCTTATTCTGATAAGTAGAGATGAAGGTGTGTAAAAAGGAATAGCCAGACCATGATATGGTGATTATAATAGGTGTTTATTCAAATTTGTTAACTAAAGTGGTGAAGGTGATCATATTCAGAAGAAATTATTTACAATCTGTTGCCGCCTGCGTATACCAGCAGCTGTGTTCTGTAGTTCCCCCTCCTGTTGCAGGCCATCATCCTCCTCTTCCTCCTCTTCAGGCATGTGTGGCTCTGGTTCCAGGAGGGGAATGTTTCTTCTGATACAAATGTTGTGCAATATTGCACATGTGAGGATGATCCTACAGACCATCTCGGGGGAATATAGGAGGCTACCACCAGTGATGTCGAGGCAGCAGAACCTTGACTTGAGGATGCCGAAGGTCCGCTCGACAATGCTGCGTGTCCTCCTATGGGCCTCGTTGTATGCACGCTCTGCAGCTGTACTCAGGTTGCCAAATGGTGTCATAATCCATGGCTGGATGCCATACCCCTGATCAGCTGCAAGAGAAAATGAATGGGATCATGTTGATGTAGATGGCACTATTGAAAAGACCTTTAATGGCAGTAGTTGTCTTGTGTTGTCTGTGACTCTTTTCTGTACTAATGTGACATCCTATGCTTGTAGGCTATACCATCTGCATTGTGTTGTTTCCTTGGCTGAACAAGTGTTTGTCTGCTAACTGTTTGTCAGCAGTATGTTTTGGGATTTTCAGTACAGTGTGACTTGTGATACAGGTGTCCGTGTGTCTTCACTGCGGGTGAGATGATAGTTCCATGCACAGTTAAAATTGAAAGTGTTGTTAACACGTTCATATGAAAGTATCCTGGACATCCCATACCTTGACACTTATGCAATGTATTAATGTAAAGGTCATTGGGACACTTACAATTTGCAAGGTGACATTTAGGCAACCACACTCATTGACGTCTTCACATTAGGCTGTACAGTAAATTCCGATGTGTGACAAGTTCAATGGTGACTTAAGAAACATGGCTAGCGATGTCAGGACCTCAGTGTGTTCCTGTTGACATGTTGCTGTTGTGGTGTATGTGTTGTGTGTCCTAGAGGGTTGCTGTGCAGTGTGTATATAAGTAGGTTTTTGTACTTACCAACAAGTAGTCCATTGCCATACCGTCCATCCTGGAAGTGTTGATTGATGGTGCAGTGACGGAAGATGTATGAGTCATGTACACTCCCAGGGTATTTAGCCACGATGTTGGTGATCAATCCTTGGTGATCGACTATGGCCTGCACGTTGATGGAATGTGTGTGCTTCCTGTTGCGGTAGAGGTGTTCAGTTGCAGCAGGTGGCACAAGGCGTACATGTGTGCAGTCGATTGCACCAAGGACGTGTGGGAAGCCACTGATTGCGTAGAACCCCTGTTTAGTTTCCTGCTGCTTCTGCAGTGTGTTAGGGAAGCAGATGTGGCGGGTTGTCAGTCGAATGATGGCGTCCAGTACTTTGGGCAAAAAGGCGGAGAATGATGGTTGTGATATTCTGCCAACCTGGGCACCAGTTGTTTGAAAAGAGCCACTTGCCAGCATGTGAAGTACGGCAAGCAGCTTTGCTTCTGTTGGGATGGTGCGGGGTGTCACCAAAGTGGGGGGCCAACTGCTGTTCAATGTTTCGCAGCAGCTGCTGAATGGCCTGCCAGTTCAACCGGTACCTCTGTATGATGTTGTGTTCCCTGAGGCCCTGAAGGGTTGTTCTTGGGCGGAATATCCTCTCCTGCCTTCTGCGCTGCGTTTGGGGTCCCTGCTGGTGTTGTTGTACCTGCTGTTGTTGCTGTTGGGCTCTGCGTCTGCGTGCATGCTGGATTAGAATCACTTCCATGGCTCCCTGTTGCTGCTCTGCCTTTTGTTCTGTGCATTCTGATTAAATACAGGTGTGTTTGCCCCATTTTAACGCCTGCCCTGACCCAGGCGTTAATTTTTGACGCAAATCGGGCTGTGCATCATTTTCTGGCTCCGCCTCCTGGCCGTGCGTCATTTTTGCCTGAAAGCATAAATACGACGCACGGCCCTTTCAGCCATTTTTTGGACGGGAACGCCTACCTTGCATATGATTAACGCAAGGCGGGTTGCCGCATCCAAAAAATTACGCACACAGCGGAATTTTGTCATCTGCGGGCTCGGGCGTCAAGGTTTAAATACGGGGCAATGTTTGCGCTGATTGTGCGTCAAAATTATTTACGCACAATCGGCGCAGACGGAGTATAAATATGCCCCTAAGTCTTTTCCTATAACTAGTTGCAACTGTTGTCCAAACCTTACGGCTCACTAGCAGTACCTCACCAGAAACACTATCGTAAAAGGTGAGTAATGGCAGTCGTTTACGCATGGACTCAAATATAAGATATCTCAGGGAATGTTGTGGTTAAACTTATGCTATTTTTTGGGGGGAGCGGGTTGGGGGGGATGTGAGCCGGGCCTCAGGAGTACTTACATTTTTCACGCTGAAAATAATTGGGATAAAGCCAATGAAGGTATTATAATCATAGATGTAACAACATAAAAATATAACAGTTGCTTAATTAAAAAAATATATAATTGGTTAAGTCAGAAACAATATAAACTATGCTTAGAAATCTGTACTGAGGGGAATGTCTCCAGTACTAATCCTATGCTAGACAGCATATGCCCTCCTCTGCACTCTGGTGTTTGACTGTGCGTCGCACAAAGCAGCCTATTTGTGGGCTAGATCTGGGAGTGACACCAGCAGCATGCAAAGTTTTGCATATATGGTGCTGCACTCTGTTTTCTCTTTAATGCAACAATGCACAGCAAAATTTTAAGTTTCATCACATTGTGTGAAATCTTAGTAAACTTGAGCCTGCAGGTTTTTGTGAATAGAACTAGTGTGTACTATAATTACTACCACTAGATGGTGTTTGAGGATTAAATTTCAAGGCCCTTCCTTGCTGTATTTTAATTTCTCACTCGAAATTCCACAATCACGAGCTGTGCACTCTAAACAAGGAAAACGGCTTCTGACTTTTTTTAATGGAGGGGATTATCTAAGTTCTAATATGCAGCTGCAGAATTAGGTCACTGCTATTGGTAATGATGCAGCTCATGGCGCCCCTGTCTTGTTTTAATGGCGCACCTGGGCGCCGTGGCGCACAGTTTGGGAACCACTGCTCTAATGAGAATAGGCCTAACCTCCTACCTAAAGGAGAGCTGGGTTTGCTAAACCTAATCTGCCAAAGCCGTGTCCATGAGAGGAGCCCCCAACCCTCGTTACCTTGGAATGAGGTCTCTATCTCAGACTCCGCAGGGACACGAAGGCTGGGTCAGCGTCAAGATGACTGCAGCATCGGTATCAGCGATGGTGGCGATGCCCTCTGGTCGGAATCCCTCTGATTATCTGTCTAAAGTGTGATGTATTTATACAGATCTACAAGGTCCCCTGATGTAGGTGTATTCCAAAACAATAGATAACAGGCATGCTTGTGACGGCAATTAATATCAACAATCCCTCGAAAGTATAGAGAGGGAAAATCCCTAAGTGTGAACACCTACTGTTTGTTTTTGTTTTGTCCTTGATCTTGACGCCTTGGCGTAGTGACACTGATAATAAAACTCATAACAAGTGGCCTAACTATAAACAAGGCAGGCATCTTAGAAGAAATAAATAATTAAATGGGCTAAGACAGAGCAAGCTAAGTAGGTTAAAAGTCACTAGGTGACGGGGGCACGAGTCTACAAGTCAACGGCTAAGCTAACTCCTGCTATACGATTAAAATGAACTAGGATTCACTACACCCTCCCCATTGCCGTAACAGGTATGATGAAGGTACAGGAACCCAAATGCTAAAAGCTGCTTCTGGACTAAAAGCGAAAAGCAAAAAACAAGCTAATAAAACAAGCTAATAATAAAAAAGTTCTGCAGGTGTTAAAACATGTTAAAACAAATCTGTCTAAAAATACATACAGAGATGTTAATATCAACTATGACAAGTACAGCAAACGTCTATTTTAATTGCATAATGTGGAATCAGGAATGGCAAGTCAATTCATCAAATTATGTGTTATACACGTGATCTTGAAGAATGTCATCGAAGTCACCAGTCAAGGACCTCAAAAATGAGTCAACATCGTCCGAAGTCAAGTCTAGTGCTGGGCGGACAAACGGATCCACAGAGCAGAAGTGAGCCATATTTCCCGGTGCATCGATACTTGCTGCAGTGTCCTCATCCGTGGTAGATCTTATAACTGAAGGCTCATAGGTGGCCTCGCGGAGCAACCTCAGTTTCAAGGGGCATGACCGTGTATGAATCCTCATCGGGGACATCAGCAGTTTGTGGTCCACAGGAGATGTTGGTGCAACAACAAGACAGACCATAGGCAGATGCTCAAAGAGACACCATACGCAGCGGAAGACTGGTTGTACACACCAGAGAAGTGGCCGGAATGATAACGACCAGTCAAGCTCCAGTTCCACCAGCAAAGGTGCACCGAAGATCCGAACTATGCGCTCACGGCACAGTGGAGTTGGCGGGAGCGGCTCCATTGCTCTGCGTTGCTGGAAAGAAACAACCACCGCGAATCAGAAGAAATAGCAGCAGTAGTCCGCCAATTAAAGCCAAAATAATTGGAAAGCCACCAAACACACTTGAAAAGAGAGAATGGATGGCTGATGGGATGACTCCGAAGACAGTCTGGAAGATGGACACGAAACCAGACCCGACAGCCTTAAAGCAATGAACAATCCCAGTGGTGCTTGAAGCATTGAATATTCTGGATACCAGCTCTCCAAAGTGTTTGGGGAAATCGGTATTTAAAAGGGATTGTATCTCGGCTGATGATCTCGCAATCTGGAGAGCATACGTCTCTTTTGTGGATGTCAAGGCGACCTGTTTCTGAAACAATAGCACCTTTAGTCTACTCAACTTGTCATAGCTCACATTAATAGTATCTATGTGGGGCCACATGTCAGATACTTTTATCTCTCGTGTGGGGGGAAACAAAACATGTCCACAACATGTAACGACCTTCGTGACTGAGATTGCGTAGGCAATTCCAGGTCGCAAGCCGCAACAGCTTTGATCGTTCAGTACCACATAACTGCCATTGGAAAGTACATGAAATACTGGACGAATCAAGGGGACGGAGTACCCTTCAGAAAACAGGCCAAATTTGCGACTCCCGCATTGCACACACCGTGAAGAGACACCTGTTTGCATATCATAGAATGTCGAACAGCAGTCTCACATTCACTTCCGCTAAGAAAGACCTCTTGTTCACCGTTCAGACATCTATAGTCAAAGGGCAAATCCCACTCTTCCTTAATAAAGCTATCTCCTAGCTGCTCATATCGTCCCACTGCAAGATATTTCAGGCAGCTCGAGAAACGAAAGGTCGAAATCGGTAAATTAATAATGCCGTGCAAGAGCCAGATAGTTGAAGGACTCTCTGCTACCGTGAAGGGCAACTTATCTAATTTCTCTACTTGAAGCAGGTGTGAAACTAGCCTCCCTTTTAGCCATTGTCTCTTGTTCCCTGGAAAAATTAAAAGCAGTGAATAGTTCACTCCCATTAATGTACCTCCATGGAATGTGGCCACTTTTCAGTGTCTGTAATGTCCAACCCAGCTGCATGATGGAACGTAGCTGTGTTTGCCCATGATATAACCGGGACAAGTCTGTTTGAGTGATATCAATAGCAGACAACACTATATTTGATAGTGAATAAATCCTGTTGGACAGCGTGTTCATGCCATTGTCGACAACAGCTAATGTTTTTTCCAAATTCTCCTTATCTAGTTGCCTTAAACGTGCAGCAGCCTCAATCTGGGAAACTTTCCAAATTTCATTGTACATAGCATATAAAAACCGTTTCGAGCGTTATTTTCCAGGACCTAACAGGAAATCCTGTAAGTCTATACTGTCAGAAAGAGTGTTCAGGTGTTTCTTAACCGCTGTTAACGTTTTTGTCTGCACCCATTGTTGGCACATCTTACCCACACTGTATATTGTAATTATACCTGTATGTTGACCTGATAGAAAGCGAGGATCAGCCCTGTTAATTGAAAAAACCCCTGAAGAGTTCAAGAAACGCTTTTGACACTCATCAGTGTCAGTGGGCCATACCAACCACCCGCCGGGACTGGAAAGTGAAGAATTATAGGTACCAGCCTTAACCATTGCATCTAGCCTGTCTTCTGAGACATTAAGAAAGTGTTGCCAATCTCTAAATTTTGTCAGAGTAGGGATACTGGGCGTGTTCAGGTCTTTAATTTTTGCTAACCCCAGACAGGATGTCTGCTCAATAGTGTCATTTAAGAAAATCATCTGCAGAGGAATCAGGCATGCTCAAAACAAAGCCTCCCTACCCTGTATCTGCCAATCTTGTGTCCCCCATACACTTTTCAAATCAATAGTTTTTTTCCAATATTCGTAACCCTCAAGCAAGAGCCGGGAAACAAAGGGATCTGAATAAATCACTTTCGTATCTGTTAGCAAAACTTTTCTAATTTGTGGCGGAGGTATTTTAAAATAATACGACTCTGCTTTTTTTGTATCATGCCCGGAAAAGTATGTAAATTTATTGCTGTGATACTTTGGACTCCCCACCTGTGGTGTTGAACAGTGTTCCCACTGTGTATAGTTCAAGAGAGGCCTATATCTAGTTGCACGGTGTAGGTAGTGATGTCCCCAATTATTATAGCAGAACATTTCCCCATAATTCATTGTATAATCATATACATCATCATTTCCAAAAGCGGAATAGTCCTTCATTTCAGCTAGCATGGAATCAACTATTTGGACATCCCAATCATCAGAGACAACATTAGGTGTAATAACATCAGACATTGAAATTTTGAACACGTATGGTATTTGAATAATCTCTGTAGGCCCGTATATATCGAATGGAACTTTGTCCCGCACAATCTCATCAGTAATTGGTATAGCTGTAATATTTACAGGGGACAAATCTCGTCGGACCTTATGTGAAGAATGATGTGGTGTTAAAATTTCATCAACAGGCTCCACAGAGGAGCGATCAGGAATATAGTGACCATTAATCAGCAAAAAGTAAACAGTCACAAAACCAATCCATACAAATTATGCAATAAATGTCAAACACAACCACAGATAGTTCCATGGGTAGATCAAATAGTTCTTTTTAAGCCATCAATACAGCTTACTACTTTTTGAAATTTTGTCAGTCACAGTTGAGGATGAATCCGAAGAAAAATCTTCAATGTCTATGAAATAGCCAGAGGAAGTCTCTGCAAACACAGGACCCGCTGAATTGTGATCCACCGCTCATTGAGGTTCTTGATAGACAACGTCATTAGTCTTGGAAGTGTTCGTATAAAATACAGCCAAATCTTGAAGCGGTGTGGTCACCGAAGATGTGACTGGAACCAACAAAAGTTAATTTTCCGCCCTCACCATGGTCGAGGAAGTGTCTGGAACAGCAGTTGACATAGTTGCAGAGTCAGTAGCAGTGATGTTCATCCTACTATGTAGATGGATGTCCTGTTGGGTAGTGAGAGGGGACCTTCAGGTCTACTGTGGAGAATCGGCCACATGGTGTAATTTGACATAATCAACGGAGATGAATCTATTCTATTTAGAACCAGACAATGGTGGAAGGATGACAGTCCTGGTGCCTTGTATTCCCAAGACTGGTACAGGTGCTCTGTCTGATGGACCGAACTCCTTTTTCACAGCGATCTTCTCATGAACCAGATCCCCAACGTTAGGAATCCAGCCAGTTGAATTTTTCACCAATTCCCTTATTCCTAAGGTGGCAGCACTTGCAGATGATTTATCATCACGACATTGTTGAAGCTCCTGTAAAACAGTGAGACGTTCTTTTACGTCAAATGGTTTTTCTGCTGCCACCATACCAGGGGCATCAAGATCGGGGACATACATAGGTATCACAAAGAGAACCTCATATGGAGACTTTCCCCCCAGATTATTCAGTGCTCTCTGGACCCCATATAGGTGATGTAACCAACTGCGGCCTGAACCTAATACCTGAGCTGTTAAGGACTGCTTTAGATCACCATTCCGCCTCTCCACGACCGAATTTCCCTCGGGATGGTATGGTGAGGAGTAATGGAATTCAACACCCATCGACCCCATGGTATCCCTAAATGCCTTAGAGGCAAATGTAGGACCCTGGTCCGAATGGAATGCTGCAACCGCATATGTACCGATAAAGATCAGCAAATCTTTTATAACAGTCTGGGCGTCAGCCGACCGCTGTGGCCATACCCACAGGAATCTAGAACAAGAATCCACAGCCACTAGAATGTATTTGTATGCACCATCAGGTTGTAAGGGACCACAATGGTCTAGGTACACACACTGAAGTGGCTTGTCTGACACTAAGAGGGATGTCTGCGGAGGGCGTCTGATATTAGAGCCCTTAATCTGCTGGCAAATGTCACAGCAAATGAGATACTGCTTAGTTCGTCTGCATAGACCAGGCCACCAGTATCGTTGCTGTAAAATTGTTATCATGTCCTGTATACCAGCATGTGCAGAAGCGACACCCGCTTGTGTGGCTGTAATCAGCTCTAATCTCTGGTCTTCATTAGGGATCACTCGATCTCCAACCCCAGGAATTGTTGCATAAGCAACATTCTGTGCACTGATATGGTAAGTATAATTTGTAGGGTATCCTTTCGGAAGGGTCTTGCCTGCAGCCGAAGCTTTAACGGCAATCAGTATTTCATTATCCAATCTCGTCCGAGAACGAGTCACTGCAGCCACAGAAGCCGTAGCTACTGATGCTTTGGCCGCTTCATCAGCCAATGTATTGCCGGCAACGTGTATTCCTACACGTTGGTGTCCTAATGTATGAACTACATGGATGCTTATCCTTAAGATCAGCCACCCTTTCCCATAACATTTTGTTTTCAATGGTGTTCCCTTTAGAATCCCTAAACCCGTTCATTTTCCAATGATTGAGATATTCATTGTATGACTGGACGCAGTAATATAAATCACAGACTATCAAAATCTGGTTTCCTGCCTCAGTATGTTTGAGCGCTAGAAGAAGAGCCTTAAGCTCAGCCAACTGAGCTGTGCAGTCCCCTAAGGTCTGCGTGTAGGTATTGTGAGGGTGGAAAACTCCATCTTCCATCACTCCGCACACGGCTGCGCAAGCTGCAGAGTATTGATGTCTTGTACCAACAGCCGGTTGTGCTGATCTGTCAGTATAAATGATAGTAGTATAACTGTCCTGTGGCAAGATATGTAGAGGAGTGGGGTATTCCTGTTCATACTGGAGAAATTGTTGTGTCTGAAGTCTTGGGTCAAATACATAATCAACATCAGTGGCGGTCAGAGACGTTGCCCATTGAATCCAGCATGGATGTAATGCCTTAGCGTTCGGAACGTTCGCTTTAGTGACAGCCTCTAAGGCCGGCACCGGGGAGACAACAATAATGCGTTTCCCCTGGGCAAGTGGCTTCTCCTTTATGACGGCCATCTGAACTGCTATCAGAATCTTTTCTGTAGGTGCAAAACCTTTTTCAGCATTTGAATATAAATGTGATTTATATGCTATCGGCACCGTGTCATCCTCATTGAAGGTGAGATAAGTAAATCCAAGGGCACCAGCAACTATTCTGATGACCAAATTTGTTTTATTGTCACATGTGTGTAAGTGTTTAGCTTCTAGCATGTCCCGTTGCATGTCCCTAAGGACGTGTGTGTGTTCAATCGTCCATCGTCTGCTAGGAAAATTGGGCTGAATTAAGTCATAAAGTGGCTTGATGCGTTCTGCATAATCTGGAATGTATGTTTTGCCAAAATTGAAAAAACCCAGTAATAACTGTAATTTTTAAGTGTTTTTGGAGGCTGTAGTTGAGCACACTTTTCTAGGAAGTGCGGGCCAGGCTCTTCCCCTCGTTTGATAGCTCATATCCCAGGAACAATACACTAAGAAAGGCTATCTTGCTTTTCTTAAAATAAAATTTATAACCGAGGTCTGCAAATCCCAAAATGATCCGATCGACCCTCGCAAGATGAATGTCGAGGGCGTCGTCAGTGAGCTAGATATCTTCCACATAGGACAATGCATCGGATTCAAGCTCATGCAAAATTGATGTTACATGGGCTGAAAACAGGCCTGGGCTATTTTTATAGCCTTGAGGTAAACGACAAAAGCGTTTCTGAGAGCCAAATGAAAATGCACTTAGGTCCCTACTTTCATGTGCTAAATTCTGGCAGAAAAATCCATTAGATATATCCAATGTAGTTTTATATTTCTTACGCACTATGGGGGTCATTCTGACCCTGGCGGTCGGTGAAAAGCGGCGGCCAACCCGCCAACAGGCCGGCGGTCAAAAAAATGCAATTCTGACCCTGGCGGGAACCGCCAACACAGGCCGCCGCATTAACACTCCGACTGCCACGGCGGAACAAACAAACAGCGCGGCGGTCACCGCCAACAGCCAGGCGGCAGACAATGTACCGCCCACCCTATCACGACCCACCAATCCGCCACCTTTTCCGGGGCGGGAGCACCGCCGATAAAAACACGGCGGAAACAGACATTTCCAATGGAAAACGCTCACCTCGAGACACTCCACGCGGAATCCGGACAGCATGGAACCCGAATTGAACATCATACCTACTCTCGTCTACCTGCTCATCTACCACGAGTACGAACTCCGGCGCAGACGTCAACGGTGAGTACTGCACCTACTACACACGGGAGGGGGGAGGAAGAAAGGTTACGGGCATACACATATGCGACCCCCCCCAATATGTACACACCAATGCAGAGCAGGAAGTCACAGTGACACCACACAAAGACCCTTTAAAAATACAATGACACAACCAAATTTGGAATACATTTTCATTAACAAAAAAAGCACCTGGAAATAATTGAGCAACCGTGAAAAATATTTACAAAAACCAAAAAGATATACACATTAGTGTATCACTGAAGTAACAAGTCCTGCACATCCTACGAATCTAACATGTACGTGGGCCAAGGTTCTGCGAAACAAGGGCAAAGCCCACACACGAGACCTGAGTCCTTTGGAGAGAACACTGCAGGGGCATCCGATGTCAAAACTACAGCCACCTCAGGGGGAAGGGAAGGGGGGGCCACCACAGCCACATGAGTCCACGACGCCAGATCCACGAGGAGCCACCATGCCCACTGTACCATCCTGGGGAGTGCAAAGCCACAGTCCCTCAAGTCTCTGCAGTGGGTGGGTTGCCCACTGGACCATCCTGGGGAGTGCAAAGCCACAGTCTCTCAATGTCTCTACAGTGGGTGGGTTGCCCACTGTACCATCCTGGGGAGTGCAAAGCCACAGTCTCTCAATGTCTCTACAGTGGGTGGGTTGCCCACTGTACCATCCTGGGGAGTGCAAAGCCACAGTCTCTCAAGTCTCTGCAGTGGGTGGGTTGCCCACTGGACCATCCTGGGGAGTGCAAAGCCACAGTCTCTCAATGTCTCTACAGTGGGTGGGTTGCCCACTGTACCATCCTGGGGAATGCAAAGCCACAGTCTCTCAGGTGGATTACAGAGTCCACTGGTCAAGGAGGAGGCATGGTGGGCACAGTGAACCATAAACAGTGCCTGAGACGGCGGGACCCAGCGGAGCGGTGCCTGACAGGAAGGGCCCAGCGGAGCGGTGCTTGAGACGGCGGGGCCCAGCGGAGCGGTGCTTGACAGGAAGGGCCCAGCGGAGCGGTGCTTGACAGGAAGGGCCCAGCGGAGCGGTGCTTGAGACGGCGGGGCCCAGCGGAGCGGTGCTTGACAGGAAGGGCCCAGCGGAGCGGTGCTTGAGACGGCGGGGCCCAGCGGAGCGGTGCTTGACAGGAAGGGCCCAGCGGAGCGGTGCTTGACAGGAAGGGCCCAGCGGAGCGGTGCTTGAGACGGCGGGGCCCAGCGGAGCGGTGCTTGACAGGAAGGGCCCAGCGGAGCGGTGCTTGAGACGGCGGGGCCCAGCGGAGCGGTGCTTGACAGGAAGGGCCCAGCGGAGCGGTGCTTGACAGGAAGGGCCCAGCGGAGCGGTGCTTGACAGGAAGGGCCCAGCGGAGCGGTGCTTGAGACGGCGGGGCCCAGCGGAGCGGTGCTTGACAGGAAGGGCCCAGCGGAGCGGTGCTTGAGACGGCGGGGCCCAGCGGAGCGGTGCTTGACAGGAAGGGCCCAGCGGAGCGGTGCTTGAGACGGCGGGGCCCTGTTCAGCGGTACCTGTCTTCACGGCGGGGCCCTGTTCAGCGGTACCTGTCTTCACGGCGGGGCCCTGTTCAGCGGTACCTGTCTTCACGGCGGGGCCCTGTTCAGCGGTACCTGTCTTCACGGCGGGGCCCTCTTCAGCGGTACCTGTCTTCACGGCGGGGCCCTCTTCAGCGGTGCTCTTCTGCACGGCGGGGCCCTGTTCAGCGGTGCTCTTCTGCACGGCGGGGCCCTCTTCAGCGGTACCTGTCTTCACGGCGGGGCCCTGTTCAGCGGTACCTGTCTTCACGGCGGGGCCCTGTTCAGCGGTACCTGTCTTCACGGCGGGGCCCTCTTCAGCGGTACCTGTCTTCACGGCGGGGCCCTCTTCAGCGGTGCTCTTCTGCACGGCGGGGCCCTGTTCAGCGGTACCTGTCTTCACGGCGGGGCCCTCTTCAGCGGTACCTGTCTTCACGGCGGGGCCCTCTTCAGCGGTGCTCTTCTGCACGGCAGGGCCCTGTTCAGCGGTGCTCTTCTGCACGGCGGGGCCCTCTTCAGCGGTGCTCTTTTGCACGGCGGGGCCCTCTTCAGTGGTGCTCTTCTGCACGGCGGGGCCCTGTTCAGCGGTGCCCTTCTGCACGGCGGGGCCCTCTTCAGCGGTACCTGTCTTCACGGCGGGGCCCTGTTCAGCGGTACCTGTCTTCACGGCGGGGCCCTGTTCAGCGGTACCTGTCTTCACGGCGGGGCCCTGTTCAGCGGTACCTGTCTTCACGGCGGGGCCCTGTTCAGCGGTGCTCTTGCAGTATGTCAAGGGAGTCATACCTGGCCTGGACACCCTGCTCACTCGCCCTCCGACCGTGCTGTGTCAGGCCCCTTCGGGGAGTGAGTCCTGGGCCCTTTGGTGTCGTCCCTTGCAGCCGGGATAGGGCTTGTGGGGCCCTCCTGCTCCGCGCTCCTGGTGGTTGTCCTCTCCGCCCTGCTGTCCTTCCGCTCCTTAGATGGGGCTCTCGGGCCCTTGCCTCCCCTGGCTGCTGTGGCCGGTGAAGTGGCCGGAGTCACCTCCTTGGGGGCAACCGTCTCTGTCCGCTCACGGCGGCCCTTCAATTTCCGGGTCCTCTTGCCTGGGGGGGGGCTGGCTGTCCCCTTGCTGCTCACCGAAGTGTTACTGCCGCCAAAGGGTGGACTCCACATGCCATGCACCACTTGCACTGTAGTAGTTGGGCTGGTGGTGGCTGAGGTGCCCTTGGGACTTTTCCCAGTTGGAGGGGGTGGGTCGGGGGAGGGAAAGAGGTCAAAACTGGAGAGGTAATTTTTCTTGGGACCAAGGTAAGGGGTAGGAGTAGTGGTGAGAGAAGTGGAGGAAGAGAATGTGGTTGTATGAGAGCCAGGTGTGCTGTCCTTGGGTGCAGGTGACTGGGACGTAGGCTGTGGTGAGGTGGTTGGCTGTTGTTTGGGTGTCTGCCTGCGTTTATGTGACTTGAAAGAGGGGGTGACAGACACAGTGGGAGAGGACACAGGGGACGTGTAAATGCCAGTGGGGGTGGTGACTGCAGGTGTGCTGACTGTAGTGGAGGGTTTGCTGGTGGTGGAAGAACTGGCTGATGTTGGGGTGCATGCAGGTGTGAGTGTAGACGTCACAGGGAGGGAGGAGGGAGACGAGGAGGACGGGGACACAGAGGTGGTAGTGACTGTTGATATGTCTGCATATGTGTGTTGCTTGGGTGAATGCTTGTGTTTTCTGTGGTGCTTATGTTTGTGTGAGCTGGCCTTGGGTGTTGAGGTGTGTGCAGGCTGGTCTGATGGTGTGGATGGGATAGGTTGAGGTACAGGAGACAGAGAAAGGCTGGAGGCAGATAGAAGAGGGAGACTGGAGACAGGGACAATGGCTGCCGTCAGTGCTGAGGCCAGAGCAGTGAACGCTCGTTGATGGGCAGCCTGACCCGAATGAATGCCCTCCAGGTAGGCATTGCTCCGATGCACCTCCCTTTCCACCCCCTGGATGGCATTCAGAAGGGTAGTCTGCCCAACAATGAGCGTCCTCACCAGGTCAATGAGCTCCGCACTGAGGGCAGCAGGGGTAACAGAGGCAGGGGCTGAGGTGCCTGGGGCGAAGGAGATGCGCGCCTTCCTGGCCGAGCGGCCACGGAGCGAAGACTGAGGGGCTGCTGGGAGGGCGGTGCTGGTGCGCTGGGTGGCGGCTGTACCTGTTGTTGCGGGGGGCACAGATGGTGCCGCCCCCGCTAGGGAGCTCCCAAACGAGGACGTGTCCGTGTCGCTGGTGTCTCCACCGGCCCCCGTTGTGGTGCTCCCCTCGCCCTCCGGATCACTGGTGCCCTCGGTGTCTGTGTCAGTGCCCACCGGGGCCTGGTGACCTGCAGCTCCCTCCTGCTCCAACGCCAAATCTCCTCCGCCTGATGATGCTAAAACACAAGAAGACAAAGATTTAGGGTGGGGGGAGAAATTAAACTAAGTTGAGTGCATGCCTTAGCAATACCCTTTGCGGAGAGGACAGACAGAGGTGCCTCGTGCACTAAGTCGCGAACTTGGGGTACACTACTCAGTACTTCTGACTAGGCAAACAGGTCTAGGGACAACACACGCGCACATGGGTGATGCTGGAGCATGGGTAGCTGCACTTGGCACCCTACAGAGGTGGGGGGCGGGGGCACAGGGCCATGCCTAAGGGAGCGGACTACACTACAGAGAGCGCCCGGGCCTAATGTCACCCACAGCCCTCCTCCCCCACCCAGACGCCTCCAATGCGCATACAGATAGGAGAATGTGCGGATACTCACCCCCTTGTGTCTGCTGTGCTGTCCTCAAGCGCCCATCCAAATTAGGGTAGGCCACTGCCAGGATCCGGGACATCAGGGGGGTCATGGTGCGACTGGCACCCCTCCTAGGTCGGGAGGCCATCCCCAGCAGTGTTTCTGCGGTCTTCCTCGTTCCGCGGCGGATGTCCTCCCACCTCTTGCGGCAGTGGGTGCCCCGTCTGTTGTGGACCCCCAAGTTCCGGACTTCCTCGGCGATGGCACGCCAAATATCGATTTTCTGGTGGGCGCTCACCTGTTTGACATGTACAGGGTGGGAAAGAGAAACCGTCACATATCTGCATGTTTGGAGTACATGCCCCCCCCTCCCCAACCTTGTCATGGTTCCCATTCTCTCAGCTGTCGTGCGTTGCACTCCCCATTCCCTCCACACCCCACCAACTTACATCCCCCCCCCTCCACACAGGCATAACCCATTCAATGTGCACTGAGTGTACTCACCTGTTGGTCTGGAGGACCGTAGAGTTGCGCATACTGGGGGAGGACCCCGTCCACGAGCTTCTCCAACTCTTCTGAACTGAAGGCGGGGGCCCTTTCACCAGTAGCAGCAGCCATTGTCACTTCCAGACCGAGTTCACAGCAGCACTTGCAGTATAGGTCCTCTCCTGTGGATGATCAGGTCTCGAATGATTGAGCTGATAGAAAATGGCGGTCACGCCCGCGGCGGTGCGTACCGCAGCGGTGCGTCCCGCGACCGCCGGCGCACATCGTCATTGGCTCCTGAAACCCATAGGCTTCAATGTTAACCAATGCGTCTTCGCACAGCGGTCTTCGACCTCCTACCGCCACGGTGTGCCCCGCCAGCGCAGTGACCTCACATCCCATTGTCCCACTTCACAGGTCAGGCATCGTCCATTTCAAGGGCCCACATGGCTTAATTTCTAATGCGTCACACAGGCCTAGGCCTTGCAATGGCACACATACAAACATATCAAACCATAAATTTACCTGTACTGTGCAAGCTGTGTTGTACGTACCTGTGAGTGGATTGACTCTGTACTCCATATTCTCCTTCCTAGGCACCGTCCGCTGGGACTAGCGATGAGAAGGAGGAGTCCTCGCGTGTACCGGCCGCTGGTGGACCTGTCGACAATGGAAGAACGCCATATAATACTACGATACCGACTTGACCGTGCCTCCATCCATGAACTGTGTGCCCAGCTGGAGCCAGCCCTGATGTCCCCCATCCGCCAACCCACAGGAATTCCTCCTCTGGTGCAGGTTCTGTCAGTCCTCCATTTCTTTGCAACTGTGGCCATGTCATCTGGGATGTCTCAGCCTATGTTTTCCAAGATCTTATCCAGAGTGTTGTCTGCCCTGATGAAACTCATGCGGAGCTACATCATTTTCCCAGAGGAGGGTGATTTGCCTACAGTGAAAGCTGATTTCTATGCCCTTGGACACATCCCCAACATCATTGGTGCAATTGATGGGACCCATGTGGCTTTAGTCCCCCCAAATGACGATGAACAGGTGTACAGGAACAGGAAGAATTACCATTCAATGAATATCCAGGTGGTCTGTTTGGCTGACCAGTACATCTCCCATGTAAATGCCAAGTTCCCAGGGTCAGTGCATGACGCGTATGTTATGCGAAAAGCAGCATTCCCTATGTGATGGAACAGCTACAGAGACAGCGTGTGTGGCTAATAGGTGACTCTGGTTACCCCAACCTGCCGTGGCTATTGACCCCAGTGAGGAATCCCAGGACCAGGGCAGAGGAACGCTACAATGAGGCCCATGGGCGTACTAGGAGGGTGATTGAGCGAACCTTTGGGCTCCTGAAGGCCAGGTTTAGGTGCCTGCATATGACAGGTGGATCCCTAATGTACTCACCAAAGAAGGTGTGCCATATCATCGTGGCGTGCTGTATGCTCCACAACCTGGCTTTGCGACACCAGGTGCCTTTCCTGCAGGAGGATGTTCCAGATGGTGGTGTTGTAGAAGCCGTGGAGCCTGTGGAGAGTGAAGAGGAGGAAGACTCTGAGGACGACACAGACAATAGGGACAGAGTGATACAACAGTATTTCCAGTAACACCCAGGTAAGAATCACCCACGCCATTTCACAATTGCTTATAGCCTCCTGCATCTGTACTTTCTGTAGTTCCCCACAGATGTTTTTCATTAATTTTTGCCTTTCCCTTCCCTTCTCAGTGCTGTCTGACTCAGTACCTGACTTCTGCTTGGTTCGCCCATGAAATACAGCGTATTGACATTGGTATGTTGTCATGACTAATTGACAGAACAGAAATTGAACAGTAATATGTAATACATTTGTTAATAATACAGCATGACTCAAAACAGATTTGTGTCCAAAATGTGATTTATTTACAGTGCTAGATATCGGTACATGTGATTCTAAGGGTGATGGGTGGGGGTGGAGGAATATCCATGGCAGAGTCCAGTTCTCAGTCTCACAGGTGCATTGTTCTTTTGCCTGTGGAAGGATGGAGCATAGGCAGTTCATGGTTGGACAGGGTGGCAATGTGGGACAGTGGGAAGACTTGAGGGGGTATGTCCTGCTGGCGGGGGTCTTGACATCCTACTCTGTCTTTTTTTTTGGTCTCAGGCTCCTCTTACGGGGTGGTTGTTCTTCAGCAGGAGGTGGGGTTCTGGGGGGCTGTCGAGGGGTTGGGACCTCCTGTCCACTAGCGCCGGCGGAGGTGGTAGGCTGTTCCTGGTCCGGCCTAGTGACAGGGGCCCTGTGTGGTGCACCATGGTCCCGCAACGCGTCCTCTATCCTGTGGAGGGCCAGGACGATGGTCCCCATTGCGGTCCCGATGATTCTCAGCTCCTCCCTGAACCCCATGTAGCGTTCTTCCTGCTGTGCCTGGATCTCAGTGAACCTGGCCAGTACCGTCGCCATCGTTTCTTGGGAGTGGTGGTATGCCCCCATGATGGTGGTGAGGGCCTCTTGGAGAGTGGGTTCCCTGGGCCTCTCCTCCCCCCCTGTCGCACAGCAGCCCTCCGAGCTGCCCGGTTTCCCCCGGCCTCTGTCCCCTGGACGGTGTGCCCGCTACCACTGCCCACAGGTCCCTGTTGTTGTTGGGGTGTTGGGTTAGCCTGGGTGCCCTGTAGTGGCGGACACAGTGCTGATTGAGCTGTCCTAGAGACAGAGGCATGGGCCCGCTGGGTGGGAGCTGTGCTGGTGTTGGCAGAGGGGGTCGGGTCTGGTGTGGCCTGTGGCTGCCTGAGGGGAACCGACTGCCCAGAGGTCCCCGATGGTCCGGGCTGGTCATCAGGTTCACTGTCGACAGAGCTGCTATCCTCAGTGTGGGCCTGTTCCAGTGGTGGGATGGACACTTCTGGACCCTCCTGGCTGGTGTGTTGTCGTTCGGGTCCTGCATGGGGTAAGAGAGTTTGGTTATTGTTTCTGTGTGTGCAATAGCGTGCGTGTTATGGGTGCCCTTGTCCCCCAGTGCAGGCATTCCCTTGAGGGAGGTGTTGTGAGGGTAGTTAGGGGGGGGGGGGTTAGTGCAGTGGTCATGCTTAGGTGATGAGTGCCCATGATTTGTGTTGGCATGCAGGAGTTGGTGTTGGGATGGGTGGGTTGTGCTGGTGAGACATTGTCAGGGAGGATGTGTGCTGGGGGGTTGGGGGTGAGGGTGGGGGTGTGGGTTGGCATGCTGGTGGGGTGGGGGGGATATAGTTGTTGAGATTGGACTTACCAGAGTCCATTCCTCCGGCTACTCCTGCGAGGCCCTGAGGATGCAGGATGTTCAAGACGTCTTGCTCCCACGATGTGAATTCGGGAGGGGTGGGTGGGGGTCCGCCGCCAGTCTTCTGGACCGCGATGTTGTGCCTGGAGACCATCGATCGGACCTTCCCCCGTAGGTCGTTCCATCTTTTGCGTATGTCCTCCCTATTCCTGGGATGCTGTCCCACCGCGTTGACCCTGTCCACGATCCGCTGCCATAGCTCCGCCTTCCTAGCTATACTGGTGTGCTGCACCTGCGAGCCGAAGAGCTGGGGTTCCACTCTTAGGATTTCCTCCACCATGACCCGGAGTTCTTGGTCCGAAAAGCGTGGGTGCCTTTGGGGTGCCATGGGGTGGTGTGGGTGTGGTGTGGGGTGGTGTATGTGATGATAAGTATGTTGGTGAGTGGTGCTTTGTGCTACTATGTGGTGTGTGTGATGGTGTAGTGTGCCTCAGTGTGTCTTGCTTTGGATTGTCTGCTGTGTCTCTCTCTCCTTCTCTCAGTAATTATGGTCGCAGGGGTTTGTGGGTGATGTGGGTGTGTGTTTTATAGTTGGTTGATTGTGTGGGAGTGGTGTGTGTATGTGTATCAGGTGTGTGTATTTCAAATTGTCCAATGTGGCTGTGTTTTGGTGCTGTGTGTGTATTCTGACCGCGGCGGTGTGTACCGCCAATGGAATACCGCGTTTGAATGACCGCCGTGTGGATTCGTGGGTCGTAATGGCATGGGCGTATTTCTGTTGGCGTGACGGTTGAGGTTTGGTCATCTCCAGTTTATCGCTGCCCGCTGATGTGGCGGCCTGCAGTGGAGGACGGAATTTTGGAGGTTTGGCCGTTGTGGGTCAGAATGACCGTGGCGGTTGACCGCGACCGCGGCGGTGTTATGGCAGTCTTCTGACCGGCGGTAAGGGCCTTTTACCGCCGAGGTCAGAATGATCCCCTATATTGTTTATCAGTGCTGTGCTGTGTGAATTTTGTATAGCATATGTGCATGTATGACTATTTAAGTGTCTATAATCAACCACTATTCTATATGAATGATCTGGCTTTGCAACGGGGAATAGTGGATTATTCATTGCCGATGTACAGGGCTCAATCACTCCCTGGTACTCAAGTTGTGATAGTATCTCCTTCACCGGAGCTTTCGCCTCATGTTTAACAGGGTATTGTGGCTGTGGTTGGGGTGTAGACCTAACAGGAATAACATGACTAGGAGAGTCCTTGTCCCAACCTACATGATTACGGTATAGTGCAGGTGCCTGCGCTAAAGCCCATTCAGCAACATAGGCTTCTTTGGCTGCTTCTGGAACAAGATTGGAGAAAGAAGGCAAAATGACATCTTCCCCATGCGGGAGTTTGCGGGAGTTTGCGGGAGTTTGCGGACGTGTTCAGGTGGCCAGTCTCTCTCAGCCAACAGGATATCACTAGTAAGTTCATCCCAAAATATTACATTAATAACTCGTTCCACGTCTCCTTCTACCTGAATTGTTAAATCATAAACCCGATCGGGTGGGAGAACGCGGCCATCGGCTGTCTCAACCGCGATGTAATCGCTAGTTGCTGTCACATCCAAATGATCTTGCAGACTCTGATGACATATCGTGACCTCTGCCGCGCTGTCCAACAGAGTCACGGCCCACTTCTTGTTCCTCAACAGTGTTCTCAATACCACTGGCATTTTTAATTGTCAGTGCTGCCACTTTCTTCTTTTTAAACTGCGGCTTTTGCTGAGGAGTCTTTTCTTCTTTTTTAATGGCAGACTGTGGTGAGTCTTTCTTTTCTTTCACGTATTCCGGACGTCGATCTTGACGGCCCCCTCTCTCGCTACGTTTATCCGGTGCGTCCTGAAAGGAACGAGAGGGACGTGAATCAGTATATCTGTCTGGAGTTCTAATGTGCTCCCTATTTCTGAGATTATACCTCCTTTTGGAGTACTCCGGATGTGGAGAATCAGCTCTCTTATTTCTCCTTTCTTTTAAATATTTTTTTTGTCCCAGCACTTCTTAGAGCCCTCTTGTGCCTGCTTTGTACCTTCCTTATGGGTGGTACATGGTAATTCCATTTTTTTATGTTTGGCTCCCAAACTATCCCATCCTATACTAGTATAGGTATCGGAAATTATTTTCGGTAGCTGTCTCTCCTGTTCCAGATTTGGATTTTCCCGGAGATGCTGGAGTATTGCCAGTGCCACCGTTTCCCCTTTAATATTACTCAGTATTATCGAGGAGACGGCGTCAAAGTTATGCATCAATTTCATCCCCAGATCCAGGGCCGGTGCAGCCCCATGTTCATTTTGTATTTGTTTTAACACTTCCGGTAAATTGGCAAATGTCGGGGTACCATGTGTGGTAGTATAAACAGCAGCGAAGACAGTACCCCATGTGGCACAGTCATCCACTGAGGGAACCATCCCAAACGGCAAGCACATATTGAGCAGTCTATGTTTTTCCTGTGGTCCCATATGGGGAAACACAGCTTCCAGCTGATTATTTTTCTGGGCTATCCAGAACGGTATTTTTTCCCGTTCCGTGGGCACTTTACCCATAATAGGATGCACTGTTTGTGGATTAATCCCAGTAGCCAATTGATAACCACCAGCTACTGGCGGTGCTGGACGCGCTGGTGTAGTGTTCAACGTTCGCACAACGAACTGAACCAATCCTCTATATAATGCCACTAATTCATTATATAATACTCGTAAATCTGCGATCAGCATATTCTGTATGCCTGGGTGAGGTGTATATGTGGCAAACATAGGCCATGTAGGTCCCTCATTACTTAAAGGACCTAGCCTCACTCTTCGTAGTACATGTGGTAGGGCGCCTTCAAACCAGTTCTGATGCTCTTGATATGTGAGCGATATTTCATGATACTGGTATGCTTCATACCGTACAGGTATGTTCGCAATTTCATATGTGTGAAATGTGTGCGTTCTTTGGTCAGCCTCAGGAAAGGTGACCCAACAGTAAAACATTTCTATTTGGTATGCTTCAGTTGCCTCTATTATCAGCATAACATCCCTGCCCTCTTCTGTAAGGCCATGCGCTAATAAATGTTGTGTAAGTGCATGTCTAGCATTCGCAGGAATGTCTATGGTATTAGCCATAGTTGTTTAGAGAAACGGAACACCAAATAGGGGAAGTTTTTCCTTTTTATGAGTTCGAGCTCGAACAACCTACAGCTTATTTAGGTGTTACCTGTTCAGCTGAGGAGGATTCTCCCAAAGACCACGGATGTCTCCGTATAATGGTAATTAGGGTACCTGTTGTCTGTAAGACAGTGATAGTCAGGGTATCCGTAAATTAGTACCTAAACACCATTGTTGGTGGCGCCATGTCGTAGTTTGGACTCCTGAGCAAGACTGCTGGTCTCAGGATGACAGTACTTTCGTTTGTAGTTGACTAAGGGGGTCATTACAACATTGGCGGTAAAAGCCGCTTACCGCCGTGCAGAAAACCGCCAATACACCGCTGTGGCAGCGGAATTCTGCCACAGCTATTATGACCCACATCTCGGAATCCGCCGAAATTCAGGCACCCACACAACTCCGCCACACCAAAGGTCAGTGGAAAACTGTCGAAAACAAAACCTCCACCTCCATGGCAACAGAAACACGCCCATGCTATTACGACCCACGAATCCACGCAGCGCTCTTTCAAACGTGGTACTCCATTGGCGGTACACACCGCTGCGGTCAAAATACACACACATCTCCAAAACACCGCCACATTGGACAATTCAAAATATACACACCTGATACACATACAAACAACACTCTCACACACCCAACACAATATAAAACACACACCCACATCACCCACAAACCCCTACGACCAAAAATTTGAGACGAAGGCCAGAGAGACAGAGAGCACAGCAACTGAGAATCCCACCACACAGAGGCATACAACACCATCACCCATACAACAATACACGCACAATACAACACACACTACTACACATTACCACACACATCAACACTGACACCACCCCACACATCACCCAAACCACCCCATGTCACGCCAAAGACACCCCCGGTTATCCGAGGAGGAGCTCAGGGTCATGGTGAAGGAAATCCTACGGGTAGAGCCACAGCTATTTGGCTCACAGGTGCAGCACACATCCATAGCCAGGAAGATGGAGCTATGGCGCAGAATAGACAGGGTCAACGCAGTGGGACAGCATCCAAGAAATCGGGAGGACATCAGGAAGAGGTGGAACAACCTACGGGGGAAGGTGCGTTCAGTGGTCTCCAGGCACAACATTGCGGTACAGCGGACTGGCGGCGGACCCCCACCTCCTCCCCCACAACTAACAACATGGGAGGAGCAAGTCTTGACCATCATGCTTCCAGAGGGCCTCGGAGGAGTCGGTGGAGGAATGGACACTGGTAAGTCAAATCTTAACTATCATATCCCCCACCCTACCTGCATGCTATCACACACCCCAACCCTCACCCCCTACCCTATCACTCCAACTCCTCACTAGTGTACTAATAACACAAACCACACATCCCAGCACCAAGCCCTGCATGACACAACTAAGCATGGTCAACCATCCCCAAAGCATGCTCACTGCACATACCGAGAACAACCCCCTAACCATCATCACACAAACCCACACACAGGAATGCTTGCCCTGGGGTACACAAACACCCAACCATAGCACACCATTACACACACAGATGCAATAATCATGCTCTTATATCCCTGCAGGACCACTAAGGAACGTCACCACACAGGAGGGTCCAGACATCTCCACTCCACCCACAGAAGAGGCCCACAGTGACAACAGCAGCTCTGCCCTACTGGATCCTGATGACCAGCCCGGACCACCGTGGGCCTCGGGACAGTCAGTTCCCCTTGCACAGGCACAGCACAACACTGACCTTCCACCCTCTGGTAACACCAGCACAGTACCCACCCAGCGGGCCCATACCTCCGTACCCAGGACACATCAATCAGCTGTGTGTCCAACACTACAGGGAACCCAGGATAACCCACCACCCCAACAACAACAGGGACCTGGGGGCAGTGGTAGTGGGCACAAGGTCCAGGGGACGGAGGCCCAGGAACACAGGGGAACTGGGAGGGCTGCTGTGCGACAGGGGGCGGACAGGCCAAGGGAACCCACTCTCCACGAGGCCCTCTCCTCCATCATGGGAGCATACCACCACTCCCAGGAGACGATGGCGACGGTCATGGACAAGTTTCAGAAGACCCAGCGCCTACAGGAGGAGCAGTATTTGGGGTTCAGGGAGGAGCTCAGAACCATCAGCTCCGCCCTGGGCACCATCATAGGGGTGCTGAAGGACATACAGCAGACCATGAGGGACACCGTGGCACTCCAAGGGGCCCCTGACACTAGCCTGGACGATGAACTGCCCACCACCTCCGCAGGAGCTAGTGGACAGGACGCCCCGCCACAGGACCACCACACCAGCACCCCACCCCCTGCAGACGGACAACCACCACGCAAGCGGGCCCTGAGATCCAGGAACAGGACAGAGCAAGATGGCAAGACCCCCGCCAGGAAATTAGACCACCCTGATTGTCCCCCCACTGTCCCACTTTGTTACCCTGACCATACTTTAACTGCCCCAGCTTCACTTCCTATGCCCAGATGGGCAGTGCACCTGTGTGACCAATGGACTGGACTCTGCCATGGACATTCCTCCACCGTCCCCCATCACCATTTTCCAAACCCCCTCCATTTTTGAGCACTTAAATAAACACCCTTGAACCACAAAACAATCTGGAGTCAGTCTGTAATTTGGTAAATTTGTATTATCAATGACAGTGTCAAAATGCGTTCTCTATTGTCAAGCCAACATACCTATTTCACACATCATAAGTCCTTGAAGGATGCAAGCAGATGACACACGTTGGTAACCACACCTGTGAAACCGTAAAGGAAAGGTACAACTCACTGACCAAATACTGCTATTAAATGAGAGACAGGATAGAGGTAGAAGTGTGAAAGTGAATGTCATGGTAATTTTTTTTTATCTCACCTGTGTGTCACTGGAAATATTGCTGTATGACTGACTCCCTGTTGTCTATGTCTTCTTCCTCAGCGTCCTCATCACTGTCCACAGGCTCCACAGCTGCCACAACACCGCCATCTGGACCATCCTCCTGCAGAAAAGACACCTGGCGTCGCAAAGCAAGATTGTGAAGCATCGAGCAGGCGATGATGATCTGGCACACCTTCTTCGGTGAGTAGAATAGGGAACCACCTGTCATATGGAGGCACCTGAACCTGGCCTTCAGGTGGCCGAAGGTGCGTTCGATCACCCTCCTAGTCCGCCCATGGGCCTCATTCTAGCGTTCCTCTGCCCTGGTCCTGGGATTACTCACTGCGCGAATCGCAAGAACAATCGGGAGGGGGCTGGAGCACAGAGCCCAGAGACAAGCATCCAATTAGAAGGGCAGGAGCCCTTTAAATTTTCACCGCGCTCCCGCCGTCGCGAGAAAGCGCGAATCGCAAGAACAATCGGGAGGGGGCTGGAGCACAGAGCCCAGAGACAAGCATCCAATTAGAAGGGCAGGAGCCCTTTAAATTTTCACCGCGCTCCCGCCGTCGCGAGAAAGCGCGAATCGCAAGAACAATCGGGAGGGGGCTGGAGCACAGAGCCCAGAGACAAGCATCCAATTAGAAGGGCAGGAGCCCTTTAAATTTTCACCGCGCTCCCGCCGTCGCGAGAAAGCGCGAATCGCAAGAACAATCGGGAGGGGGCTGGAGCACAGAGCCCAGAGACAAGCATCCAATTAGAAGGGCAGGAGCCCTTTAAATTTTCACCGCGCTCCCGCCGTCGCGGGAAAGCGCGAATCGCAAGAACAATCGGGAGGGGGCTGGAGCACAGAGCCCAGAGACAAGCATCCAATTAGAAGGGCAGGAGCCCTTTAAATTTTCACCGCGCTCCCGCCGTCGCGGGAAAGCGCGAATCGCAAGAACAATCGGGAGGGGGCTGGAGCACAGAGCCCAGAGACAAGCATCCAATTAGAAGGGCAGGAGCCCTTTAAATTTTCACCGCGCTCCCGCCGTCGCGGGAAAGCGCGAATCGCAAGAACAATCGGGAGGGGGCTGGAGCACAGAGCCCAGAGACAAGCATCCAATTAGAAGGGCAGGAGCCCTTTAAATTTTCACCGCGCTCCCGCCGTCGCGGGAAAGCGCGAATCGCAAGAACAATCGGGAGGGGGCTGGAGCACAGAGCCCAGAGACAAGCATCCAATTAGAAGGGCAGGAGCCCTTTAAATTTTCACCGCGCTCCCGCCGTCGCGGGAAAGCGCGAATCGCAAGAACAATCGGGAGGGGGCTGGAGCACAGAGCCCAGAGACAAGCATCCAATTAGAAGGGCAGGAGCCCTTTAAATTTTCACCGCGCTCCCGCCGTCGCGGGAAAGCGCGAATCGCAAGAACAATCGGGAGGGGGCTGGAGCACAGAGCCCAGAGACAAGCATCCAATTAGAAGGGCAGGAGCCCTTTAAATTTTCACCGCGCTCCCGCCGTCGCGAGAAAGCGCGAATCGCAAGAACAATCGGGAGGGGGCTGGAGCACAGAGCCCAGAGACAAGCATCCAATTAGAAGGGCAGGAGCCCTTTAAATTTTCACCGCGCTCCCGCCGTCGCGGGAAAGCGCGAATCGCAAGAACAATCGGGAGGGGGCTGGAGCACAGAGCCCAGAGACAAGCATCCAATTAGAAGGGCAGGAGCCCTTTAAATTTTCACCGCGCTCCCGCCGCGCGGGACGCGCGCGGGCGGCGCCCAGGCGAAGCCCGGGCCAAGGGCGGGCCCATCCTTGCCCGTCATTGCCAGGAAGAGCCAGGGCAGGGCCACCCCCCTGACATTTTGTATTAGGCAAAGGCTGCCTGAAGGAAGCACCATATGGTGCTGTGGGTGGAGTGAGGCACCCAGAAAGATCTTCAACAGTTCGGTACTCCAACGCCCTAAACAGGTTCCACAGATGCAGGACTTGGGCAGTGGCTGACAACTATCTACCTACCCGGACACCTTCGCAAACAGAGGTGATCAGCCCTTCATGCCTCTTAGATATCTCAGCACTCCCTAACACAAACCTCAGCAGAGCTAAACAGGGTGAGGAAAAGAGAGGGAGAGTGCTCACAGGAAATAGATTGCTAAACTTTTGCGCAGGATCTGAGTGTCCTACCAAAACAAGATGGGTAGACGGAAGGGAGGGATACCTTTGGAAGAGGCAGGCAACAATAAGACCTTAGACGGCTTCCTCCAAAAAGCGGTAGGGGCACTAGAAAAAGAAATCGAACTGGTTGAGCGCCGTCTAACTGCTCCCCCATCCTTCTTTTCACCAGCTTCACAGCCCCCCTCTGCAGAACCACCAGCACCAACCACCCTCACAACTCAAACACTCAACGCAGAACCCTTGGACAGAACCATACATTCTTCGGGATCTACCCAGCCTATGCCAATCAGGCCTACACCCTCCCCAAATCATGGCACAAAGGGCAAAAGGAAACGGGGGGAGACGAATCTAAAGAACAAACGGGCCCGTGTCCTGGACCCCTCTGTCCATACCGTATCTACCAGACCTAAGGATCATATACCTGCCCAAACTACCAACTATGACAATCTGGATATTACTTCTATCACAGACTTTATTAAAGATGAGCTTCTAAAACAACTACATCCTATAACAATCCGTCTATTAGCCATCGAGGAGAAACTCGATGCCCTCATTAAACCCAGCCAGCCAATCCCCCCTTCCCCATCGGGTCTGCACTGCCTGCGACAACACCCTATCCTTGGCCCCCCTGTCAATGACGCCAGTAGTACCCTTCTCCCACCACCCATGGTTCACAAGCCAAAACCACCTTGCTCTGACACACTACATCAACTAGCGAAGCTTTCTACACCTAGTCTGGCTAATCTCCCTAAAATGTGGTACACAAAGAGCGATTCCTCTTACCTAAGGCGGACTGGTGAAATTGCCCCTTCCACAAACACGGGCGCCAAACCCCATAGAACCCACCCAAATATCCCAGTAGATCGGATGCGCAGGGACTCAGGAACTAACATGGAAACTTTACATCTACCACCAGAAGCCTGCCCCTACGTGCTTGTTATTACGAATGTCCCTAAGCTCAAGTCCATCATCCCAGAATCATTCACAGAACTGAAAAACAAGGTTATTCATTGGTTGCATAAACATGCTAGATTCGCATTCCATATGATACCCTCAATATTAATGGTGAGGAGGGTGGGTTGGGTGGGTCCACTCAAAAACCCTGGTACTGGGGACTGTATTGTTATTAACTTTAATACGCCCTCCCTTGTCGAACAGCTTTCCCTAAATGCATGCCATCTCAACCCCCTAGGGGGGGCCACTTCACTTTGCAGGCTTCAGGCCTTTTACCCCCATAAAGCTGCACCAGGCTTCAAGGGGGTGACAATGACATCCAGAGATTTTCCTAGGGCTCAGATGCCAACTGATTTCCAGCCAAGTTGCAATCCTGCCTCGCCCACACTCTCCGAAAACGATTGACTATTACACATGACTTTTCTTAATTCCCGAGGTTCAAGCAACTGGAACAAAAACTATCCTATAGCTGGGAAAAATGAAACTTATAAAACAGGGCAAATCAACTGTGGGGCCGAATATACTCCCATTAGCAACACTAGTGAGTCTACTCTAACTCCCGCTCTCGCCCAGTCAGACTATCTTAAATGTTCTGAAATCCATATTGGGGGAACAGATAAGGAGCGCAGGGTGATTGAGATTAATTTAGCTATAGACCCACTAGATCACAGCAAACCCGCAGACCCACCTCTACTCCAGGTATTTGATTGGCTTAGGCCACCCCCTGTCCTAGATGGGGCTGGAAGCACCCTAGACACGACTGAGAAGGGCATAATGCTTCCCCACGGTACCCTAGCCCCGAGAGAGAATCCCGTGGCTGAAGCTCCCCATAATAAACCAGATGGCTTAGATACCATCCTCAGTTGGAACATTGCCGGGTTGGAGAGTAAAATGAACAACCCTGAATGGGGAAAATTTATAGACAAACATAAAATATGTCTCTTCCAAGAAACATGGGCGCTGGAGCCCAAATATAGAATCGGTTACAAAAGCTACTGGGTTCCAGCAAAAAAGGTGAATTCAGGGAGACCCTCAGGTGGCCTGCTAATATGGCTCAGCTGTTCTCTCAAATGCCAAATTGAACCAATTGACTTGGGCTGCCCTGATCTAATGGGTCTATCAATACCATCCCTTAGAGAGAAACCACTTTTAATAATTAATATCTATAATAGGAGCCTGGGCAATAAATATGAGTCCAACGCACTGACTATTTTAGACAATTTTCTCACCGATAAATCACCCTCTCATTTTATTCTCATTGCCGGAGATTTTAACACCACTTTTGAACCCTACTCACTGGCCCAGGAATTATATAAAGATGAAGATGCTCATTGGGGCATCCCCCAGCTGGTGTCAAGCAAAAGACCTAAAATCAACAGACTATCATACCAGCTCATGGACATTACATTGGCACATGGTCTCCGGGCTTGCAATGGCCGTTCCCGCTCGGATCTTAACCTTCACCCCACATTCAAACGTGGGTTGCAGAAGAGCCAGATTGATTACATCTTGCTCGACATCCGCCTTTGGGGTCACATGGTCGATATGAACATCACAGAACATGAGGAAAGCGACCATGAACCATTGATTTTATCACTCAGGAACCTACTACCCCTACTTGAAGCCTCCTGCCCCAAGTTCTATAGACAGCAGCTCGCACTGACCAACAACAGGCGAAATGTTAGATGGAAATCCCTGAACACCGACATAACCACTTTGGCAAAAGTGTACAGGCAACTGGCGGATCACATGGAATATATACTTCAACCCACGAAAGATAGTGGTGGGCTTATAGCAGCCCACACACTGTTTTTTAACTCTTTAAAAACTCTACTTACTAAAGAGTCGGCAACAGAGCCTAAACAGAACTCTAACGCAAGATGGTTCAACCCTGCATGCAGAGAAGCACAGCATAAGTTGCTGAGAGCCCTAAGAGGTGGCCAGATGGATTATATAAGGGAAGCTAGAAAAGACTACAAAAAGGAACAAGGTAGAGCCCGTAGGAAATGGGATGAATCAAGATGGGTCCTCCTCCTGGAATCTGCCAAAACAAACGACACCACGAAATTTTGGCAATTGGTAGCTGATACCAGCAATGAACCACACCGTTCGCCTGGTGCCTCAATACTCCCTGCAGAATGGTCCGACCATTTTTCCCAATTATACCTGGGGACCACCGATGCTGCTTCCCGGGATCTGATCCATATCATGACCTCCGAGACCCCCAAAATTGAATTCACTTTGGCAGATACCAAGGCTGCGATTGCCTCAATGAAATGGGGAAAGGCCCCCGGCCTTGATAAAATACCAGGAGACCTTTACAAGACGAATCCAGATGTATGGGCCCCATACCTAAACCTCATTTCCAATGAGATAGCTGCTGGAGCACCTGTTCCGAGCTCCTGGTTGGGAGCAGAGATAGTCCCCATTTTTAAGAAAGGCGACCCCTCTAACCCTGCCAACTATCGCCCAATCTCCTTACTCGACAACTTCCAAAAAATCTTTGCAAAACAAATTTTGTCCTGTCTAGAAGACTGGATTTTAGAAACAAACGCCATCTCTGATCTACAAGCAGGGTTCAGACCAGCAGTCAGTACTATAGATCAGGCGCTAAGATTTTTAACAATAAAATGGAAAACTGTAGAAATAGGAAGGGGTAACCTTAACGTAGTTTTTATTGATCTCAGAGCCGCGTTCGACCTGGTCCCCAGAAACCAGTTATGGCTGACGCTAGCCAATATGGGTGTCCCGCATGGCCTCCTGAAACTTATTACCCGCCTACATGAAAATACCTATGCCCAAATCAGGAACGGCAAGAAGGGTGATCTCACAGAACCAGTGGCTATTGAGAGGGGAGTTAGACAGGGGTGCGTCCTGGCCCCAACTCTCTTCCTATTATACATAAACAACTGTATCAAGTACTTAGCAAACTGCACAAATGATTCTCCCAAGCAGGCTGGAACCAAAGTCCCCTGCCTACTCTACGCAGATGACACTATTCTTTTGTCTAAATCACCCATGGGAATTCAAAACTTGGTAAATCAGTTTGGTGTATACTGCAGAAACTATGGATTAGACATAAACCATAAGAAAACCAAACTTATGATATACAGCGCCCCGAACAAGAAGCTCAGCGCAAACATAAAGATGGATTTAACTCCCCTGGAGAGAGTAATGGAATATGACTACTTGGGCATTAGACTATCTGACAAGGGTAGCTGGGCGCCAGCCATAAGGAAAGGGGCACTAACAATTAGCCAAAGATGTGGAGTAATAGGACGCAAAGCTAGCACTGCCATAAGCCCCCCTCTGATCCTTATCTCTGAAATATATAAAGCACAAATCCGTGCTGCGGCCCTATATGGAGCAGAACTTTGGGGATTACACAGACAGATGGATACTCTCCAAACCAAAGAAAATAACTTCCTCAGACACATATCTAGACTGGGGAGGGGCACGCCAATGCTCCCTCTCAGACTGGACCTGGGCTTAAATAGTATCAAAGACGTAGCATATCTAAGACCACTCCTATATTGGGTCAGACTATGGAAAACAGACGAACTTGAACACTACAGGGCAGCAGTTAAAGAACTATTACCACCTCATCACGGATGGGAAAAGGTACGGTGGCTCAGGGAGATGAAAGCGGCATGGACCAAACTGAGTCTATCCCAGTACTGGGAGAACCCCGAGATGATTCCTGGCAGTGCTAAACGCCTGATCAAAGAACATTATTGGGCAAAAATCAACGAGGAATCTCTCGGTTCAAATGTGTCAGGTCGGCTGACAGCAGAATTCCTGCTGGTCAAACACGTTCCCTTCCCTGAAAGCTCCCTGGATCTACCCATACCAGCCCGTGCTCGCTCTCTACTACTCCAGCTCAGGTACGGGACATTGGCGGTTAATAGCTACACGGCTGGTTGGTTGACTAACAGCTCTCCATCGGACAAGTGCATAAATTGTCATTTATGCAAGGAAACAGCTGAACACATCCTATTTTTCTGCCCTCTGTACAAAGGCCCCCGAGGGAAGTGGATTATTCCCTTGTGCGGAACACTCCAACCACTATCCCGCAACAGTCTATTCAGAATATGTAAATACGACACTTCCATACTGATAATCAGCGCTGTTTCTAAATATCTGGCTGCAGCATGGAAAATTCGTAATAGGACTATTCTAGATTTTAACTCACTGTTTGAAGAGCTGTCTTGAAAACAGTAAACCAGCATCCTGTTATATCAGCCTTGGGCTCTAATTGTAAACCGCGACTTATTGAGCCCAAAAGACCGTATCTCTGAATAAGTGCTACATTGAGTTATTTTAACTAAAGTGTTTTATAAATTTAAAATTATATTTAATTTTATAATTGTCAAGATGCAATTTATTGGATTAATTAACCCAAAAGAACTAATTAACCTAGAGCATCATCTATCACTGTCTGACTTCTTAAATTTTTAATCAGTTTTACTGTCTGGAGTTTCAATGCCTGATTTTATATAGAGATGTGCCACACAACAGCTTTTACGTTATTATTATTTTACTGTTCAGGGTTATGTACAGGGTAAGATCCAGAGACTATTCCGAGCACCTCTTTCACCCCACCTATTTATGTAATCTTTCTCAGGCAGCTACTGGACCCCTACTTTTTTTACTATTGTTCCTTTTATTGTGTACTGGTTTATGGTTTTTATCTTTCTGTACGTATGTATATATTTTTAAATCTTTTAAATGGCCCAAATTTGGACCGAATAAACTATTGATTGATTGATACTCACTGGGGTCAGTAGCCATGACAGGTTGGGGTAACCAGAGTCCCCTAATAGCCACACACGGTGCCTCTGGAGTTGACCCATCATATAAGCAATGCTGCTATTCCGCAGGATGTAGGCGTCATGCACAGAGCCAGGGAACATAGCATTTACCTGGGAGATGTACTGGTCTGCCAAACAGACCATCTGTACATTCATCGAATGATAACTCTTCCGGTTCCTGTACACCTGTTCACTCCTGTGAGGGGGGGACCAGAGCTACATGGGTCCCATCAATAGCACCTATGATGTTGGGGATATGTCCAAGGGCATAGAAGTCACCTTTCACTGTGGGGAAATCCTCCACCTCAGGGAAAACGATGTAGCTCCTTACGTGTTTCAGCAGGGCAGACAACACTCTGGACAACACGTTGGAAAACATAGGCTGGGACATCCCTGATGCCATGGCCACTGTTGCTGAAAAGACCCACTAGCAAGGAAATGGAGCACTGACAGCACCTGCACGTCAGGGGGGATTCCTGTGGGTTGGCGGATTGGTGACATCAGGTCTGGCTCCAACTGGGTACATAGTTTCTGGATAGTGGCACGATCAAACCTGTAGGTGACGATTAAATGTCGCTCCTCCGTTGTCAACAGGTCCACCAGCGGTTGGTACACTGGAGGATTCCGCCATCTTCTCAAATGTCCCAGCTGACGGTGCCTAGGAAGGACAACAGCGACCACAGAGTCAACAAATTCCCAGGTATGTACCCACAGATACACAGAACACGACACCAAATACAAAACCCTTCCTGTATGTGTGTTGAGTGTAGGACTAGCTATGTGTGACGCAGTAGTAAATTAAGCCATGTGGGCCCCTGAAATGGCAGCGGCCTGACCTCTAAACTGGGACAATGGGAATGTGAGGTCACTGCGCTGGCGTTGTACCCCGTCGCGGTAGGCGGTGGTAGACCGCGGCGCAATGCTGCGTTGGTTAACATTGGACCCTATGGGTCCCAGGAGCCAATGACGAAGTGCGCCAGCAGTGATGATACGCACCGCCGCGGACGTGACCGCCCTTTTCTATGTGTTCAATCACTTTATACCTGATCTTCGACAGGAGAGGACCTACACTGCAAGTGCTGCTGTGACCTCGTTCTGGAAGAGACAATGGCTGCTGGGTCTGGGGAAAGGGCCCCTGCCTTCACTGCTCAGGAGTTGGAGAAGCTAGTAGACGGAGTCCTCCCCCAGTACACGCTACTCTACGGTCCTCCAGACCAACAGGTAAGTACACAGGGAGCACGTTGTATGGGCTATGCCTGGGTGGAGAGTGCTGGTTGTAAGAGGGAAGGGGGCAGAGTGCAGTGAGCCACATGGCAAGGGCAGGGATGGGGGCCACTCACTTCGACGGTGCTCTTGCTAATGACTTCTCTTCTTCCCCTGTGTATGTCATGTAGGTCAGCGCCCACCAGAAGAAGGACATTTGGCGTGCCATCGCCAAGGACGTACGGGCCCTGGGGGTCCACCAGAGACGGGGTACCCACTGACGGAAAAGATGGGAGGACATTCACCGCTGGAGCAAGAAGACGGCGGAGGCTCAGCTGGGAATGACCTCCCAACGTGGGAGGGGTGCCCGTCACACCATGACCCCCCTGATGTTCCGGATCCTGGCGGTGGCCTACCCTGAGTTAGATGGGCGCTTGAGGGCATCACAGAAGACACAAGGGGGTGAGTACACAATCATTCTGGGGACTTTGCGCGCAGTTGAGGGGTCTAGGTGTGGGAGGAGGGCTGTGGGATTCCCTAGGCCAGGGCGGCTTCCATAGGCTAGGCCCCTCCGTTATGCAGGCCATGTGGCACACCACCCCACCGCAGTAGAGTGCCAAGTACAGGTATACATGCCCCTGTGGCATCCATGTGTGCAGATGTCCACCACAGCCATGTAGGCCAGATCCCAGGAATTGCATCTGAAGAGGCCAGGAGCACGGCGTAGTGCAGGAGGCTGCTGTGTCTGTATTGTCCGCCAACGGTAGCGGTATGCCATGCACTCAACCTGTCTTTCTTCTGTCGTCCTCCCCCCTTTTTCTGCTCTCCATGTTCTTTTGTGCATCAGCATCATCAGGCGGAGGTACAGTGGCACCGGAGCACGAGGGAGCTGCATCCCACATGGCCATGGAGGGCCACACCACAGACTCAAAATGCACCAGTGGGACGGAGGGCAAGGGGAGCTTCACGTCGGGCACTGGATCCCCAAACAGCGACACAGGCTCGTCCGCCGATGGGAGCTCCCTTGTGGTGGCGGCACCATTTGTGCCCCACACTTCTACAGGTACAGCCGCCACCTCCCCTACCAGCACCGCCCTCCCAGCAGCCCCTCAGCGTTCGCCCTATGCCTGCTCACCCAGGAGGGTGGGCATCACCTTCGCCCCAGGCACCTCAGCCCCTGCCCCTGTCACCTCTGCTGCCCTCAGTGAGGAGGCCATTGACCTCCTCAGGTCACTCACTGTTGGGCAGTCTACCCTTGTGAATGCCATCCAGGAACACGGTAATGCATTCCTGGAGGGCATTTATTCTGGTCAGGCTGCCCTTCATCGAACCATGCAATCTCTGGCCTCAGCACTGATGGCAGCCATTGTCCCTGTGTCTAGCCTCCCCCCTCCAACTTCCTCCACCCAGACCCAATCCCCTGTACCCCAGCCTATCCCAAGCACACCAACAGACAAGCATGCACACACCTCAACACACAAAATTAGCTCAAGCAAACATAGGCACCACACATCCCACAGGCACTCACACAAGCATCAACCACATACAGACACAGCAACATCCACTGCCTCCACTGTGTCCCCCTCCTCATCGTCTCCCTCCTCCCTCCCAGTGTCGTCTACACTCTCACCTGCATGCACTACATCTACAGGCACTAGGACCCGCACCAGAACACCCAGCACCACACCCCGGTCACCTGCACTCACCACCCCCACTCCAATAAACACGTCCCCTGTGTCCTCTCTCAGTGTGTCTGTGACGCCCCCTCCCAAAGTACACAAACGCGGGCACCCACACACCCAACATCCATCCACCTCACGACAGCCTCCAGTACCTGCACCTGCACCTAAAGTGACACCTCCTACAACCACCTCCTCTTCCTCCACTCCCAGACCCCCTCCAGCTACCCATCCCAGTGTTCGTGATAAACTCGCCCTCAGCAACGTTGACCTCTTTGCCCCCATCCCCACCCCTCCAATTCATAAGTCACGTAGTAGCACCTCAGCCAAAAAGACTCCTGTATCAGTGGTGCGTGTTCAAGGTGTGTGGAGTGCACCGGCCACCAGGGCAGGTAGTGTGACACGGAGCCAAAGCATTGCCAGTCCACCCCCTGTAAAGCACCCAAAGTTGGAAAGTGGCCAACGGGACAGGTTGAAGACTCCTGGCGGCAAAACTGGTCACAAGGGTCCCAGGGGGATTGCAGAGTCAGCTGTGACTCCTACAAAGGTGGTGAAGGGCCGGAGTAAGTCTGCACAGTCTGGTGAGAGCAGCACAGCGGAGAAGGGCGCCATCCTCCCCGGTGGCCAGGACACCATCGCCAGCACCGTCGTCACTGGTCAGGAGACCACCGCCAGAGTCAGTGCCCAGGAGGGCCCCGGCTGCCACAGCCCCGCTGGAAAATGAGGGACCGTCATGCCACACACCAATGCACAGATCAGAGACCGCCATGGCAAAGCCCAGCTGAACAAGGGAATCACTGCCATGGTGAAGACCGCTGAACAGGGCACAGCACCGCTGAACAGGGCAGAGAACCGCTGAACAGATCAGAGACCACCATGGCAAAGCACCGCTGAACAAGGGAATCACCGCCATGGTGAAGACCGCTGAACAGGGCACGGCACCGTTGAACAGGGCAGAGAACCACTGAACAGATCAGAGACCGCCATGGCATAGCACCGCTGAACAAGGTAACACCACCACATCAAGCATTGTTATCCCATGTACAGCTGGGACTGTGACAGTACAGAACCCGTCACGGGGAGCTAAATGCAGTGTGGGCACCATTCCCCAGGATGTAACAGTGGGCAAGCCACCCGCTTTAGAGACGAGAGAGACTGTGGCTTTGCACTCCCCAGGATGGTACAGTGGGCAAACCAAACACTGTATAGACTTGAGAGACTGTGGCTTTGCAGTCCCTAGGATGGTACAGTGGGCAAACCAACCACTGTATAGACTTGAGAGACTGTGGCTTTGCACTCCCCAGGATGTAACAGTGGGCAAGCCACCCACTGTAGAGACTTGAGAGACTGTGGCTTTGCACTCCCCAGGATGGTACAGTGGGCAAACCAACCACTGTATAGACTTGAGAGACTGTGGCTTTGCAATCCCCAGGATGTAACAGTGGGCAACCCACCCACTGTAGAGACTTGTGAGACTGTGGTTTTGCACTCCCCAGGATGGTACAGTGGGCAAGCCACCCACTGTAGAGACTTGAGAGACTGTGGCTTTGCACTCCCCAGGATACATCAATGGGCATGGAGCCTCGTCGTGGATCTGGCGTGGTGCTGTAATATGGCTGAGGTGCCCCCCCTTCCCTTCCCCTTAAGGTGCCTGTTGTATTTCTATCTGATGCCCCAGCAGTGTTCTCTCCGTTTGTGGACAGGTATCGTGTGTGGGCCTCGCCCATGCATTTTTGGCCCAGTGGTGCATGGACATTGATATGTGCATACCTGCACTGCTTCTCGTAATGTATATACTTTTGAATGTGTATATATTTATCTGTATATATTTGTTACCTGTATTTTGATACATTACAATTTATCGACTGATTTCCTTTGGTCTTTGCATTCTTTCGGGGGGGTTGTGGGTTGTTACTGTGATGTTTTGACATGCATAGCTGTGTGTGTTATAATGTGCGAGGGTGGGTGTTTTGCGTGTGTGTCCCCCTGACTTTTGCCTCCCCTATGTCGTAGGTGCAGTACTCACCGTTGTCTTTGGCGCAGCCGTTGCTGGTGTTCATAAAGGAGCAGGAAGACAAGGGCAGGTAGGATTTGTAATTCTGGCTCCATGGTGTCCTCCTTCCTCGTGGGATGTGTATAAGGTGAGCGTTTTCCCATTGCAAAAGCTGTTTCTGCCGTGTTTTTATCCACGGTGAATCCGCCCCGGAAAAGGTGGCGGATTGGCGGGTTGTGATACTGTGGGCGGTACATTGTCTTCCGCCTGTCTGTTGGCGGTGACCGCCGCGCTGCTTGTCTGTACCGCCGTGGCGGTCGGAGTGTTAAAGTGGCTGTCTATGTTGGTGGTTTCCGCCACGGTCATAATTCCCTTTTTTTGTCCGCCCCCTGTTTGCGGTATTACCGCACCTTTAACACTGTCCGCCAGGGTTGTAATGACCCCCTAAGTCTTTTCCTACAACTAGTTGCAACTGTTGTCCAAACCTTACCGGCTCACTAGCAGTACCTCACCAGAAACACTATCGTAAAAGGTGATTTATGGCAGTCGTTTACGAATGGACTCAAAAATAAGATATCTCAGGGAATGTCGTGGTTAAACGGAGATTTACTCTTTTCTCACAGATATATTATGTCTCATACAAACAAAGGCAATAACACAGATGCAGTGAAGTTATAATAGTTTTTATTTAACATAACTGCAATTTGCGATAAGTTGCATGAACTGCAATGATTAGGATAATGAATACACCAAGCAACAGTAATGTGAAGAAGAGAGTCATTGTTATGAAGACCACCACCATTTTGCAATATATGAAATAAATATATATATATAGGTACATATAAGATGGAATATGCCCTAATACCCTAATGAGAATAGGCCTAACCTCCTACCTAAAGGAGAGCTGGGTTTGTTAAACCTAATCTGCCAAAGCCGTGTCCATGAGAGGAGCCCCCAACCCTCGTTACCTTGGAATAAGGTCTCGATCTCAGACTCCGGAGAGACATGAAGACTGGGTCAGCGTCAATATGACTGCAGCATCGGTATCAGCGATGGTGGCGATGCCCTCTGGTCGGAATCCCTCTGATTATCTGTCTAAAGTGTGATGTATTTATACAGATCTACAAGGTCCCCTGACGTAGGAGTATTCCAAAACAATAGATAACAGGCATGCTTGGGACAGCAATTAATATCAACAATCCCTCGAAAGTATAGAGAGGGAAAATCCCTAAGTGTGAACACCTACTGTTTGTTTGTCTTTTGTGCTTGATCTTGACGCCTTGGCGCAGTGACACTGATAATAAAACTCATAACAAGTGGCCTAACTATAAACAAGGCAGCCACCTTAGAAGAAATAAATAATTAAATGGGCTAAGACAGAGCAAGCTAAGTAGGTTAAAAGTCACTAGGTGACGGGGGCACGAGTCTACAAACCAACGGCTAAGCTAACTCCTGCTATCCCATTAAAATGAACTAGGATTCACTACAGGTTTTCCATCTGAAAACTCTCCCGCCACAATGACAGTCCGCCCGTCCTAATTAGATGATAGTGGGCCCATAGGTGATAGGCCACTGACGATCTGCCATCACTGTTAAGAATCACCATCAACGTCGACTGCACATAGGCAAAAGTGACTGACCGCGGGACTCCAACCCCTTTCCCTGTCGAGCCAATCATGATGTGCATTCCCACAGATGCAGCTGTGACAGATAAATGTCCACAACTGGGTTGTCAGATTGAGAGGGATATAAGGACGAAACATACCATTTTCCACTTTTTCATTTAACATAATGAATGCTAAAAGTAATATGTCCATCACTAATGTACAAGGCTAATGTATGCTTTTAAAAAACGAACTAAAATATACAACCTGTGTTAGTCAGTGTCACAAATAAGAGTACATGCATGGCTCACACATTAGCAGAAATAACATAATCAGCAAACAATTAATAACAATTAAAAAATAAGGCCAGGAACAGGTATTCTCAAAATGAAGTTCTTTATATATGGATGAGATAATTCTCTCTATGATAATTCTGAAAAGTCCATCAGAAGTAAAACACAAAGGCATTAGCCCATGCAGCCACAGTGACTTTCAGGCCCATCACTTGCCTCCTAAATTCATTGGCAGAATAAACCTCCTATAGAGGGGGCATCTATGGAGCAGAAAGCAGGATCTCAATGGCATTACTGGGGGTCCTTGGGTTTGGGAGAGATGGTTTTGAGTTTGGGAGAGGCGATTTTGAGTTTGGGATTGGGTTGGGAGAGGTGGTTTTGGATTTAGAAGGAGTGGGTTGGGATGTGGAAGGGGGATGAAGATGTTTAGGTGGGCTGGTTAGGGATGAGGAAGGGATCAGGGACAGGAAAAACAGTAGGGTGACTTGGAGGGAGTTTGGGTTGGGAGGCAGAGGATATGGCTGTGTCTGTTGTCATGTGTCTACTGAAGGTGTGGGTGCCTGAGTGTATGTGCTGTCTCTTTTGCTTTGTGTTTCTTACTGGGTGTCTGTTGGGTGGGTGAGTGTGGGTGTTTGTGTTCAGTATGTGTGTGTGTGTGTATGTGTCTATTGTGGAGGTGGTGTGTGCTGTTGTGGTGTTTGTGGGTGTGCTGGTGCATGTGTGTGTCGTGGTGGGTGTGCTGAATGCAGGTGAGCTGGTGGTGAATAAGGGTGTTGGTGTAGTGGTGGGTGTGGCATCTGTGGGTGTGCTGGTGGTGATTGTGGATGTGTGTGTTGTGGTGTGTGTGGTGTCTGCAGGTGTGCTGGTGGTTGGTGTGTGTTTGTGGCATTGTGGTTGTGGTGCATGAGGGTATGCTTGTGATGGTGTCTGCGTGTGTGTTTCTTGGTCTGAGGATGTGCTGCTTGTGGTCGTTGTAGTGGGTACATACAAATGTTTGAGTGTACGTGGGATAGGGCTGTGTGGAGGGATTTTATATGGGGCACGTGTGGGCATGAGGTTGGGGTGGGTGGGAGGCTGTGCTCAATGAGGAGGCCAGACCCTGGAATGACCACTGTAGGCCAGACAGGGCACTGTGAATGCCATCCAGGTAAGCCAGCATCTTGGTATTATGGCCAGCCAGTCCCCTCAGCATTGCGTTCTGGCCTACAGTGATAGTCTTTAAAATATCTATAGCCTTCTGATTGAGTGTCACCTGGTACACCAGGCATGGGAGAGGTGCCTGCAGCAAAGGTGATGCCACCCCTTTTAGGCGGGTGGCTATAGCCCACTAGGGGAAGCAAGAGGGAGGGTAGATAATAAACGTGGGCGGCAGGCAATGACGCAGATGTAACATTGGCTCCAGAGTCTGCCATCACTAGGGACTAGTCTTCATTGGAGGCCTCCAAAGAAGATGTAGTCACTGGTGGCCTGTGTGCCAGTCCCTCCACACCTCCATGCCATTACTTCCTTTGGTGTATTTGGTGTCCACACCTGAGCCACAGTGGCCAGCTTCCTCCCCAACGATGTGGCCGCTGTTACCTTCACCTTCCACAGATGATGCTGAAAAGACAGATATAAACATTTGAGAGTATCTGTGCAAATACAATTGGACATGAACTTTGATCACACAACATTTGCTCAAAGTCTAGACATTCCCCATGCTAGCTTCTATATCATGTATGCCTTTGTCTCTTATTCATTTGTAGTTCCCCCCATGACAAAGGGCTTTAACAGCCTGAGTAAACACATAAGCTTTGAGACATTTCTAACCCACTGCAGTATGGAGCTAAAATATATTCACATTCCAAAAGAGCCATGTGTTGGGCTGAAAATTGACTTCTCAAGATGGGATACTACAACACGTATGTGATGTAACCTTCCATCTGCAGATTTCCCTTTAGGTATCACATTTCTCTCCATCATTGATTTCTCATCTGGACAGAACTAAGAACACCAAAATGTTGTTTGGGGGATGTGTAACTCTCTCACCTATGTGGACACATTCCTGCCTGTTGCAATCAATACGGTTTGAAATACAATTTGGCGTTGTTTAATATGGACTGGCTTACATGCACATTTGTGAAGGACTAAGGCATCATGCCAACCTGCTACTGTCCTCATTAACTGACTAGAATTGTGCTGTACAAACAGGTTTCAAACATGTAAGACAGCTAAGGAATGATGCCATTGTACACATTTCCAATCCTTTTGGAGTGGTTGTTCATTATCATATTGTCATAGCACCAACTTACCAATGTCAATTCTGATACATGAACTACATCATAAGTGTGCAGTTTGCCATGTCACTACTAAAATGACGTACATTACATACTCACATTTGTGATGGAGCATCCCACCTGACCCAATCATAAAACAAGGCATGATTGGTCCAACTGTCCCTCATGACAAAGAGAAAATGCAGGTATTCCTTTGTACGCATGCAGCCATATGTCTGCTCAAAACAGTACTTGGCTTGTGATGAGGAATCTAGTGGCAATCGTCAGCACAAACCAATACACCAGACACAGCATCAGACACTCTCTGATTAACTTATATCTCCAGAAATTCTCAGATGCGTTGGATATGTGTCAACCCTCATGTTGACATCATACAACATTGTTGGAAATTAAAAGATTAAACAAAAAAAATAGCTATGGAAATAAGTGATCCCCTTGATGCTGCTGTTGGGCGCTCTAATGACCATCAAGCTCTGGGTAGGCCACTGCAAGGATTTGACCATTGGGGGGTTCAGGGTGCAGTGCACCTGTTTGGATCATTGGGAGGACTGCCTGAGCTGGCCTCTTACAGACTTATGCATCCAGTGTCGGAGGTCCTCCCACCTCTTCCGGCAGGTAGGTTTCACCGCCTATAGGCCCCCAGGGCCCACACCTTCTTAGTGATGACCTTCCAGATTTCCCACTTTTGATGGGTGTTGACCTGCATGGATGATAGGAAAGAACAAGAAAATAAGTTTTGAGTGATTTGGTTTGTCTGTAATGCTGTGACACAATTATGTTGCATCACTCACATTTATTCACCACAAAGCAACTTCATATTTTCTTAAAACATTTAGAGGTTCCTAGGAACTATTGATTTGCAGTGATCTTTTGAGCACCCTCAAAACTTTCAATCACTTCATGTTACCAATTCAGGCCCAAAACATCATCTAGGCTAGGGCTATGAAACATTTCCTGTTGTAAGACCCACTCCTGATTGCTCACAATCATTGTGAGGTACTAAAGGATAAATAACCTGTACAATCCGTGCACATAACCCCACACATAGCTACACTGACTTCATGCCTAAACTCCAAATCAGAGCCAGAACCCCTGGTTTGCATCACATACAGAGACTAAGGGCAGTTTGGAAGGACAGGGATTTGGGGGATGCATGAACGTGTGTGTGTAGGAGTGGGACATACTCGTATGGATGATTGAGAGTCTTTGGCACTTGAACTTGCAGCACAGGAAATAACTTTCCCCATATGTGGCACCATTACATGTTTAAACCATACAGAACATCCAATTAAATAAATGGGCTGTAATCCCACTTGACATGATAACATCAGACAACTCCATAACTTAAAAAAATGTGTCTTCCACTTAGCATCACTGTCTTTTTGACATTGCCCGTATGTTGGCCCCCTTACTACTAATATACTGTCTACTGGCAACTGGCAGTAAGGGGCTTGCATTTTGTCTGATGAAACTAGAATTGTGAGTTACATGGGCAGATATTGCAGCTTATCCTTTCAGATGACTTTACATTTCCATGCACAGACATTTGTAACAGTGGCAAACAACATTCTGTCCCAAGCTATATCATTCAGTTCACTACTCTTCTATGACAAGACTTCACCCATTAACAAAAAGGGACAAATTATCCCATTGGAAAAAGAGATCCAGTAACTTACTCAAACATTTGCAAATCAAACATGTATCTGTTCCTCTGGGGTCCCACATAGCTGGCTGTACAGCGACAGGACATCTCTGGCGAAGAGCTCCAGATCCTCTGTACTGAAGGCAGGGGCCCTGTAACCTGTTTTGCCCACATCCTGGCTCCCAGAGTTCGGTAACAGCAGCAAAAAATGAGGAGGTCTTGTTGGCAGGGGTGTTAAGGAGCAAGTGATCTTTTTTACAATAAGCAGCCTACAAGTACACGGCGGACATGATCCGTGATGGAGACGGACACAGCCATTGGCTTTTATGCATAGCCATCACACATGTTAGCCAAAGGCAGGGTCTGTCGCGAAGTTTTCCACCTAGTATGTGGTCAACGTCTGCCAACATCCCTCAGCTAGCCAATATCCTGATGGGAAGGTCAGGCATCCTCAATTTTAGGGTGTGATGCTGCATACTTTCAATTTGTTAGTGTGTCACCAGCAACCAAGATGGAGGCTAGTGTATATAGAAATGTCAGATATGAACAACACTGTTTTTGGTGAGATATGACACATTAAAAGTGAACTGTGACTTTGTTTGACATCAATAGTGCTGTGGAGCAAGTAAGTTTTTTAAAATGTTTCTTTTTAAATTATGTGCAAATAATACATTTCAAATGTATTATTTGCACATAATAAAAATCGACAGGGAAAAAATAGATTTTTAAAGTAAAAAATAATTTGTACATATATGACACAATAAGATTCATTCTGTTACCAAGATATCAGATGTGCGTTGATTATCACGGTATGGTGTGACCAGTTAGGTTGACATTTTCTTTTCCATACATGCAGACATTTGAACCCAGGATTGGGTACGAGAAGACGGCCTCAGGTCTTCAGGCCATTTCCAGACCTTGCCACCATGGAGGAAAGGGATGTCATAAAAACGTTTCAGCTAAATAGTCAAACTCTCCTGGATTTGTGTCACCAGCTGGAGCCTGATCTCCTGCCTCACAATATCAATACAACAGCAATAGCACTTTTAGAAATGGGGTTTCGATTTGGCTAGGGTATGCACCTAAGCCAGGCAGAAGCCATAACTCTAGTTGGGGCAAGATAAGTTACACCCCAAAGATAACCTGTGCTGACCCTCTGGTAGCTTGACGCAGAGCAGTCAGGCTTATCTCCAGAGGTCAAGTGTAAAGCGTTTGCGCAATACACTCAAACTAGTGGCGCAATAAATACACCACAAAAGAGACTCCACACAGAATTATATAAAATATGCTCCTATTTTTTAAAACATATGCCATAAGACCAAGAACGTCATGATCATAAGTATAATGTATCATATGCAATCATTGTAATAAGGCTCTGTGTTCTGATAATGCAAAGGTTACCAATGCTAAACCTAATGTAATAACCTTGCGGCTTAGTGGAAGACTCATACAGAACACAACATGAGTTACATAGTCAGTGCAAGCAATACCAGTGAATAACTCATCTGGTCAAACGACATGAATTATATAATTAGTTCCAGTAATGCCAACAACCAGCTCATGCGTTGAAACATTAGATCAGGATAGTTCAAATCACCCTAGGGTGCTTTAATTGTATCAGACGAAGCACATCAGTAATCATAAATGAACATGGACCCCAAGACACATGCCTTGGTATTAGCAGCATTATGGTTATTACCATAGGCCGGTTGCAGTGAGGGTATCAATATCTAAAGGGTAGTCTGCAGGAGACCCTGCAAGCCTATTATATGTATGGTGGTAGCTCCAAGGTTTCCAATAAAGAACATGATCCTAGAGGCAATCCTCTGACAGACTCAGGGAACTCTGCAAGATGACCGCCTTTCTGTGCCCCCAAAGTAACGAAGAGAAGACACATACAGTGCTGAATTCTGTAGGAAGACCACGCTGGGTACCCCACGTGTGGAACTGTGGAAAGGCAGCCACCCACAAATGTGAGTAGTAGCTGCTACCAAGTAGCTGCTCCCTGAAAGTATGATCCTGCATTACACCGTGTCTGGGACCCTCTGGGGCCTCTCCGACCACTGTTGTAGAAAAGTGAAGGTAAAGAGGGCAGCCACTGTGGGGAAAGTTTCTCTGGGTCTCACACCATCGGACTGAGGTCGTGCGGTCCCTCCCTTTAGGGAGAATACAGTACGGAATCTTTCAGCTGCATGTGGGGGGAGCGGGCGCGATCCTGGAATCTCCAATAAGGTCTTGCGCTGCTCCTGCCAGTTCCATCAGCAGTGGGCAGGAGTAGCACAACATCGTCACACAGCACTTTAGTCCCTCAGAGTGGTGGACATTTGGCCCTGACACTCCCGATGCAGCAACTGCCTCAGCAGCGCAGGTTGGGGGTTAACCAAAATGCTGCATCGAACACCCTTCCCAAAATGTGGGGCCAGAGACTATCGCTCACCACGCACTACTACCAAAATCCAATGAAGCACATCACCCGCCCTATGGTGAAAAGTACTGGGGACCGTCCCTTGTGACAACGGGAGCCACACAGAGCACTCACCACGCGCTGATCTTGAATGAAGCCAAGGAGCAGAGAACATTGCTTCCCCTGTGCTGGGCGCCTTGGGAGGCACTCGGGGGGCACAAAGGGGCAGGCAGGACCATACAAAGGTGACAGATGCAAAGTGACAGTCCCTCCTGCTGCCCAACACACAGCAGGCAAACACAACCAAAGAAGCCCAAAATGTCAGTTCCTCCAAGGAGCCCTGGAAGTGCCTGGGTCCTCCAAAGTCAGGGAGCAGCTGGCAGCAGGGGAACAAGCAGAAAAGCAATCCAGTGAGTTATGCCACCCAGCAGACAGCAGAGCAGTCCAGATGAGTCAGTTTGCAGCTCTGCAGTCCCTCTGGCAGAGGTTCAGCCCCAGCACCAAAAGTGCTCTAAAATCATGGGATCAGAGCCCCTTTACTTATATTTAAAAATGTCTTTAAGAAAAGGGGGCATCAAAGGAGCTCTTTTAACTCAGCCCTGGCTCCAGTCATCAGTATGGGGTAATTCATACCATTGTGTCAGGGAGGGACACAGCCTATTGACATGTACAGTGTGAACGACTCTCCATCTCGCCAGCCCAGGATGACTAGCAGTATCCAGATGACTCTTCTGTCACACCCAGTTCCTCCTGTGTTTTGGCTCTCTGGAAAGTATGCACCAAGTGGAGCTGTCCATCTGCCCTAGAGGTGGATCAGAGTCAGGCTGCAAAACTGTAGAGTTATAAGCATAGAGAAATACCCACTTTCTGGTAGTGGCATTTCTAAAATAGTAATGTAAAATCCAACTACATCAGTAAGCAGGATTTCTCACTACCATTTCAAACATATCAAACAAGCCCACGCTGCTACTTCCAGAACAGAAGTTAACACTTAAACATATATGAAGGAATTCTGAATGCTAACCTATGAAAGGGGCAGCCCTCACAGTAGCGAAATAGGCTGTTTTACATTACTAGGACATGTAAAACATAAAAGTACTCTACCCATAGGGCTATCTAGGGCCTTCCTTAAGGGGGACCTAGGTATAGTAAAAAGATAGTTTAGGCCTTGGCAAGTAGTTTGGAGTAGCAAGTGAATGTGGCACTAAACTGTGCATGCAGGCACTGAAGTTGCAGGCCTTAGACAAGTTTGAAAGGCTACTTCTGTGGGTGGCACAATAATCGCGGCAGGGCTACTGGTAGCATTAAATTTACAGGCCCTCTGTATATGGTATACCACTTTACAAGGGACTTACGGTAAATTAATATACCAAACAGCTGTAAGCCAATTATACCAAGTTTTAGGAACAAGAGCAAATGTGCTTTAGCACTGTTTAGCAGTGGTAAAGTGCACAGAGTCCTACAGCCAACAAAAAGAGGGTGAAAAAATAGAAAATGTTTGGGGATAACCCTTCAGAAAGGGCCATTTCCAACAAACACCAATAGTGAAACTCATGGCAGTACTTCATTTTGTGGCTGCTGGCTCTTTTCAATATACTGTGGCTGTATCTGGGGCATGTCCCAACAAACTTTCAGTGGTGTGCTACAAGAAGTCCTTTCTTCAATGCTGAAACATATCAACAGCTACATCCAGTTCCCTGACAAAAGGATTTGGCTACTGTGAAGGGAGAATCTTATGCTTTGGGTAGATTACCACATGTTTTTAGAGCCATAGATGGCACACATATTGCCTTAGTGTCACCACTAGCAAGGGAACAGGTCTACTGTAAGCGGAGGAACTTCTCTTCCATTAATGTGTATGTTGTCTGCTTAGCAGATTTGTACATCTCAAATATGTGTGCCCACTTTCCTGGGTCAACACATGATTCATTTGTACTACTGAACAGCACCATACCCCTGCAAATGTCACAACCTGGACCTGAGAGGGCCTGGCTTGTTAAGTACAATATGACTTGAGGATCATTTGCTTGAATCCTAGTTGAGGGAGGTACAATGGCTTGATATGATATTAACCCCTTCGCTGACAGGCCTTTTCCCCCTCAGGTGCCAGGCCTTTTTTTGGCTATTTGGGGAGGGTGCGCTTATGCCCTCATAACTTTTTGTCCACATAGGCTACCCACGCCAAATTTGCGTCCTTTTTTCCCAACATCATATGGGTTCTAGAGGTACCCAGATTTTGTGGGTTACCCTGAAGGAGACCAAGAAATTAGCCAAAATACATTGGAAATTTCATTTTTTTTCAAAGAAAGTGGAAAAAAGGGCTGCAGAAGAAGGCTTGTGTTTTTTTCCCTGAAAATTGCATCAACAAAGGGCTTGTGGTGCTAAAATCACCAGCTTCCCAGCTTTCAGGAACAGGCAGACCTGAATCATAAAACCCAATTTTTCAACACAATTTTGGCATTTTACTGGGACATACCCCATTATTATGATTTTTTGTGCTTTCAGCCTCCTTCCAGTCAGTGACAGAAATGGGTGTGAAACCAATGCTTGATCCCAGAAACCTAAACATTCCTGAAAAGTAGACACAATTCGGAATACAGCAATGGGTAATTTGTGTAGATCCTACAAGGGTTTCCTACAGAAAATAACAACTGAAATAAATTGAGATGAAAAAAACAGCCATTTTTCTCTACACTTTACTCTGTAACTTTTTCCTGCAATGTCAGATTTTTTAAAGCAATATACAGTTACGTCTGTTGGACTCCTCTGGTTGCGGGGATATATAGGGCTTGTAGGTTCATCAAGAACCCTAGGTACCCTAAGCCAATAAATTAGCTGCACCTTGTAGTGGGTTTTCATTCTAAACCGGGTATACAGCAATTCATTTGCTGAAATATAGAGAGTGAAAAATAGGTATCAAAAAAACCTTTGTACTTCCAAAATCAGCGCACGATAAGGTGTTTTGGAGCAGTGGTTATTTGTACGTCTCTGAATTCTGGGGAGCCCATACTAGCATGTTTATTACAGGACATTTCTCAGATAGATGTCTTTTTCACACACTGTCTTATATTTGTAAGGAAAAAATGTAGAGAAAGACAATGGGCAATAACACTTGTTTTGCTATTATATGTTCCTCCAAGTCTCCCGATAAAAATGGTACCTCACTTGTGTGGGTAGGCCTAGCGCCTGCGACAGGAAATGCCCCAAAACACAACATGGACACATCACATTTTCCCAAAGAAAACAGAGGTGTTTTTTGCAAAGTGCCTACCTGTGGATTTTGGCCTCTAGCTCAGCCGGCACCAAGGGAAACCTACCAAACCTGTGCATTTTTTAAAACTAGAGACCATGGGGAATCCAAGATGGGGTGACTTGTGGGGCTCTCACCAGGTTCTGCTACCCAGAATCCTTTGCAAACCTCAAAATCTGGATTAAAAAACACTTTTTTCTCACATTTTGGTGACAGGAAGTTCTGGAATCTGAGAGGAGACACAAATTTCCTTCCACCCAGCGTTCCCCGAAGTCTCCCGATAACAATGGTACCTCACTTGTGTGGGTAGGCCTTGTGCTCGCAACAGGAAATGCCCCAAAACACTATCTGGACACATCAAAATTATGAATTACAAAACTACCTGTTTTTGCGGGGCGCCTGCGTTTTTTGTCCTGGGCTTAGCAGCCACCTAGGGAAACCTATCAAACCCAGACATTTCTGAAAACTAGACACCTGAGGGAGTCCAGGGAGGTGTGACTTGCGTGGATCCCCCAATGTTTTCTTACCCAGAATCCTTAGCAAACCTCAAATTGAGCTAAAAAAATCAAATTTTCCCCACATTTATGTGTGGGATCACCACACTGGGACAGATGTCCCACCACCCAATGTTCCCCTCAATCCCCCAGCAAAAATCATACCTCACTTGTGTAGGTGGACCAAGTGCTTGTGACAGAGAAGAGCAAAAAACATGTCGAAATTGAGGGGAAACTAAAGTGGGTCCAAAAGGGCAGTTTGAAAAAAAACATTTTTAGGTTGACAAGTGCAGCAGAATTTTTATCGGTATAGATGAGACAATGCTGGGTGGTAGAAATTTTGTGGATTCCTGCAGATTACGGAAGGTTCTATCACAAAAATGTGGGGACAATGTGTGCTTTCCAGCAAAGTTGCATGTTTGCAGGGCATTGTGGGTAAGGAAATGGTGCGGGCTGCATGTGAAGCACCCCACCCTGAAATCAACTAGATGTTTAGTTTTCAGATGTGTCTAGGTCTTGTGGATTTTTGTACATGGCTGCGCCCCAAAGTAAAAAAAAGTGCAGCCCTCACCATTCTAAGTTGGATGATTTTGAGAGTTACCAAGCTCTCATGGCCCAAATGTAAAACAAAACCCAAAAATAAACAAATGTCCTCTTGCTTGCCATGAGATAAGATGTTTTTGTGTGCGGGGGAGAGCTGAATGAGGGTTAGCCCTTCAGTTCGGGTGGGGGCATAACCAGGCTAATACTGGTTGGTAGCCACCACCCCACTATTTTCTTTGATTTTTTTATTCCCTGGCATCTAGTAGACTTTCTGTCCCCCCGGGGTGTGGATCGGGGGTAATTGCCCAAATCTGCCCACTGGTGGGCAGAACAACTTTGGCCCCATTTATTTGGGGTGGGGGTATGACCTCTTATTTTGAAAAAAAAAATCTTCCCTGGTCTCTGGTGGGCTTTCTGCCCCCCTTGGTGGCAGATGGGCATTCTAAAAATAGGCCAATCTCCCCCCAAGGGGGGCAGTTATGACCAACAGTAATGTGCCCCAATGGGGAGCGGACCTTGCCCAAGGGGCTGCCCCCCAAACAAAACACACACGTACACATAGAGGATTCTGCCCCCATTGGGGGTGGATTGGCCTAACAAAAATAGGTCGGACCTAAATACAATTTGTCCCCCAGGGGAGCGACCCTTGCCTAAGGGGTCACTCCCTACATATAAAAAAAAATAAAAAAATAAAAAATTATCCCTGGTGTCTAGTGGTTTTCTGCCCCCACTGGGGGCACATCAGCCTAATTATATTAGGCCGATCGGCCCCCCAGGGGGGTCAGAAATGACCTAAAAATATTTTGGCCCCCTGGGTAGCGGCACTTGCCCAAGGGGCCGCTCCCCTTATGCGCAAGTATGAATAAAATAAATAGAGCCTGGTGTCTAGTGGTTTCCGCCCCCGGGGGGGGGCAGAAATGGTCTAAAAATAATTTGGCCCCCCGGGAGTGACCCTTGCCTAAGGGGTCGCTCCTCAAACATAAAGAAATAAAAATAATAAAAATAAACAAAAAAAAATATCCCTGCTGTCTAGTGGTTTCTGTCCCCGGGGGGGGCAGAAATGGACGAAAAATAATTTGGCCCCCTGGCGCAAGTATGAATAAAATAAATATTCCCTGGTGCCTAGTGGTTTCTGCCCCGGGGGGGCAGAAATGGCCTAAAATTAATTTGGTCCCCCGGGAGCGACCCTTGCCTAAGGGCCGCTCCCCAAACATGAGAAAATAAAAATAAACAAATTTTTGTTTATTTCTGACAGGCAGAAATGGCCTAGAAATCATTTGCCAACCTGGGGAGTGGCCCTTGCCCAAATGGCCGCTCCCCTTATTGAAATATACAAAAAAAAAAAAATCCCTGGTGTCTACTGGGCACTTCTGCTGCCCGATCACATCGCAATCGGGCAGCAGAAATGCTGTGAGAGACAAGAATGGAAAGGAAAGGTCTTTCATTTCCTTTCTTGTCTCTCCTGTCCCACCTCCTGGTTGGAAGAGAAATGCAAAGTTTGCTTCCAGCGCGATCCGAGGTGACCTCTGATGAGGTCAGTGCGCGATTTGTGCGCTGACATCATCAGACATCACTGGGTGGGGTCAGGGTGAAAGAGGAAGCGATTCCGATTTCATCCCTGACCGAGGGGTGTGGCTGAGGGGCCCATGGGGGGAGCGCTAGGCCTGGTGCAGGACGAGCTGGTCTCATCCCAGTCACACGGCAACCGTGTGCCTGGGCGAGACCAGCTCGTCCGAGGCATGGGAGGGGTTAATCTATTAATATATTGCTTTCATATAGGACACTCAGCGTATCCTAACTGACCATGGTTGTTGGCACTGCTGATGAATCCAACAACACCCGGGGAAGTTCGCTTCAATGAGGCCTATGGAACAAACACAGAGGCCAGTAGAGCAGGCTTTTGGGCTTCTCAAGGCCAGGTTTAGGTACCTTGACAAGGCCAGTGGAGTCTTCCTCTACTCACTTGATAAGTTGTTCCAAATCACGGTGGCCTAGTGCAGGCTCCACAACATTGCCCTGTGACAGACAATCCCAATAAGCTCAGAGGATGGAGACCATGAAGAGCCACCGGGTGAGGACGTTGAAATGACCAATGAAGATGACAGTGGTGGAGAAGAAGGAATTGACGTATGTCAAGATGTCACTGACCACTTCTTCGCCTGAGTGTAAGTATACCTTTACATATTGTAATCTCCAATGTCAGTACAACTTGTGGCATAGGGAACATATCAGTCTGCAGTGGTAATTTGGTAGGAATGGTCAGTACAGGAAAATCCAAGGCAAAGATATTAGGGTATCAGAGTTTCCCTACATTCATTGCCTTCTGTGTTTGTTGCCATTGATTAACTTTCCTTTTGCTATGTATAAGTGTCCATCTAATTTTATTTGAGTCAAATTTAATATGTGGAATCATTAATTATCCCTTGTTATTCTGTTTCAGGATCCTTCACCATGTCATTGTCATGTGGGCATTTCAACGTTGTGACATTTGCAGTAATATGTTGCTGTTGGAAAGTACAAAGTGAACATGTGTTAATCCTGGGAAAGACACCGACTTGGGATGGACAGATCTTGTAAAGAGACAACTTGCACTGAGATTGAATGGAAGTTCAGGAGATTGTATCAGATCTGTTTTCTGTTTGATGTTGCCATCAAAGCAATCTGTGCCACTTAACTTACTAAAACCACACGTGTATGACAAGCCATAGCATACTGGTCTTCCTTCAAATTTGTTAAAATCTTCAATTTGAGTTTAGTGGAGGTAGCTGTTGAAGTGTCTTCTCATAGTTGATAGAACTTTTTTTAGCACACCACTGCATGGTGGTTGTGACATTGCAGCAGATACTGCCACAGTGTCATGTAATGGTCATGTGGCCTCAAATGTTATACTGCCATGTTGTAGACTACAAGTGTTATTGGTGTAAGATTCCTATTGTGAGGGCAGGATGTATGTCTCCAGCATCAGTGATAGTTTGCCTATTTTATCTGATCCCACGCATTATTCCCTTTCTTCAATGGTGTCAAGGTTGTGGAGTGTCCACCTTTAAATGGCACATACTTTTGGGGTTATGCATGGTTTGTGAAACTCGCCTCTGATTTCGTCAATGACCTGTTACTTACATATTTGTGTTACCAATACATTTTGTTTTGTTCGAATGAAATGGGTAGCACATTACCTCTTTGTCATTTCTAGTTCCCTTTGCAATTTTTAAAAAAAAGATCTGACATCATGATGGTGGAAGACAGACATGACAAATTAAATGCCATAATAAATCCAACAAAAGTCTTGTAGTTTGTGTCCTTCTCATTTATTTTCATGTCACAAAAGAACACAAAGGTGATTCAAGTAATGACAAAATGAACCAAAAAAGTCTATCATGTTGAATGAAAGTATAGTAGTAGAGCCAAAAACTGTTTGGAGTCCAATATACAAAACACAATTGTCCTCAAAAAAGGTAAATGTGTCCCTGAAATAGTCCACAGAGTGAATGCTAGACACACGCTGGAGGAAATTAGGATTTGCATCTCTTGGAGGTGGTGGTGAAGGTCTTGCCATCCTCTCGTGGTGATCTGAATGGCCGTCCCCTCCATGGAGGAGGGGGGGCTCGGGTGCAGGGACTGGGGTGGAAGGAGCAGGCTCCTCATGTGGCAGGGCCTCCCTGTCTGTGGCTGGCAGTGCTGTACTTGCTCCAGATGTAGAAGGACCATAGAGAGGGGCAGATGGTATGCGAAAAGCCCTGCACATGTGGTATTACATGTTAAAAAGTAGACCAATCAGGGAGCTCATTTTGTCATTGTGGTTTCGTATTTCCAACATGAACTCCCCCTGTACCTTCTTGATCTCCCAGAGCTCAGTTACGACCTAGCCCATCACATATTGGGACTGTTGTACTACTCCCAAGACTCGATCAGTCATGGCCTTACTTTGCTGGCCCACAGATTCCCTCCCACGACCCATACCCCCACTACCCTGTGCCCTTGAAGGCAGTGTGCCCCATCCCACGGGGTCCTGACAGAACTGGAGGAGGTGTTGGTGTTGTCACGATGGCAGCCAGACAGGAGGGCAGAAAATCAGTGAATAGTTCCTCAGTGCACAGGAAGTGGAAGTATCCTGATGCTGAGATGTTGTTGCAGCTGGGGTGGGAGGTGTAGGTGTGGGTCGAGTGCAACTCACTAGAGCTGTCTGGCCAGACAGCCCAGATTGTCCATGCTGTTCCAGATCATCTGGACTTGCAGGACTGGAGTCCTCACTGAAGCCTTGACCTGGTATGGAGTGGAGACGTCTTGAATGGCAGACAGTGGTTCCCTGGCCTGGGGTGTTGGACCTGAGAAGAAAGCGGACACTATGAAATTAAAATCTGGTTTTTACCTCATAAATGTTGTTAGCTGCAAATGGGGCAACCTAAAAAAGTAAAATCAGACTGTTAGAAAAATTTGGCGTTTGTGTGATTTGCTTTGATTTATACATGCAGGCTGATTTGTACAGATGCAAAGTTGAGTTATGATGTTGTAGAGAATGTCCTGAAATGCAAAATGATATTACTGAATTGTTCATTACATGTATCAAAAATTAAAACTAACACAGTGGTGACCACAGTGGTGAGTAGATTAGAGTACTGGACCATTCCAAGGCCTAGCAGGCTATAAATCATTAGACAAACTGTGGTTCAACTTAATATTGAAACTGTCACTGGTCATCATATATAGAGAGTGCAAAGTAAACTTCATGTGGCTACTATTTCTATTCAGCATGCCGCATCAGATGGTAGGACATCTTGGATTCAACAAACTATGAATTATGTGAGCATTTACATCACTTCACTGCAGCTCTGAGAAGCTTTCAATATGCTTGAGATACACACCAACTGACATTTGTATCCCTCTCATGACATGGTGATTGTCAAATGCACAGATTTTTTAGATCTGTGCAAAAACAGGGCATCATGGTAGCTGTAGTCATCTGTGACACCATAGACAATACTTTAAAAAAAATTGAGTTACACATATCTATTTCAATAAAATAGTGGGGATAAACACACATTTACAACTTGTACACGTATATGGGTATGGTGTGAATAGGTCAAAATACCACTTACAGGCACTATACCTTCATGTGCAAATGGATGGAGCTTGGGACCTGTTTTTGAGGGAGAACAACATACATTGATAGTAATCAATCAAACAATCATTTGTAAAGCGTGCTACTCACCCGTTAGAGTCTCAACGCACTGATAGGAGGGGGGAGGGAGAAGTGCTATTGCTCGAACAGCCAGGTCTTGAGGCGTTTCCTGAAGGTCAGCAGGTCCTGGGTCTGTCGTAGGTGGACGGGGAGGGAGTTCCAGGTCTTGGTGTCGAGGTAGGAGAAAGATCTGCTGCTGGCTGTGGATCGGTGGATGCGAGGGACGGTGGCGAGAGTGAGGTTGGCGGAGCGGAATGGACGGTTGAAAGTGTGGAAGGTGAGTCGTTCGTTGAGGTAGGCAGGGCCAGCGTTGTGGAGTGCTTTATGTGCATGGATGAGGGGTTTAAAGGTGATCCTCTTGTTGACGAGGAGCCAGTATAGGTCTCTCAGGTGGGCTGAGATGTGGTTGCGGCGTGGGATGTCGAGGATGAAGCATGCAGAGGCGTTCTGTATACGCTGCAGTTTTTCTGGAGCTTGGTCGTGGTTCCCGCCTAGAGTGCGTTGCCGTAGTCCAGTCTGCTGCTGCCGAGGGCGTGGGTGATCATCCTTGTTTCGGTAGGGATCCATCTGAAGATCTTGCGGAGCAAGCGGAGGGTGTTAAAGCTAGGAGGATGAGACGGCGTTGACTTGCTGGGTCATGGTGAGCGCTGAGTCTAGGATGAAACCTAAGTTGCATGCGTGGTTGGTGGGTACTGGTGAGGTTCCAAGGGCAGCTGGCCACTAGGAGTCGTCCCATGCGGAGCGGTTGGAGCCAAGGATGAGGATCTCTGTCTTGTCTGAGTTCAGTTTTAGGCAGCTCCTCTCCATCCAGTTGGCAATGGTCTTTATTCCATTGTGGAGGTTGGTTTTGGCGGTGGCGGGGTCCTTGGTGAGTGAGAGGATCAGCTGGGTGTCGTCGGCATAGGAGATGATGTTGAGGTTGTGGGATTGGACGACGTTGGCAAGCGGTGCCACTTAGATGTTAAAAGGAGTTAAGCTGAGTGAGGATCCTGGGGGAACGCCACAGGTGGTCTTAGTTGCTTCAGAGAGAAAGGGAGGGAGGCGGACTCTCTGGGTTCTGCAGGATAGGAAGGATGTGATCCAGTCCAAGGCTTTGTGGCGGATTTCTTCATCGTGGAGGTGTGTACGGAGGGTGTGGTGACATATGGTGTCAAAGGCGGCCGAGAGGTCTAGGAGGATAAGGGCCGTAGTTTTGTCTTTGTTGAGCATGGTCCTGATGTCGTCGGTTGCGGCGATGAGGGCGGTCTCGGTTCTGTGGTTATTCCAGAATCTGGATTGCAAGGTGACCAGCATATTTTTGTCTTCCAGGAAGTGAGTCAGCTGGCTGTTGATGATCTTCTTGATGACCTTCGCTGGGAAGGGGAGGAGGGAGATGAGTCGGTAGTTCTTGAGGTCTTCGGGGTCCGCTTTCAGTTTCTTTAGAAAGGCATTGACTTAGGCGTGCTTCCAACTCTCCGTGAAGGTGGCGGTCTCGAAGGAGCTGTTGATGGTCATACAAAGTTGGGGGGCGATGATGGAGCTTGCTTTGTTGAATACATGTTGGGGGCAGGGGTCGGAGGGTGATCCGGAGTGGATGGTGCTCATGGTTTTGATGGTGTCGTCATCGTTGGCGTGGGTCCAGGAGAGCAGGAGGTTGGTGCGACTGGGTGCGTTGGAGTTTGTGGTGGCTGTGGTGGTTGAGGTGTTAAAGCTGTTGTGGATGTTCGTGATCTTGTGGTGGAAGAAGGTGAAGAGGGAGTCGCAGAGGTCTTGCGAGGGAGGGGGGGGTCGATAGAGCAGGACCTGGGGTTGGCGAGTTCCTTGACGATGCTGAAGAGCTCTTTGCTGTTGTGCGCGTTGTTGATGATGTGATCCTTGTAGAAGGCCCTCTTGGTGGTCTGGATTAGTTGGTGGTGCTTGCGGATGGCTGTCTTGAGGGCGGTGTGGTTGCTCTCTGTTTGTTTGTGGCGCCACTTCTTCTCGATTCTTCGGCATTCCCACTTGGAGGCCTGAAGGTCGGCGGTGAACCAGATGGCCTTAGTTCTGGTGCGGTTGTAGAAGGGTTTCCTGATTGGGGAGAGGGTGTTGGCGCAGTCTTCTATCCATTGTCTGAGGTTGCAGGCGGCTCTGTTGGGGTCGGTGGTGATGGGAGGCGGGGCGCGGTCGAGGGTGGAGATCGGCTGGTCTTCAGTGATTTTGTTCCAGCTGCAGCGTGGAATCTGTTGTGGGTGGTGGTGTGTGGCGGGTTTCTGGAAGATGAAGTGGACGCAGCAGTGGTCGGTCCAATGAAGTTCAGTGGTATGGCTGAAGGTGACATGGCTGCTGGCGGAGAAGACGGGGTCGAGCGTGTGGCCAGTGGAGTGGTTGACAAACGCCAGTTTGTCTGAGACCAAGGTTGTCGAGGTTGTCGATCATGGTGGTGGTGTTGCTGTCGTCGGCGTTCTAGAGGTGAAAAACCAGGTCACCGAGGAGGATGTAGTCAGTAGAGGCAAGGGTGTGGATGCTGATTAAGTCGGCGATGGAGTCACTGAACTGTGGCCGAGGTCCGGGGGGCCTGTAGACGAGGGTTGGTGGTGGTGTTGATGTAAATCTGGAAATGAAAGTGTTCGGCAGCGTCAAGGGCGTCATCAGTGTTGGTCGAGATTCTGATGGTGTTCTTGTGGACAATGGCAAGCCATCCTCCCGGTCTGTTGGAGCGGTCTCTGCGGGTGATCTTATAGTCTTCAGGGATGACTATGGCGATGTCGGGTTCCATCCACATTTCGGTGAGGAAGGTGATGTCTGGGGATGATGAGGTGAGTAGGTCCCAAAATTCTATGGCGTGCTTGTGAACAGAGCGAGGTTTGAGGAGGATGCAGCTGAGGTGGTTGCGTTCGGTTTGTTGAGGTGTTTGCCAGCTTGGGCGCAGGAGAAACTGCAGTTCCTACAGGTGAAGGGTCTGTGGGTGGTCTTTGGGGTGGCTTGGAAGCAGGAGGGAGAGCCTCCTGTGTTGAGGGCGAGGAGGTCGTTGGTACTGTAGTAGCATCAGGCGGCATGGGGGATGCAGGGGCCAGGGGCTGTGGCACTGGGTGCGGTCCAGGCGCAGACGGACTTGCCTCAGACGCGCCTCCAGTGCGCCAGCGGCGTGGCCGTTCAACGGCCGTCATTAAAAAGGGGAGGTGGGAGGGAGGAGCAGCTGGAGGTGGGAGTGGTGGGCGAATGGGGGATCAAGGGGGTGAGGCCACAGGGTATGCAGCGGCGGGGGAAAGGGAACAGAGAGAGCGGCTGTGAAAGCTGAAAAAGGCAGAAAAATAAGAGAAAAAAGGCTCACAGTGGGGAGTGAAACCCGACCTAAAATCAGGTCAGGGTCACTCTTAGCACAGCGCAGCAACCGCCATTAAGGAGGGGAGGTGGGAGGGAGGAGCAGCTGGGAGGTGGAAGCGGAGGGCCAATGGGGGCGCGAGGGGGCGGGGAAGCAGGGGATGCAGCGGTGTGGTAAGGGAACTAAGAGAGTGGCTGAGAAAGAAAAATAAGAGAAAAAAAGACTCACAGCAAAGGGAGAGGAGTCTGAACACAGAGATACAAAGCAATAAAAAGGCACAAAAAGAAAGACAATTACAGGACAGACATACAGTACTTACGGCAAACTACTAGACACCAGGGATGAGGCGCAGGTGAGTGCCTGTGGGTGGTGGAGGGCCATGAACTTGCAGCAGCAGCGAGGGCAGGGTAGAGGGCACGGACCCAGTCAGGAGGAGCTGCGCGGCGTGGGGAGTGAAACCCGACCTAAAATCAGGTCAGGGGTCACTCTTACTGTGCAGCGGCCGCCATTAAGAAGGGGAGGTGGGAGGGAGGAACTAAGCAAATGCAAGAGATGATCGATGAGGATGAATACATAATCTGACTAAACATATAGCACACTGTTAGAAAGGGAGATACAACCATGATGCCAGTAATTTGTATGAAACAAGATATTTTGTGGAGGCAAGTTTAGATATATCTGTTTAGATAAAGGTGTTGAGCCTTTCTAAACGTCCAACTTAAGGGCAGGGCTCCGTTTTTGATTGTTGAGACCTTGCAAAGTGCAGTTTACCAGACTCTACTCCACCAGGGATTCCAGTCAAGCCTTTAGGATGTAGGATCTGCGAGACCTTCTCCTCCCAGGGAAAGAGTGAAATGGGGGCTGGGCCTCCAGGTGATGCGAAGAGGCCAGGGAACACACTCTCTCCCGCAGGTCATTCCACCTCTTTCCAATCTCCTCCTGTGCGTTCAGGTTTTTGGCTACAGCATTCAATTTGTCAATTATTCTGGACCACATATGCCTTTTCTAAGATATGGTTGTATTTTGTACTTGTGCTTCAAAAAATTGTGGCTCTACTCTAATGATTTCATCCACCATGAGAGACAACTCTCCCTTTGTGAAATGGTGATTTCTCCTCACTGCCATTATGAATATTAGTTACAAAAATATAGTGCCCCTAAAAATGAAGGGTAATGAAAGAAAGTAAAATTCACAAAAAAACACAGAGGGAGAGAAACACAGAAAAAAAAACCTGTCTCCTGTGTTGAAAATTCTGCTGGCTGGTCTTCTGCACTGTGATGGCAAAGGATGTTGATCTGAAATGGAGTGTGTTTCATAGAGTGTTTTGCAAGTTTTCAAACTTGTCCAATATACAAAAGGTGTGGGCTACTAGCAGCCAACCAATAGCCACAGCCATAGCACTATACTGAATGGGTCCCGCGACAGACTCCTTCCATCATGGGACCGCAACTGATACACCGCCAGCACGACTGTGTGATCTAAATAGGTTCAGTGGGGTCCCGCCGTCAAGACAGTGACAGAGGGCTACTCATCAGCATTGGAGTCCACCACGTCGGCTGTGGGACGCAGCTTGCGTGACGGAGTGCACTCCGTTGTGGTGGTCTTTGGCTCAGCTGCAATACATCCTAAATACGGCAGGTGGAATACTCCTGATGGTTTATTTGGGTCTGACGCCAACGCGGCTTGGTGGTAACACCATCAAGATCTAAATCAGACCTGAGTGTTTAGGATAAAACAAATGCTTTCAAAAGGCCAACAGATGAGCCCGCTGACTTCAATAACTAATTGCCATAATCAGGCTACCTTTTTTGGCAACAATCCTGGAAAGCTGAGTCAATATTCAACTAAGGTAATTTATTAAAGACAATAATCTACTGGATGAGCTCCCCTCTGGTTTCAGAGAACACCAAAGTACAGACAGTGTGCCTGCAACTAATGGATAATACTTTCAGCATCACAGAGAATGCGGACGTCTGCCACTCATACTACTCAACATTTCCACTACATTTGATACTGTCAAACATGAAATCCTTGAGGAAAGTCCAAAACACATAATGGCTTTGATGGCATGTTTTCAAGTGGTTTAAATCTTACCTTGAAAACTGGTAATTAAACATGTTGTCTAACCCTGTTTCTCTACTCCTAAGGGGTCGGTTGAGGCTCCATTCTTACCCCACTGTTGTTGAGTGTCTACCTTAAAACTTTGAGTGATCTCAATAAGGAATATGAAGTATTCTTTCCAGCTCTGTTTGTAACTGTCATCCCCTGCTGACATCTGCAGATGGGCTTCAACTTTGGAGAAAAAATAATTCTTTATGACAATTCCACATCTTAAGTACAATCTTCGAAAGACTGAGTTTCTTCTTATCATACCAAAGTCATCATCCATGCCAGTGCAAGAATGGCTATGCTCTACTAACATTCTAGGCTATCTCCTTACAGTCTCCAAAAATTCGAAATTGGGCAGTTTCACCTGCAACTGTAGTCCAACCTTTCTCAATCATAGCCATAGTGTAGCAAAAAATGCAAATTAGCAACTGAAACATATGCAGGGGATCAAACCCTTTCTATCCATCTAAAACTGAAAAGAAGTTATTCAAGCATTGGTGCTATTCAAAGTGGATTACGGAATTGCCACTTTGTTTGATCTCCCCAAAGCTCGCCCAGTGCCCATGAAAGCCTCACTGCATGCTGCTGCTTGCATGGCTTTTGGAGCTGATTGATGTGACCACATCACTCCTATTTAGATTTCCCTAAGTTTCCCAAGTACGTATTGAATGGAGATCTATTTTTTAAGCTGCCTATATAATTCGCAAAATCATTCACACTGAATAAAAGCATTGCACTGGGGTGCATAAAGCAGCACTACTTTGCCCACATCGCGGCATGTGCAGAAAACTGCCCAGACACGCTTGGGCCAAGAACAGGTCCATCTTTACCCGCCATTGCCCACCGGAGCCCGCACTGGGCCATCCCTGGTTGAAGTGTAGGTTACCATGCATTTGTCCTTTTTAGGTTGAGCACACAAGCGCTTTGACCTGTTATCAGTATTGTGGGCTTTTAACCACGCCCACCTCACGACCATCACTTTAACTAGTTCCTGGCTTGCCTTTCAAAAATCAATTGATGTCATTGGTAATTTCTTTACGTATGTCCCACCTTGAAGCTTGTTTCGACACACCTTGCAGACCGCCCCTGTTACATGGATTTTTTCACGATTGCTTATATACTTCAGTGTCTGAGAAGTATTTATTTTGTCTCTCCTCTTCGTGCTGCATGGCAGCCATGGTGCTCACAGCATGAATAGGCACAACAGTGTGAACTCGATCAGCAGTATTAGAGCACTGGTCATATTGTGCACAGTAACCTAATTAGTCTCATTTCTCAAGGCTCTCCCCTTAAAACACTTGAAATTGGTTAATGTTGTACTAAGCAAAAATCCTCAAACAAAAGCGGCTCTCACGGTACAGAGGGACAGCCGATACTACAATATTTACTGCACTCGGAAAACTCGTCCCATAATTCTCTGCAAGCATTCTTTTTCAAAACATGTTTGCTCATAACTCAGCCTGTGGTGGTCCTAGGATCCTAAGACAATCGAACCACCACCAAAACGACTACAACAATGTGCTCTTTCTGTGTACACCATCTCTGTATCCCCACACTAGGTTAGTGGGGACCTCGAAATAACAACCCTTCTCATTATTCAGTTTCACTTTCCTTTTTTTTTTTTAAATGTTTGGAGCATTTGTTTTATTGCTGAGAATAGGTTGTCTTTTAAGGACATTTTTTGTAATTTTATTGTTATATTTCTTTTAACCCTGAGTATGTGTCATGTACTATGCTACCTAGAAGCTATATATATGGTTCACTGCATTACTCTCTGTCATTTTGTTTTTGTGTGGATATGCTGTTTGGAGGCTGACTATACAATTACATGATCATACTTCTTACAAATGCTATTTTCAATGTGTGGTCCTCTAGGAGCTGTTCTAAGCATTACAGCTATAGCAACATATTAAAATATTTGTGGCACGGAAACTTGTCCCATAATGCTTTGCAGGGCATTACTTTTACAAAACATGTTTGCTCATCACTCAGCCTGTGTTGGTCCTAGGACAGTGGGACCACCGCCAAAATGTTCACAACAACATGCTCTTTCTGTCTACACACTCAGTTAGTGGGGCCTCCAAAATAATAAATCCTCACACCACTCAGCATCTGTTCAGCCTTTCCTATGGCTGTAACCTTTGTTTTATAGCTCAGAGTAGGTTGTGTTTTAATGGCCATTTTTCTAATGTTGTTGTTTTAGGTCTGAATAACTGTAATGTTTTATGTGCTTGCTGTATTATCTTCTGCCATTTTTGTGTGTGGTTATGCTCTTTAGTTGCTACCTACACAGTTACCTGCCCATGTTTATTTTACAAATTCTATTTTCATTGTGGGGTCTTCTAGGGGCTGTTCTAAGCATTACAGTCATATCAACATATTAAAATATTTGTGGCACGGAAATGTGTCCTATAATGCTTTGCAGGGCATTGCTTTTACAAAACATTTTTGCTCATAACTCACTCTGCGGTGGCCCTTGGACAATGGGATCACCTTCAAAACATTGACCACAATGTGCTCTTTCTGTCTGCATCATCTCTGAGTCCCCATACTATGTTAGTGGGGACTATAAAATAATAACTCCTATCACCTTTTGTTATCTTTTTATGTTTTCTCATGACTAGAACTTTTGTTCTACTGCTGAGTAAAGTTCTGTGTTATGGGCCTTGTGTGTAATATTGCAATAAATCTGCTAGCCTCAAAAATGTGTAATGCACTGTACTATGTAGGGGTTACATTACATTATTTTTCCCTATTTTTTTCCATGTGGTTATGTGTTCTATGGGTTGACTGTATGGTTACATGACCACGTTTCTTTCAAATGTTATTTTTATTGCAGTGTTCTTTAGAGAATGTTCTGAGCTTGGGAGTCAGAATACTATAATGCTTTGCAGGGCATTACTTTACAAACTATTTGGCTCATAACTCAGCTTTTGGTGGCCCTAGGACAATCGGACCACCTTGAAAATGCTCTTTCTGTCTACATCATCTCCGGGTCCCCACACTAGGTTAGTGGAGACCCCAAAATAATAACCCCTCCCAGTCTACATCATCTCCGGGTCCCCACACTAGGTTAGTGGAGACCCCAAAATAATAACCCCTCCCACCATTCGCTGTCTTTTAAGCTTTCTCATGGCTACAACTTTTGTTTTACAGCTGGGAGAAGTTTTGTTTCAAAGGCCTTGTTTGTAAAATCATAACAGTAGGCCTGCTAACTCTAAAATGCTCTCTAGGGGCTCAGTATATGGTTACACTGCATTACTTTCTCCTGTATTTTTTTCATGTGGTTATTCTCTCTGGGGGCTAACAATATGGTTACTTGACCATGGGGCAGATTTAAGAGCCCTGTAGAGGCTGGGGAATAGCGCCACCGGAGGGGAGATGTAAAGAACTCTGTTGGGGTCACAATACTTTTGCAGTAACATTCCTTTATTAGTATGTGGGATTATTCTACTATCTTAGGTGTCCTTAACAGTCCTTATCCTCGTCCTTTTTTATTTTCTTCCCTAGGTTCTCTCTGTTCCTCCTCTTTTTTCTGTTGTTCTTATTTAGTCCTTCAGTGTCTTACTCCTTTCTTTTCTTCTTTTAGGGTGTTTTCTTCTTCGGGTGAAGACTCATCGACATCAGGATGTGCCAGCGAGGATCTGTCAGTCAGAAGAAAAATAAAGGTGAAGAAAAAGGAAAGTGGCTTGTTTTGCCTGCTGTTTGTAAAAGTTAGGAGGGAAGGTGTGGAGTGGTGGGTGACAACAAAGAAATAAAAATAGTTTGTGCCCAGATTCTCACGCTGCATTTGTGTGCTCGTTGAGAGAAACATAAAACTCTTTCTATTGTATATTTTACGAGCCTGTTATTGCCACAGCGTCCGTTTGGTGACGGTTAGTAAAACGGGTAAAAGAAAACAAGTTTTAAATATATAATCGGATGTGGCTAGAATTGGGAAAAACTAGGGAAAATAACACGATGCCAGGTTTATTTACATATTCTCTCCCAGCGTTTGTCCCAAACCACCCGCCACTAAAATATTCTACCGGATTCAGTAAGCAGGCATGTACCTGTGATAGCCACGTACCTCCAGGGACGTGACGGAAGTTTGCGTCCAAAATCCGATCGGCTGCTGGTGTGTCCGCTCCTCGGGTACTTGTCGGCTTTCTGGTTTCCTGGGTCCTTGCTTCGGTTAGTGGGTCTGGTTTTCTACTCTGTCGTCCTTCTCCTGGTTCGGCATCCATGTCTTATTTTCCTGTCGAACCCGCCAGCAGTCCCTTGAGTCCTTTTTTTATTTCCGATTCCACCTGGATATCCGGGTTCGCTGAGGCAGTTTCTGTTCCTCGGCTCTCGTTGATACCCTCGGGTATCGATCGGCCGTTCCGGGATCGACATCTGGAAACAGGGTCCCTGCAACCCTGTTACCAGACCCTAGCGTGTTCTTGAGCCACATTAGCGTCATTTGTTTTGACGCTAATGTGGCCCAGCAAGGCCAAAATTGCAGCACCAAATTTACAAAGTGGCACAATGCATGCATTGCACCACTTTGTAACCCTTTTGTGCTACATTATGAGGGTGCCAGGCATAATATATGCACATGGGGGTGTTCCCCCGTTAGGGATGGCCAACAAAATGGTGCAAAGAAATCTAAGAGATTTCTTTGCGTCATTTTTTTCAGCACTTTTAATGTCTGCTCAGAGCAGGTGTTAAAAGGAGGCACACCATTGTTTACAATGGGCCTTGCAGGATTAGTGTCAACATTTTTTACGCTTATCTTGCAAAGCTCCGAACTAGCATAAAAAATTATGATGCCAGTTCCCTAACTACCCGCCATGGTGCGCCGTATATTAAATACGGGACACAAATGATGGCTTTAGGGGGACGCTAAGGGGCACTAGAAAAGTGGTGCTGCACTAGGTGCAGTGCCACTTTTCATATTTCTGCCCCCATGTTTCTTACAAATGATATTTTGTTATTATGCCCTCTGGGGGCTGTTTTGAGCATTACAATCTAATGCCAAACTTTTACTTCTGATAAAGGTTTATATGATAATTGTATATATTTTAATAATCTCTCTTTATTGAAGTTATGACCATAATTCAGGCCAACTTAACATCCTTATTATACCATAACTGTTTGAACAGTCTTGGTATGTTTGGGTGACCCTACTAGTTTATTTCTCTCGTTACTCCTCTATGGCTGTCTTGTGTCCTTTTTTGGGGAATTGTGTTAGCCAGCCAGCAACTCTGATGGTGGGGTGGAGAAAGTGATATTCTTTTGGAATTATGGCAGATTTAAATTAGGATGACAAATGGCAACATTTTCACTTTTTTGGCTGCAGATGGAGGAAGAAGGTAAATGGAAGTGCTTTAGTTATATGCTAAGCCACTGCAATTATATGGCAGGAAAAGATGAAATTATGAGGCAGGGTTGGCCAATTTATTTGGCAAGAAACATCCAGTTATTAATTTACAATGCCAATAGCTCTAACTAAAGCAAATGTAAGACCTATTCCATTGCAAATGCTTGTTTACAGTTTATTTGTCAAGAGGACTGAATGATTTTCCGCAGTATGTTCTGACCACTATTTTTGTGTTTGTGTTCCTTGGCGCGGTGCCGTGAGAAGACATTATAGGGAAGCGCAAATTGTGGACTACCAAATCCAACTCCATGGATGTTACATCAGGTAACCTGATTTTGGAGGTTTTTTTTGCACAGGCTGTGGGGGTTATTGATAAAGAAATGAGCAGAACAGCGGCTTTCCCTTACTGCTGATTCTTTGGTCCCACCATTACCATCTTTAAGCATCCTGGCTTCATTGGGGCAAACCAGTCCCCTGGCTTTGATGTGGGTGGGGCTTGTGATTCTAAACCTAATATGGTACCTCCCCTACTTCACTTAATCTCTCACCCCCTCTTGACGTGGCCCCATCTGCTAAAAAGATAAGGGGCCCTTGTCTGAGTAATCGTGACCCATCTGTTGCTTCATGCCCATTCAGTTAATGGAGAACTTCCCATTCAGTTCATGGAGATGCTATGGAAGAGTTCAAGTTTGATATGGTCAAGCGGATTAACAATAAATTCAGAATTACCTTGGACAATTGCCTTCACCCCCTACTTTCCCAGTTAGAGGAAATTGGATTTAATCTGCAATTATAATCACATGCTACAGTATCGGTTGGAGAAAATGTTGCGGTGTAAACTACCCCTCAGGGTAACAATACAATCCCAAAGCTGACTAACTTAGCCAAGTATGGGGTTCAAATGAATGATAAGAGAAGATTTAAGGGGCCCGGCACCTTTGCCAACATCCCAGTTAACAATCACTCATCTGTCCCGGCACCGCCCTCTTATGATTGCTGGCTGACCTGCCCTACCTCCCTTGAATCCACAGGATACCCTCTGGGCACTAATATTTTCTGCTGTTGCTGCAGACATCCCAAGATGGGATATGGGGCCCAGGCCTGCCAGTCCACCTATTGCCTTGCCATGCACGTCACTCAGTCCACAAGCGGTCAGCTTCTTTGTGCCAGCCCAGGGCTGAGCAGAGTCCACTAAGAGGCAAGTAAGTTAGCAATTCTTCGATCCAGTGATGGAGGGTCACTGCCTCGAAAATCATGATTATGACTCATTTTCTCTATAATTGTTTCAGACACTGTGACTGGGTGGCAGTTTTTCCAGCCTGTTGCATTCACACTGCACCTTTGCTCGCGTTCACATAGGCTGAGGAGAGCTCTTTCTGTTTCCTTGAATCCCCATTGATCTTTGAAGGGTTGAAGTATGAGGACTGTTTTGGCAACCATTTTTAGGTCGAGCATAGCAGTGCACAAGCGCTGCTTTTCCGACGTCTTGGTATCTATGTGGGATTTTAACACCTCACGCCCATCACTATCACTTGTTCATGGGCTTGCCTTTCAAAAATCCTTTGTTATCGTTGGTAAATGCTTTACGTTTGTCTCTCCTTGGGATGGTTTTGTTACCGCCTTGGGGACCGACCATGTTACATGGATAATTGCACGTTTTGCTGATATGTTTGACTGCAAGCAAACTTCTTTTTCCTTTTGTGTATCTCCTTCACGAACATGCTCATGGCAGCTGTGACGCTTTGAATTGGCTCGCTTATGTCATCTGTTTTGCTTTAGATTTTTCCTTTTGTGTGTTTTTTAGAGTTGCCAGACTGTAAACGTGATTTTTGTATGTTTCATTAAGTTATTCACATTTGACTGGCCAGCTAAAACGGTAAACACTGCATATGTTTAATGTGCGAAGTGCAGTCAAGCAGATTGTGTATAATGCTCTCTCTGTCTCATGGTTAGTGATGCAAGACAGCACAAGGGAAACGCTACCTGTTTGTACAGGGTGATTAGTGTGGGATGCCACATCACAGGCAGAGACACTGGACTATTGTATGGTGCTTACTGTAGGCAAACAGAGAGAGTAAACACTGGGAAGACACGGAGGGGGGAAAGCACTGGCCACAAGCTCTTCACTGCTTGCATCGTGTGCTTAGTACAGGCAGACACACAGAAAAGGAGGAGGCACTGCACTGTTTGCACCATGTCCTTAACAGGGACAGGTTCAATGAAAAGCAGCATAGGCTGCACAGCTTGCACCATATTGCTTAGTGTGGACAGGCCCACAGGGATGAAATTGTGCACTATGCGCACTACGTTATTATTGGCAGGTAAAATGGACCAAAGGAGGCAGTGCACAGGTTACACCATGGGCTTAGTCAGACAAGCACACAGGGAGGAGACGCTACACTATGTGCAAAGAGCTGTTATCTGCAGATATAATGGACCGAAGAAGGCAGTGCACAGGTTGCACCAAGGGCTTAGTTAGACAGGCAGACTAGGAGATAGTGCAGTGTGCTAACTGAGGCCCAGATTTATACTTTTTCAGAACAAACTGCGCTAACACAGTTTTGCATGAAAAAATATCATGCCAGCCAGCGCCATTCCAAAACGCCGGCCGGGCATCATATTCATGGAATGATGGTAGCCGGCAGTAAGGCCCTGCTAGCGTCATGAAAAGGGACGCTAGCCAGGTGGGGGAAGCATAGGGGGAACAGGAGGTTGTGCGTCAAAGGATGACGCTAGTCTGGTCAGAGCCATAAAAATGCCTCTAACCAGTATAGCGTAATTTTTTGACGTACAACCCCCATGGACATTACTCCTGTCTTAGTAAAGACAGGTGTCATGCCCACCACCCCTATGTCCATGCCCAGGGGACATATGTCCCCTGGGCATGGCCGTTGGGCCCGGTGCCATGTAGGGGGGCCCAAGTTAGGCCCCCCATGGCTCATTAAAAAATAAATACTCACCTGTACTTACCTTACGTACCTAGGATGGGGTCCCTCCATCCTCTAATGTCCCTCTGCTGTAGGTGAGGGTGTCTCTGGGGCTAGGGAAGGGCACATGTGGGCCCATTCCATGGTCTCTGTCCAGGCAAATAGGCCCACAGGTCCCCTAATGCCTGCCCTGACCCAGGTGCTAAATAATGGCACAAGGCAAGCTTAGCACCATTTTTTAAGGCCCTGTGAGAAGGTAGCCTCTTTCTATCATTGTTACCCCCACTTTTGGCCTGTTTGGGGGTGTATGTCGGTGTGTTTTTACTGTCTCACTGGGATCTTGCTAGCCAGGGCCCCAGTGCTCATAGTGAAAACCCGATTTGTCAGGGTGTTTTGCCTGTCTCACTGGGACCCTGCTAGCCAGGACCCCAGTGCTCATAGTTTGTGGCCTGAATGTGTATACCTGTGTAGTGCTTAACTGTGTCACTGAGGCTCTGCTAATCAGAACCTCAGTGCTCATGCTCTCTCTGCCTTTACATTTGTCACCAAAGGCTAGTGACCACTTTTCCCAATTTCAGTTGGCACACTGGAACACCCTTATAATTCCCTAGTATATGGTACCTAGGTACCCAGGGTATTGGGGTTCCAGGAGATCCTTATGGGCTGCAGAATTTATTTTGCCACCCATAGGGAGCTCAGACAAACCTTTACACAGGACTGCCATTACAGCCTGCGTGAAATAAAGCACACATTATTTCACAGCCATTTTCACTGCACTTATGTAACTTATAAGTCACCTATATGTCTAATATTCACTTGCTGAAGGTTAGGTGCAAAGTTACTAAGTGTGATGGCACCCTCGCACTAGCAAAGGTGCCCTCACATAGTTCAGGGCCATTTCCCTGGACTTTGTGAGTGCGGGGACACCATTACAGGCGTGCACTACATATAGGTCAATATCTATATGTAGCTTCACAGTGGTAACTCCGAATATGGCCATGTAACATGTCTAAGATTATGGAATTGTCCCACCATTCCAAATATGGTATTGGGGTGCAAATTCCATGCATCCCAGGGGTTCCACTATGGATCCCCAGTACTGCCAAACCAGCTCTCTGGGGTTTTCTCTGCAGCTACCGCTGCTGCCACCCCACAGACAGGGTTCTTCCCTCCTGGGGTCTGGGCAGCCCAGTCCCAGGAAGGCAGAACAAAGAATTATCCCTGAGAGAGGGTGTTACACCCTCTTCCTTTGGAAATAGGTGTTAAAGGCTGGGGAGGGGTAGCCTCTCCCAGCCTCAGGAAATGCTTTGAAGGGCACAGATGGTGCCCTCCTTGCATAAGCCAGTCTACACCGGTTTAGAGAACCCCCAGTCCCTGCTTTGTCGCAAAACTGGACAAAGGAAAGGGGAGTGACCACTCCCCTGTCCATCACCACCCCAGGGGTGGTACCCAGAGCTCCTCGAGTGTGTCTCAGACCTCTGCCATCTTGTTTCAGAGGTGTGGGGGCACTCTGGAGGCCTCTGAGTGGCCAGTGCCAGCAGGTGACGTCAGAGACCCCTCCTGATAGGTGCATACCTGACTAGGTGGCCAATCCTCCTCTGAGGGTTATTTAGGGTCTATCCTGTGGGCTTTTCCTCACATTACGACTTGCAAGAATTCATCAGGGTTCCTCTGCACTTCTCTCTTCGACTTCTGCCAAGGATCAACCGTGGACTGCTCCAGGTGTTGTAATTTAATAGCGATTAGATTAAGCATTAGCAGAAGACATCTTGTATTTAGCAACTATTGTGAACATTTGGCGGAATCCATTTTGTATTCATGGCAGCCATTTTCTTTGCCATGTGCTTGCCATGTGCTCTGTCCTACCTTTCTGTTAACTACTCTTGAAAATCTGCCTAGTGACAAGTTAAATTTAGCATCTCCCACTTTCGCACATGCCCAGTAAGATCTGCAGCTGTTAGTAATCAGTAACAGACAGTAATGTGTCAACTAGTCCTTGAAACTGTTAGCCCCTCCTACCTGTCGACTGGTCATTTCCATATGACCGTACATGTATGTAAGTCTTGCTTCTATAATTGTACCACCTTCTTTTAGCCCCTGCGTGGGTATAAAAGGACCATGCTCTCTTAGTTCAGGGTGCTACTTCAAACATTACCGAAGGGTGCTGTTTGAACTGTAGTACCACCTCATGAGGTTTAATAAACTTTTTCTTTTATTTCAGTTTCTGTGCCAACTTCCTCCTATATGGTCTGAGGACTTTGTGCAGAGAAGGGCGAACCCCTTGCACTAGTAGGCCTAGCTGAGGCTTACTTCAACAAATTGGCACCCGAACAGGGACTCATCGGCGACTCGGATGGCCAACGGATTGGTCGCAACAAAGGATTGGGATCTCGCTGCGGACGATCAATGCCTAAGGAGACCCAAGTCTTGGCAACCACGGCATTTTCCCTTCTTTCTGATTTGACCGTCCCGGTGGCACTGGTCCTCGACTGAGATCCTTTTTGTTCATTCGTCATGCAGTGACCATTTGGTCGATTTTAGAACTTGGCAGTTGGAACCTGGACACCCTGTGATTGGTAAGAGCCGTTTTACGGCACTTGCTGTGGGTTTTGATGCCTTTGTTTGGTAATGAAGTTTAGCACTACTTACTGTGGCTCTCGTGTTTTGGGTGACTAGTCAATTTGTGTCCTTTGAATTGATACATAAATTGCAATTTATATAGGCAGGTAATGAGGAGAATTTTCTCCAATTTAATTTTGATTTGAACGGCATCTTAAGTGCTACTTTGATTATAATATTGCATATTCTGCACTATTTTTGGCATGCCTGTTTTTAGCGCACTTCGTAGGATGTGTTGCTTTTGTAATGGTACCAATTTGAGAATGGAAGAATCGCAACCGGCACCCCAGAGGGGACGCCCAATAGTAATATGTATGTTAAACATGGTCTTTCTTCTACAATGTACAGCACATTATGGAATAAATACACTCGTGCGGATCCTGAGTTACGTTGGCCTATGCATGGGTCATTTGATTTGCGAAAGATTGAGTATGTGAACAATGTATGTGTAAGCGAAGGTCTAGGCAAGATATGTTTGACTGTGTACGAATGTGGGAGAAAGAAGTGCGTGGACGAGTGAAGCGTGAGCAAGCCTTGCTTGAGAAAGAGCAGCGGAAGAATGTATATGTGAAAGCATTGGAAATGAGAAAGAAAGTAATAAATGACTTAAAGGAGCTAGAAGAGAAAGAACGTAACTGGCCAATACACCATTAGGCAACCTCCCTATCCTATCCTTAATAAACCGCACAATGATTTTTTGTTACTAGATCGCCCTCCACCTCCGTATGTCGTTCCTTCTGCCCCTCATGAGTTAGCTAAGGTCTCCGGTTCGGAGCAACAGAAGATACGAGACAGTCGCTCTATGTTGCCTGCTGACCATGCATCTGAGCTTAGATCTATTGCTCGTAAAACAATTCGTAGCGTTGTCTCTGCTTCTGAACTTTTAAACAACATGAAAGGGTGGACGGAAAAGGAGCAGCTATATTTTACTGAGGCATTTGGCACAGAAGTTATTGAACTATATCGGAAATATTCTGATGAGTTGGAGCCCGATGATGTAGCAGCTGATCATAAGCAAATGCATGATGGTCTTTTTGTTTTCTCCCAGGTAGCTGATGCAATCAGGCGTTTGGTGAAATTATGTGTTGTGGCAGTCCATTTGCAAGAGGAGAAAAGGACTGTGGAGGTAGTTGCACAGACATCTCAGACCGGCGGGGTGCAAGCTTCCATCTTCGGAACAGATAAGACTATGATAGTTCACGCGAAACCAATGCTGGAGGCCGCGCCTTTGGATGTTCCTCCTAAAGGATTGGGTACAAGTGATGATAAAACTTCTGTTGATGCTAAGGGTTATTTTATTTATAGTTGGGTGTATACTCCTTGGAATAGGGCAGATGTAATGGCACTTAAAACAGCATTACCTGACCCGCGGAAAAATCCAGCCGCCTTTTATGAGGAAGTTGAGGGAGCAATTAGTTCTTGTACTATGACTTTGGCTGACATTGATTTATTTTTCGGATTGATATTACCGCCAGATATGTGGAGAACTGTTCATAAAATTGATGATCGTGTAGATCGTGAAATAATTAGAACACATGGACGGGGATAGGGAACCTGCGAAAAAGCCATATCAGTTGATTCTAGATCTTCCCGCAGTCATATTAGTTGAGTTAAAAACGATTATTCCCCCTAAAAAGATAGATTGGACTGTTTTAGCGTCTTGTAAGCAAAAGGCAGATGAATCGTCTCTGATTTCTTTACACGCTTTGAAGAAGCATTTCATGATTTTAGCGGCCAGTTATTGTCAGATGATAGGGGCAGACATTTGTTTGTCGATAAATATGTTGCAAATCTGTTACCAGGAATAGCTAGTCGTCTAAAAGCTAGTGAAAGTTCATGGACTACCTCTACTCCGGTTTCTCTTTTGACTATGGCTCAGTATTATGAACGTCAGGAATTAGAAGCAAAAGGTAGTGAGGATAAAAAGATTAAAGAATTAAAGATGAAGGTTATGTTGGCTCAAGCTTATGGTCCGCCTTTTAGAGGTAGTGATAGAGGTGGACATGGATCTTATGGTTCTTCTTCTTACACACGTTCAAATTTGTCTGTTGAACAGTGTGCGTATTGTAAGGAATTTGGGCATTGGCCTGCCGATTGTCCAGCACTACGTGTTCAGCAGTGTTCACGTGGTCGGGAAAAAATGAGAAATCGCTAAGGATATTCAGGGCCTAGAAGAAGCACGAATGATCATGCTAGGGTTGATGCTAATGTACGAGGGCAGGATGGGTTTAACACTTTTGACAGACGCAACCAATACCAGATGTCTAACTATGTGCAGCCTGATTTCCAAGATTCTGCTTATGCATAGGATTTCCTAGGATGGGGTAAGGAATCAGTTGAAATTCCAGTAGATCAGAGAGGTCCCTATGTTACAGCACATGTTTTGGGTTCTACTGATCAGTTTCTGGTTGATACAGGAGCTACTCGTAGCGCCTTGTCTAAACAATTGATTCCAAGGCCTCCCCTGTCTGGCTTAACCATTACATCGATAGGTTTCGATGGAACACCTTCCCCTAGCCCATTGTCACAACCACTTGCATTCCATGTTGATAAATTTACTGCTCCATGTCCATTTTAGCTTTCTCCTAATACACCAGACAATATTGTGGGTCTTGATATGCTCAAGTATTTCAGGGCTACAATACGATGCTCTCCTGAAGGGGTGAGTGTTATTTTAAATGATAATCATCCTGTGATGGAAAGAGTTTGGTGGTCATTACAACCCTGGCGGACGGTGTTAAAGTGGCGGTAAGACCGCCAACAGGCCGGCGGTAAAAAAATGGGAATTATGACCGTGGCGGAAACCGCCAACAAAGACAGGCACTTGAACACTCAGACCGCCACGGCGGTACAGACAAACAGCGCGGCGGTCACCGCCAACAGACAGGCGGGAGACAATGTACCGCCCACAGTATCACAACCTACCAATCCGCCACCTTTTCCGGTGCGGATTCCCTGCGGATAAAAACACGGCGGAAACAGCCATTTCAAAGGGAAAACGCTCACCTCTACACACTCCTCACGGAAGGAGGGCACCATGGAGCCGGAACTCCATTTTCTTCCTGCACTAGACTTCCTGCTCCTATACGACGATCCTCAACGCCAGCGGCGAAGACAACGTGAGTACTGCACCTATGACATAGGGGAGGGGGAAGCAAAAGACGGGGACACACACAACCAACATCCCAACCCCAACCGCGACCCGCACCCACTACAACACACACACCAATGCATATACAAACATTACAGTAACAACCCTCAACCCCCCTGGAAGAATGCAAAGACAAAAGGAAATGAGTGGAACCATTGTAATATATCAAAATACAGTAACCAAATATATACAGATATATATATATATATATACACATTAAACAAAATATACATCACGATTATTAGTGCAGGTAATGCACCATTCATTGTCCGTGGACCACTGGGCCCAAAATGCATGGGCGAGGCCCACACCAGATACCTGATCAAAACGGAGAGAACACTGCTGGGGCATCAGATAGAAATACAACAGGCACCTCAGTGGGAAGGGAAGGGGGGGCACCTCAGCCGGATGAGTGCACCACGCCAGATCCACAAGGGAGCTCCATGCCCATTGATGTATCATGGGGAGTGCAAAGCCACAGTCTCTCAAGTCTCTACAGTGGGTGGGTTGCCCACTGTACCATCCTGGGGAGTGCAAAGCCACAGTCTCTCAAGTCTCTACAGTGGGTGGGTTGCCCACTGACATATCCTGGGGAGTGCAAAGTCACAGTCTCTCAAGTCTCTACAGTGGGTGGTTTGCCCACTGTACCATCCTGGGGAGTGCAAAGCCACAGTCTCTCAAGTCTCTACAGTGGGTGGGTTGCCCACTGCCATATCCTGGGGAGTGCAAAGCCACAGTCTCTCAAGTCTCTACAGTGGGTGGGTTGCCCACTGTATCATCCTGGGGAGTGCAAAGCCACAGTCTCTCAAGTCTCTACAGTGGGTGGTTTGGCCACTGTACCATCCAGGGGCGTGCAAAACCACAGTCTCTCAAGTCTCTACAGTGGATGGGTTGCCCACTGTACCATCCTGGGGAGTGCAAAGCCACAGTCTCTCAAGTCTCTACAGTGGGTGGGTTGCCCACTGTCCAATCCTGGGGAGTGCAAAGCCACAGTCTCTCAAGTGGATAACAGTCTCCACAGGTTCTGGAGGGGGACTGGTGCCCAGAGTGCTTCATCCTGTGAAGGACAGATGGAGTGGATGCATGTCTCCACTGGTTCTGGAGGGGGACTGGTGCCCAGAGTGCTTCATCCTGTGAAGGACAGATGGAGTGGATGCATGTCTCCACTGGTTCTGGAGGGGGACTGGTGCCCAGAGTGCTTCATCCTGTGAAGGACAGATGGAGTGGATGCATGTCTCCACTGGTTCTGGGGGGGGGACTGGTGCCCAGAGTGCATCACTCAACCTGTGGTGGTCCCAGTTGTGTCACTGCCCCTGCCGTCCATTGGGTAGCGGTGCTTGCCATGGCGGTCCTTGCCCTGTTCAGCGGTGTTTGCCCTGTTCAGCAGTGCTTGAGTTTGCAGTTTCTGACCTGTTCAGCTGTGCTTGCCCTGTTCAGCGGAGCTTGCCCTGTTCAGCGGTGCTTGCCATGGCGGTCTTTGCCCTGTTCAGCGGTGCTTGAGTTTGCAGTTTCTGACCTGTTCAGCGGTGCTTGCCCTGTTCAGCGGAGCTTGCCCTGTTCAGCGGTGCTTGCCATGGTGGTCTTTGCCCTGTTCAGCGGTGCTTGAGTTTGCAGTTTCTGACCTGTTCAGCGGTGCTTGCCCTGTTCAGCGGAGCTTGCCCTGTTCAGCGGTGCTTGCCATGGTGGTCTTTGCCCTGTTCAACGGTGCTTGAGTTTGCAGTTTCTGACCTGTTCAGCGGTGCTTCCACTGTTCAGCAGAGCTTGCCATGGCGGTCCTTCATTGCCCAGCTGGGCTGGGGCTGGCGGTCCTTCATTGGGCAGCTGGGCTGTGGCCGCCGGGGCCATCCTGGGCAGCTGGGCTGTGGCTGGCGGTGGCCTCCTGGGCACTTACTCTGGCGGTGGCCTCCTGGCCAGTGACGATCGGGCTGCCCTCCTGGGCACAGACTCTGGCGGTGGCCTCCTGGCCAGTGACGATCGGGCTGCCCTCCTGGGCACTCACTCTGGCGGTGGCCTCCTGGCCAGTGATGATCGGGCTACCCTCCTGGGCACAGACTCTGGCGGTGGCTTCCTGGCCAGTGACGATTGGGCTGCCCTCCTGGGCACAGACTCTGGTGGTGGCCTCCTGGCCAGTGACGATCGGGCTGCCCTCCTGGGCACTTACTCTGGCAGTGGCCTCCTGGCCAGTGACGATTGGGCTGCCCTCCTGGGCACAGACTCTGGCGGGGGCCTCCTAGCCAGTGACGATCGGGCTGCCCTCCTGGGCACTTACTCTGGTGGTGGCCTCCTGGCCAGTGACGATCGGGCTGCCCTCCTGGGCACTTACTCTGGCGGTGGCCTCCTGGCCAGTGATGATCGGGCTGCCCTCCTGGGCACAGACTCTGGAGGTGGCCTCCTGGCTAGTGATGATTGGGCTGGCAGTGGCCTCCTGGCCAGCTGGGATGATGGCAGTCTTCTCTGCCGTGCTGCTCCTCCCAGACTTTGGAAATTTCGTCTGCCCCTTCCCCACCTTGGGAGGATTCACAGCTGAGTCGACACTCCCCCCGGGACCCTTGTGAGCGGCTTTGCTGGCTGGAGTCTTCACCCTCTCCCGACGGGCACTGTCCAACTTCTGGTGCTTCATGGGGGGGGACTGGCTGTGTTGTGGCTCCGTGTCACACTGGCTGTCCTGGTGGCCGGTGCACTCCACATACCTGTAACAACAGGCACCACTGGTCCCGGAGATTTTTTGGCTGAGGTGCTAGTACGGGACCTATGATTTGGAGGGGGGGGTGGGAAAGAGGTCAAGCTTGGTCAGGAAAAGTTTCTTAGGAACACTGGGATGGGTAGCTGGAGTGGGTTTGGGAGTGGAGGAAGAGGTAGTGGTTGTAGGAGGTGTATGTTTGGTAACTTTGGATGAAGGTGCATGCGCTGGAGGCTGTCGTGAGGTGGATGGCTGTTGGGTGGGTGTGTGCCTGCGTTTGTGTATCTTGGGAGGGGGCCTCACAGACACACTGGGAGAGGACACAGGGGACCTGTAAATGGGAGTGGGGGTGGTGAGTGCACGTGAGCGTGGTGGTGGGTGTGCTGATGCGGGACGTAGTGGCTGTAGTGGTAGTGCATGCAGGTGAAAGTGTAGACGACACTGGGAGGGAGGAGGGAGACGTCGAGGAGGGGGACACAGTGGAGGCAGTGGATGTTGGTGTGCCTGTATGTGTGTGATGCTTGCGTGAGTGCCTGTGAGATGTGTGGTGCTTATGTTTGCCTGAGCTTCCCTTGTGTGTTGACGTGTGTGCATGCTGGTCTGATGGTGTGCTTGGGATAGGCTGGGGTACAGGGGATTGGGTCTGGGTGGAGGAAGTTGGAGGGGGGAGGCTAGAGACAGGGACAATGGCTGCCATCAGTGCTGAGGCCAGAGTTTGCAGGGTTCGATGAAGGGCAGCCTGACCAGAATGAATGCCCTCCAGGAATGCATTTGTGTGTTGCAATTCCCTTTCTACACCCAGGATGGCATTCAAAATGGTAGACTGCCCAACAGTGAGTGACCTGAGGAGGTCAATGGCCTCCTCACTGAGGGCAGCAGAGGTGACAGGGGCAGGGGCTGAGGTGCCTGGGGCGAAGGTGATGCCCACCCTCCTGGGTGAGCGGGCACGGGCAAAGGCTGAGGGGCTGCTGGGAGGGCGGTGCTGATAGGGGGGTGGCGGCTGTACCTGTAGAAGTGGGGGGCACAGATTTTGCCACCACCACAAGGGTGCTCCCATCAGAGGAAGAGTCCGTGTCGCTTGTTGCAGATCCTGTGACCGCCATGAAGCTCCCTTTGCCCTCTGTCCCACTGATGTATTCCGAGTCCGTGGTGTGGCCCTCCATGGCTATGTGGGATGCAGCTCCCTCATGCTCCGGTGCCACTGTACCTCCGCCTGATGATGCTGATGCACACAAGAACAGGGAGGCCACAAAAAGGGGGGGGGCAGAAGAAAGTCAGGTTGAGTGCATGGCTTACCGCTACCGTTGGCAGACAATACAGACACAGAAGCCCCCTGCACTACACCGCGCTGTTGGGCTCTACAGATGCAATTCCTGGGATATATCCTAGATGGCTATGGTCGACATCTGCACACATAGATGACACAGGGGCATGTATATCTGAACTTGGCACTCTACAGAGTTGGGGTGGGGTGCCACATGGCCTGCATTACAGAGGGGCCTAGCCTACCGAACTCGCCCTGGCCTAGGGAAACCCACAGCCCTCCTCCCCCACCCAGACACCTTCACTGCGCGCAAGATCCACTGAATGATGTTGTACTCACCCCCTTGTGTCTGCTGTGATGCCCTCAAGCGCCTATCCAACTCAGGGTAGGCCACCGCCAGGATCCGGAACATCAGGGGGTCATGGTTCGACGGGCACCCCTCCCACGTTGGGAGGCCATCCCCAGCTGAGCCTCCGCCATCTTCTTGCTCCAGCGGCAAATGTCCTCCCATCTTTTCCGGCAGTGGGTGCTCTGTCTGTGGTGGACCCCCAGGGTCCGGACGTCCTTGGCGATGGCACGCCAAATATCCTTCTTCTGGTGGGCGCTGACCTACATGAAATGTACAGGGGAAGAAGAGAAGTCATTACCAACTGCACCGTCAAAGTGAGTGGCCCACATCCCTAGCCTTGCCGTGTGGCACATGCATTCACAGTCCTTCATGCACGCAGAACTGTGCCCCCTTCCTTCTTACAACCAGCCCTCTCCACACAGGCATAGCCCATACAATGTGCTCCCTGTGTACTTACCTGTTGGTCTGGAGGACCGTAGAGTGGCGTGTACTGGGCGAGGACCCCCGTCCACGAGCTTCTCCAACTCCTCTGCAGTGAAGGCTGGGGCCCTTTCCCCAGACACACGAGCCATTATCTCTTCCAGACCGAGGTCACAGCAGCACTTGCAGTGTAGGTCTTCTCCTGTTGAAGATCAGGTATTGAGTGATTGAACAGATAGAAAATGGCGGTCACGTCCGCGGCGGTGCGTACCATCACCGCCGGCGTACATCGTCATTGGCTCCTGGGACCCATAGGGTCCAATGTTAACCAATGCAGCATTGCGCCGCAGTCTCCGACCGCCTACCGCGACGGTGTAGAACGCCAGCGCAGTTACCTCACATCCCATTGTCCCACTTTAGAGGTCAGGCAGCTGGCATTTCAGGGGCCCACATGGCCTGATTCACAATTGCGTCACACAGACCTAGGCCTTGTCGCACAACACAAATACAGGCCAGATTCTGTGTATGAATGGTGTTCTATGTAGACTGTGGGTACATACCTCTGAGTTGTTTGACTCTGTGGTCACTGTTGTCCTTCCTAGGCACCGTCCGCTGGGATATGTGAAGAGATGGCGGAATCCTCCAGTGTACCGACCGCTGGTGGACCTGTTGACAATGGAGGAGCGACATTTGATCATCACCTACAGGTTTGACCGTGCCACAATCCAGGAACTGTGTACCCAGTTGGAGCCAGACCTGATGTCAGCAATCCGCCATCCCACAGGGATCCCCCTCAAGTGCAGGTGCTATCAGTGCTCCATTTCCTTGCAAGCGGGTCATTTCAAACAACAGTGGCCATGGCATCAGGGATGTCCCAGCCTATGTTTTCCAACGTGTTGTCCAGAGTGTTGTATGCCCTTCTGAAACACATGCGGAGCTACATCATTTTCCCTCGGGTGGAGGATTTGGCCACAGTTAAAGGTGACTTCTATGCCCTTGGACATATCCTCAACATCATAGGTGCCATTGATGGGACCCATGTAGCATTGGTCCCCCCCCACAGGAGTGAACAGGTGTACAGGAACCGGAAGAGTTATCATTCGATGAATGTACAGATGGTATGTTTGGCAGACCAGTACATCTCCCAGGTAAATGCTATGTTCTCTGGCTCTGTGCATGACGCCTACATCCTGCGGAATAGCAGCATCCCTTATGTGATGGGTCAACTCCAGAGGCACCGGGTGTGGCTATTAGGGGACTCTGGTTACCCCAACCTGTCATGGCTACTGACCCCAGTGAGGAATCCCAGGACCAGGGCAGAGGAACGCTACAATGAGGCCCATGGGCGGACTAGGAGGGTGATCGAACGCACCTTCAGCCTCCTGAAGGCCAGGTTCAGGTGCCTCCATATGACAGGTGGTTCCCTATTCTACTCACTAAGGTAGGTGTGCCAGATCATCGTGGCCTGCTGTATGCTTCACAATCTGGCTTTGCGACGCCAGGTGCCTTTTCTGCAGGAGGATGGTCCAGATGACGGTGTTGTGGCAGCTGTGGACAGTGATGAGGAGGAAGCAGAGGAAGAAGACATTGACAACAGGGACTCAGTTATCCAGCAATATTTCCAGTGACACACAGGTGAGAACACATTCCTGCCTACTACAAGTACTTTCACACTTCTACCTCTATCCTGTCTGTCGATTTCAACCAGTATATGGTAACTGAGTTGTACATTTCCATTACGGTTTCACAGGTGTGGTTACCAATGTGTATCATCTGCTTACATTCCTCATGGACTTGAGATGTGTGACATAGGTATGTTGACATTACATTTGAGAACGCATTTTGTCACTGTCATTGCTAATACACATTTTCAAAATCACAGACTGGCTCCAGATTGTTTTGTGCTTCAAGGGTGTTTATTGCAGTGCTAAATATTGGAGTGGGGTTGTAAAATGGTGAGGGATGATGGTGGAGGAACGTCCATGGCAGAGTCCAGTCTATTAGTCTCACAGGTGCATTGCCCATATGGGCATAGGAAGTGGAGCTGGGGCAGTTCCATTATGGACAGGGTTACAAAGTGGGACAGTAGGATGACAATCATGGTGGTCTCATTTCTTGGCGGGGTCTTGGCATCGTGCTCTGTCTTGTTCCTGGATCTCAGGGACCGTTAGCAGGGTGGTTCTCCATCTGCAGGGGGTGGGGTGCTGGTGTGGTGGTCCTGTGGCGGGGCGTCCTGTCCACTAGTGCCGGCAGAGGTGGTGGGCAGTTCTTCGTCCATGCTAGTGTCAGGGGCCCCTTAGAGTACCACAGTGTCCCTCCTAGTGTTAAGTATCTACTTCAGCACCCCTACGATTGTGCCCAGGGCGGTGCTGATGGTTCTGAGTTCCTCCCTGAACCCCAAATACTGTTCCTCCTGCAGCCACTGGGTCTCCTGAAACTTGGCCAGGACCGTTGCCATTGTCTCCTGGGAGTGGTGGTATGCTCCCATGATGGAGGAGAGGCCTCGTGGAGAGTGGGTTCCCTAGGCCTGTCCGCCCCCTGTCGCACAGCAGCCCTCCCAGTTCCCCTGTGTTCCTGGGCCTCCGTCCCCTGGACCGTGTGCCCACTACCACTGCCCCCAGGTTCCTGTGGTTGTTGGGGTGGTGGGTTATCCTGGGTTCCCTGTAGTGGTGGATACACAGCTGATTGACGTGTCCTGGGTACGGAGGTATGGGCCAGCTGGGTGGGTGCTATGCTGGTGTTACCAGAGGGTGGAAGGTCTGTGGTGGCCTGTGACTGGGTGTGGGGAACCGACTGTCCAGAGGCCCACGATGGTCCGGGCTGGTCATCTAGATCCAGTTGGACAGAGCTGCTGTCATCACTGTGGGCCTCTTCTGTGGGTGGGGTGGAGATGTCTGGACCCTCCTGTCTGGTGACATTGGGTAGTGGTCCTGCAGGGGTGTAAAAGCATGATTACTGCATCTGTGTGTGTCATGGTGCGCAATGGGTGGGTGACCGTGTACCCCAGTGCTTGCACTCCTGTGTGGGGGCTTGTGTGATGATGGTTGAGGGGGGTGTTATGGATATGTGCAGTGGGCATGCTTTAGTGATGGGTGTCCATGCTTTGTTGTGTCATGCAGGGCTTGGTGTTGGGATGGGTGGTTTGTGTTAGTAGTACATATGTGAGGAGTTGGAGTGATAGGGGAGGGGGTGAGGGTGGGGGTCTGTGATAGCATGCAGGTAGGGTGGCGGATATGATAGTTAAGATTTGACTTACCAGAGTCCATTCCTCCACCGACTCCTGTGAGGCCCTCAGGATGCATAATAGTCAAGACCTGCTCCTTCCATGTTGTTAGTTGTGGGGGAGGAGGTGGAGGTCCGCTGCCAGTCCGCTGTACCGCGATGTTGTGTCTGGAGACCACGGAACGCACCTTCCCCCGTAGGTCGTTCCACCTCTTCCTGATGTCGTTCCAATTTCTTGGGTGCTGTCCCACTGCGTTGACTCTGTTGACTATTCTTCGCCATAGCTCCATCTTCCTTGCTATTGAGGTGTGTTGCACCTGTGATCCGAATAGCTGTGGCTCTACCCGGACGATTTCCTCCACCATGACCCTGAGCTCCTCCTCCGAGAACCTGGGGTGTCTTTGACGTGCCATGGGGTGGTGTAGGTGATGTGTGGGGTGGTGTGTGTGGTGATAAGTGTGGTGATATGTAGTGGTGTGTGGTGTTTTGTGCGTGGAAGTAGTGTGGGTGATGGTGTTGAGTGCCTGTGGCTGCTAGTTTGTGGATGGTGGTGTCTCCCTCTGGCCTTCTCTCTGTAATGGTGGTCGTAGGGGTTTGTGGGTGATGTGGGTGTGTGTTTTATATAGTATTGAGTGTGTGGGAGTGGTGTGTGTATGTGTATCAGGTGTGTGTATTTCGAATTGTCCAATGTGGTGGTGTTTTGGAGATGTGTGTGTATTTTGAGCGCAGCGGTGTGTACTGCCAATGGAATACTGCGGTTGAAAGACCGCCGCGTGGATTCGTGGGTCGTGATAGCATGGGCATATTTCTGTTGGCGTGACGGTGGAGGATTTGTTTTCGCCAGTTTATCACTGACCTTTGGTGTGGCGGACTTGTATGGGTGTCTGAATTTTGGCGGATTTTGGGATGTGTGTCATAATAGCTGTGGCGGATTTCCGCGGCCATGGCGGTGTGTTGGCGGTCTTCGGCACGGCGGTAAGCGGCTTTTACCGCCAATGTTGTAATGACCCCCTTTGTCTTGTTAAAGAGGATATTGCATTAGCTTCACTCCCTAGTATTTTGTGGGCTACTTCAGATACTGATGTGGGACAAATGATTATTCCACCGGTACATATTAGTGTCAAGGAGGGAGCTGTATTGCCATGTTTGCCTCAATACAAAATTTCACAGGAGGGCGAAGAAGCACTCACACAAATTGTGCATGATCTTATTGCAGTTGGAGTTGTTGAGGAAGTTCTGTATAATGTTTGTAACAGTCCGATTCTTACTATTCTGAAAAAGGATACTAATACTAGGATTTACCGATTCATTATTGATTTACGAGAAGTCAATAAGATTGTGATACCACAATATCCTGTGGTATCTGACATCACAACACTTCTTACTTTGGTTCCCCCGACAGCAACTACGTTCTCTGTGATAGATTTGAAGAATGCTTTCTTTTCGATCCCTATTCATCCTGACAGCCGATATTTGTTTGGTTTTACTTTGAATAAATGATCAAATAGATTTTGCAGAGTTCCTCAAGGCTATACTGAGAGTCCTAGTATTTATAGTCAAGCGTTAAAACGACAACTTGATTCTTTTGTTTTGCCTGAAGGTGTGGCTCTCATACAATATGTCGATGATATTTTGTTGGCAGCTGATACCCCTGAGCAATGTGAAAAGTGCACTTTGTCCTTACTTCATTTTCTTGCTTCGCACCATCATAAAGTGTCACAAAAGAAATTCCACTATTGTAGACCAAAGGTAACCTATTTAGGTCACCTTTTGTCTAAGGAGGGATGTGCACTTACATCAGATCGTATTCAAGCAATTTTAGACAAACCAGTACCCTCTACTCAGAAAGATGTTCGTGCATTTCTTAGTCTTACTTCTTTTTGTAGGCAATGGATATTAGGGTTTTCACACATTGTCAAACCTTTGCTAGCACTTTTGACTAAAGATACTCCAATGCCCCTCCCATGGACAGATGAATGTGAGAATGCTTTCCAGCAGTTACGACAAGCCCTTTGTTCAGCACCAGTGTTAGGTACTCCAGATTACATGAAGCCTTTTGCACTTTACGTACATGAGAAAGATGGATGTGCATTGTCAGTTTTAGTACAGACACATGGCGATAAGCAGCGTCCCTGTGCATAATTTTCAGCAGTACTTGATCCTGTTGCTCGAGCGTTGCCTGGGTGTTTTCGTTAAGTTGCCACAACAGCTGTGTCAATACGTCAGAGTGAAGGGATAGTTTTGTCACATAAGCTGTTGGTGTTAGTACCCCATGCGGTTGATGCTCTTTTAAATCAAACAAAGACACAACATTTAACTGACGCTCGCCTGACAGGATATGAATTGACATTGGTGGCTCCTCACATTACACTGAAGAGATGTGCAACACTAAATCCAGCCACTTTGTTGCCATATCCGGTGACTGAGCCTCTGTCACGACTCACGTGCTGCTTGCGCCTGGAATTTGCAGATCTGGTGGCGTGAATCTTCAATGTTCGGCTTTGGCCCAAAAAGGGGCGACTCTTTCTGGTAGCCACGGTGCTGTAGGCAATGGAGACACCAAGAACAGACCGTGCCCTTCAGAAAGTAGCGCCAGAGGGAAAAAAACCCTTAAAAAGGGGAAAAAACCTCCAAACAGGAAGACTCCTGGAGAAAAACAAGAACAAACAAACAGGAATCCAAAAGGAGCAAAAATCAGAAAACACAGAATGCTGAATCCAAAACCAAAAGGCAAGAAATCAGGAGCGAAGACACTAACTGAGCAGAAAGTGTTGCAGCGCAAAGAAAGAGGAAAAACACAGCCCTTATATACCAAAAAACAGGAAGTGACCCACAGGAAGTAAAAGGACACCATCTTAGATAGGGAAACAATACATAGAACAGAATAGTAGAGGAACCATAGAGAATAGGGAACAAGGAATGCTGGGAAAGCACAGGAATCTGGGAAGGAGGAAAAAACATAAAGAAAGGCACACAACAGACTGCAAAAAAGAAGAAAGGACAAAGAAACGAAGAAAAACAGGTAAGAGGGTTCAGAGACCCCTGGGACAGTGAAAGGCAGAAGGAAGAACGAGGCCCCAAGCAAATCTGGGGCCTCGAAACGCGCAGGAGAGGCTGGGGGCGCGCGCGTCTTAATAACGCGGTGCGCGGCCCGAGCCGAACGCCCGGCAGAAGTCGAGCTCTCGGCTCGCGCCGCGCGGTGCGGCGCGACAGTAGGTCCCCCTCCCGAAGGCCCAGGTTTAAGAGGGAATAAACAGTGAAAGCGTTGAATCAGGAGAGGAGCGTGAACGGAAGAGGCATCTTCCCATGAACATTCACTGAGAGGATAACCCTTCCAATGAATCAGATACTGAAGTCGTTTATGAAAAAGACGAGAGTCACAAATTTCCTGCACTTCATATTCAGGAACATCATCCACAAGGACAGGAGGTGGACAAGGAAACTGACGTGAGTAAGGATCAGGCACATAAGGTTTAAGCTGAGAAACATGAAAAACCGGATGGATCTTCCATGTATGGGGTAAGTGAAGACGGACAGTGACAGGATTGACCATCTGGAGAATACGGAAAGGCCCATAGTAACGAGGTGTGAACTTGTTTTGAGAGAGACGTGAGGGCAAGAATTTGGAGGAGAGCCAGACTTTATCTTGCAGATGATAATTTGGATTGGTTGTACGTCTCTTGTCTGCAGCCTTCTTCATATACCTCTTGGTATGTAACAAATTAGATCGAATTAGTTTATGGAGTTGGAGAAGGCGTTTGGAGAAATAGGTAATAGCAGGTAGAGGAGAGTTGGATTGTGGAGAAGTAGGGAAAGAGGTAGGATGAAAACCATAGGAACAGAAAAAGGGAGTGACCTTGGAGGCACTATGGACTGAGTTATTGTAGGAAAATTCAGCTAAAGAGAGGTAAGTGCTCCAGTTACTTTGGGTAGAATTGCAAAAGCATCGAAGATATTGCTCTAGTCCTTGGTTCAGACGCTCAGTCTGTCCGTTGGTCTGAGGATGGAACCCTGAAGACAGGGCTCTATTTATATTCAGTGTTTTACAAAAATGCTTCCAAAATCGGGAGATGTACTGAGGTCCTCTATCAGATATTATGGTATGTGGAAGTCCATGGAGACGGAAGACATGATCTATGAATATTTGACTTAGTTCTTGAGAAGTAGGCAGCTTTTTTAGGCCAGTGAAATGAGCCATCTTTGTGAAAGAATCCACTGTGACCATGATAACCCGGTTTCCTGCTGATGGTGGGAGTGAACACATAAAATCAGTAGAGATAGTATGCCATGGGGCCGATGGAACAGGCAAAGGCTGTAGTAATCCTGCCGGTCTGGTGTGAGGTATTTTGGCTTGGGCACATATGGGACAGGCCTGAACGTATTTTTCCACATCCAGTTTCCAGGTAGGCCACCAGAAAAATCGTGAAAGTAGTTCTTGTGTGGCTTTGATGCCTCTATGACCAGCTACAGGGGAATCATGGCACATTTGTAATGCTTTCTTTTGCACCTTGTTTGTAGGGAGGAATATCAGGTCTTGGTAATAAAAATATCCTTGTTTCTTGTACAATAATGGTCTTAGTTCTTCTATGTCATGGTCCGATAGGTTGGCGTATTCTTGTTGTACTTCTTCCAGGAAAGACTGAGCCACTCCAATGATCTTACTGGGTTCTAGAAGATACTGGGATGAGGAAGGAGAACACTCTGGGTATCGGCGAGACAGAGCATCAGCCAGAATGTTTTGAGATCCTGGAATATATGTAATATAAAAATCATACTGACTGAAGAAAAAGGCCCAGCGGGCCTGACGACTATTCTGGCATACAAAATTTCTTAAACATTGTAAATTACGGTGGTCTGTCCTCACCTCAAATGGTTCCTTGGAACCCATCAGAAACTGTCTCCACTCAAGGCAGGCTGTTTTCAGAGCCAATAATTCCCTTTCAAGTACGGAATAATGTTGTTCAGCTGTGGAAAGGATATGAGACAAATAGAAAACAGGATGTTCAAGGCCATCATCCTCTTGTCGTTGGAGTAAGACAGCTCCGATGGCTCTCTCAGAAGCATCAGTTACTACTATAAATTGTTTGGTGGTATCTGGATGTCTTAAGATGGGGGCTTGGGTGAAGGCTCTCTTTAAGCTTTGAAAGGCTGCTTCAGCAGCCTCAGTCCAGACAAACCCCTTCTTTAAATTGTCCTTCTTTAAGGTGTGAGTTATGTGGCTAGTCTGACTGGCAAAGTCTAAAATGAATTGTCGATAGAAGTTTGCTAAACCTAGGAAACATTGTGTTTCTTTTATGGTAGAAGGAGAAGGCCACTCTAGGATAGCTTGTACCTTTTCTTGATCCATAGCTATGCCGGTGGGACTTAAATGATAGCCCAGATATTTGACTTCCGTCATGTCGAACTCACATTTCTCTGGTTTGCAAAATAGTTGATGATCACGAAGTCTTTGAAGAACTTGTTTCACATGGGAAGTATGGAGTTCAGGATTTCTAGAATAAATAAGAATATCATCTAGGTAGATCACGACTGTCTGATTCAGTAGGTCTGAAAACACTGAGTCCATAAATCTCTGGAAGATTGCGGGGGCGTTAGTAAGACCAAACGGCATAACCCTATATTCAAAATGGCCAAATGGGGTCCTGAATGCTGTCTTCCATTCGTCGCCTTCTCTTATGCGTAAAAGGTGGTAGGCTCCTCGTAAATCCAATTTAGTAAAACGTTGGGCCCCTCTGATTGCTTCCAGTATGTCCCTGATGAGAGGCAAAGGATAACGATCTTTAATGGTAATTTTATTCAGACCTCGAAAATCCAGGCACGGACGAAGATCCTTAGTCTTCTTGGGCACAAAAAAGAGAGGGGCCCCAGCCGGAGACGACGATGGAACAATAAGACCACTCTGTATATTTTCGTCCAGATATTCCTTTAGAACTTCCATTTCGGGTTCCGTGAGGGAGTACATCCTTCCAAAAGGAACAATTGTGCCGGGTTCCAATGGAATTGCACAATCATATTCTCGATGTGGAGGTAGCACCGGTTTTGACGGTTTTTGGAAAACATCCTGAAACTCCAAATAGTGGTCTGGGACCCCTTGGACCGTATTAATGGACATACCAGTGGCACCTCCAGTAGCTAAGGATCTTTTCGGAGACCAATACTTGTCGGAAGTAAAACAGTTCTCATGACAAAATTGCGAAGACAAAGAGACTGTCCGGGTAACCCAATTTATATATGGGTTATGTCTGATGAACCACGGAATTCCAAGAATGATGGTATGGTTAGGGGACGTAATAAGATCGAAGGAGATGTGCTCTTGATGGTTTCCCACCTGTAGACTTAACATCAGGGTAGTGGTGTCTACAGGACCAGAGGATATCAAAGATCCATCCACAGTGTGTACCTGTTCGGGTACTTCTTTTGCTTGAGTAGGAACTAGGTTAGCAGCAGCCCACGTCTTGTCCATGTATATACCACTAGCACCACAATCTAGTAATGCCATAGTCTTTTCTTGACGACCGTCAGGAAGTTGTAACAGGACAGGAAAGATGAACAAGGCAGTTGTATTGTCATTAAAGGAGCTGATGGAAGGTATAGCTGTAGATTCCGTCCCCTCCCTTCTTACAGAGGACGGGAGGTGGCGTTTCCCGAAGGCCTGGACGGACGTACTGGACAGGTACGGAGCATGTGACCAGCAGAACCACAATACAGGCACAACCCTCTCTTGCGTCTGTCTTCTCGTTCACTAGCAGAGAGCGGACCTCGGGTAGTATCCACCTGCATGGGTTCCCCTTCGATGTCTCTAGCAGGAGTGCGAGGTTCCTCGGAACGCTGCAGGTATGCACGTGAGCTACTTGGCTGGGCAAACCCTCTACTCCTTTTCTTTTCCGATCTCCGTTCCTGAAGACGATATTCGATGGACAGTGCTTGATCCATCAGGCCACGAAGATCTTCCGCTCTGGTAGAATGCACTAGTTCATCCTTTATTTCTTCTTTGAGTCCTCTACGAAATAATGTTACCAGAGTACGTTCCACCCAAGTGGTCTCTGCCGCCAGCTGACGAAAACGGGTTATATATTGCAGGACGTCTTGGGAGCCTTGTTGGATGTCGCACAAGGCTTCTTCAGCGGAGGCTTCCAATCCAGGACGGCTAAACATCTGTTTGAAGCGACTCACAAAGGCGGAATAGTCTGACAATACAGGGTCGTTGGAGGACACCATCGGGGTTGCCCAGGCCAAGGCTGGACCGGATAAGGCACTGATAAGATAACCCACCTTGGTCCTGTCGTGGGAGAATTGAGTAGGTCGGAAGGCGAAATACACCGTTAAAGCATCCAAGAACTCGCGAAGCTTGGTTGGTTCACCAGAGAAACAAGGGGTAGAAGCGGAGATTGTCGGAACATCACTGGTGCGGAGGGCCAAAGCCTGTCGTAACGCAGCATTTTCATTACGTAGTTGTTGCAATTCCTGGGCTTGTTGCTGAATAGTGGTCAACAGAGATTGCTCCGGATCTGCAGCAGCCGCCACTGTATTATCCATGGTGTTTGAGGACGTCGGAATGGTTTGGCGCTGCAATCTGTCAACACTCACGTGCTGCTTGCGCCTGGAATTTGCAGATCTGGTGGCGTGAATCTTCAATGTTCGGCTTTGGCCCAAAAAGGGGCGACTCTTTCTGGTAGCCACGGTGCTGTAGGCAATGGAGACACCAAGAACAGACCGTGCCCTTCAGAAAGTAGCGCCAGAGGGAAAAAAACCCTTAAAAAGGGGAAAAAACCTCCAAACAGGAAGACTCCTGGAGAAAAACAAGAACAAACAAACAGGAATCCAAAAGGAGCAAAAATCAGAAAACACAGAATGCTGAATCCAAAACCAAAAGGCAAGAAATCAGGAGCGAAGACACTAACTGAGCAGAAAGTGTTGCAGCGCAAAGAAAGAGGAAAAACACAGCCCTTATATACCAAAAAACAGGAAGTGACCCACAGGAAGTAAAAGGACACCATCTTAGATAGGGAAACAATAGATAGAACAGAATAGTAGAGGAACCATAGAGAATAGGGAACAAGGAATGCTGGGAAAGCACAGGAATCTGGGAAGGAGGAAAAAACATAAAGAAAGGCACACAACAGACTGCAAAAAAGAAGAAAGGACAAAGAAACGAAGAAAAACAGGTAAGAGGGTTCAGAGACCCCTGGGACAGTGAAAGGCAGAAGGAAGAACGAGGCCCCAAGCAAATCTGGGGCCTCGAAACGCGCAGGAGAGGCTGGGGGCGCGCCGCGTCTTAATAACGTGGTGCGCGGCCCGAGCCGAACGCCCGGCAGAAGTCGAGCTCTCGGCTCGCGCCGCGCGGTGCGGCGCGACAGCCTCAGTCACAAGAAACACATGATTGTATATTCCTTACCGAAGAAAAGACAAAGGGTCGTATTGATTTACAAGATACGCCCCTTCCAGATGTAGACGGGGAATTGTGGGTTGATGGGTCTTGTTTGAAGTTTCCAGACGGTATGACCTCAGCTGCATATGCAATCACCACAATACACACGGTAGTGGAGACAGCTCGTATACCACAGAAGTTAGCTCAAGCAGCTGAACTAATATCTTTGACACGAGTATGTGAGCTTAGTACTGACTTATGTGTGAACATTCATACAGACAGCCGCTATGCTTTTGGAGTGGCTCATGATTTTGGTTTGCTTTGGAAGGAGAGAGGCTTTCTCACATCCCACGGGATGCAGATAATGCACAGCGAATTAGTGCATAACCTCTTGACTGCATTGACATATCCAAAGAAACTAGCTATTGTGAAATGTAGTGCACACAAGAAATTGACCGATAAGATAGGTCAAGGTAATGTCCTTGCGGACCGTGTAGCACGTGAGACTGTGATGCAGCAAAGTACTACTTCTATGTATGTAATGAAGTCACAAGCTGAACGTTGGCATAATGCTAGACAAGACGTATTAGATATACAGAAATCTGCTTCTGTGAAAGAACGTGAGCAATGGTCTGAAGAAGGAGAATTGGATGATGAGGGCTGTTGGCGGAATAAGCAGATGGATAAATGGAAATTGCCTATAGCTTTTGTACAACCTATGGTTTAGATGGCACATGGGCTGGCACATGTTGGAGCTTCAACAATAACGAAGTTGCTTACGCAAGTTTGGGAGCATCCAGATATTTCCATTCCAGCTAAGAGAGTAGTACAGTCTTGTTTGATCTGTTTACAATATAATCCTGTAAAAGTGACACGTACTTCTGCGAGAGGGTTTGCTACACCAACTGCACCTTTTGAAGTTCTACAAATGGATTATATTCAGCTTGAAAGCTGCAACAATTTAAAGTATGTCCTGGTGGTGGTATGTGCCTTCAGTAAATGGATAGAGGAGTACCCCACAAAGGATAATATGCTATTACCACATCGAAGGTGCTTTTGAAATAATTTTTCCCTAGATTTGGTGTTTGTAGACTTTTATGGAATGATAACGGACCTCATTTTGTTGGGGAAGTTATTAAGTATGTCCTGAAAGGATTAGGGATCAAACAGAAGTTCCATGCGGTTTTCCACCCACAATCAGCAGGGTTGGTGGAAAGGTTTAATGCTACTTTGAAGCTGAAGTTAGCGAAGATATAGGCTTCCACATCCTTAACTTGGCCAGATGCATTACCGTTGGCATTATTGTCTATTAGGTCAGTGCCACACTCTCGAATCGGCCTTACTCCTTACGAAATAGTGTTTGGAAGGCCAATGAACATTTAGGGAGTTCCTAAGCCAAATTCTGTATATGATGTACCTTGTGTCCTGATGAATGATTATTTGGCACAGTTAACCAACAATTTGGTTTCTATTCATCAACAGGTTCGAGAAGCACTTCCTGACAGATCTACAGGTGAAGGCCATGAACTCCGACCTGGTGACCAGGTGATGATTAAGTCCTTTGAAAGATCAAGCAGCTTGGAACCAAGGTGGCGAGGCCCAGAACAGGTGCTCCTTGCAACAAGAACAGCAGTTCGAGTGACGAATCCAAAGAATTGGGTCCATAGTACTCACTGCAAGAGAGTGCTACCTACCTTGGTGGAACCTGCTGTGCTGACCGATCATCGAGAGATTTTGACTACGGAGAAAGGCCGTTCTATATCACCTGACGAATCTGCGGAGTTCTTCCCGGACCATATGATTTCTGGAGTGTTGCGATATAATTTGAGGCCGAGGAAAGACCCCGTAGTGCTGGAGAAAACTGGTTGAGCTACCACCCTGGGTTAGTGAAACAGAGAGCCAATGTGGCCGGGGGGGGGGGTGGGATCAGCCATGCATTAGAGTAGTGACACCCGTTTTGGCCCGTGGTGAAGAAATCAGCGGCTGCCCAGGGATAAGAGCTCATTGTTTTTAATTAATTTCTGAAAAGGTCAATTATCACTGTTGCTAAAATGAATAACAAACTGATCATTAGTACTATGGGGTTTGTTGTTGTTTTGGTGGTTATAGCAATAATCACCTGGTTTGTTGAAAAGAAGGCTCCTGCTCGTGAGTTTTTTGTTGCCACTACTCCAGTACCAGAGGATCACTATTACTTTACGCTTCCCTATCAGGAGCAGAAGCACCGTCAATCGTACTTCAATAATACTTTCATTCAGATGTTGCATCATACTCATAATGCTAGAAATACTACTAACTGTTGGGTATGTGGAATGATACCTGCGCATCAAAAGAAAGGAGGAACACCTTTCATTCCTCTTCCTTTTTCACACAATGGTTCTTGTCAAGCTTGGTATACGCTTTTGTTTGCATCTGGAAAACGTACAGAGGGCGGACTTCTTTTTCGCCTTAATAAAGTATGCTACCAAGACAAAGATGGGTATCCCCAGCCAAAGGAACTAAATCGGAATGGAAAGAGTATCAACCGGACAATGTTTCAATACCATACGTCTTCACAAATATAAGAGACTCTGACAAGAAAGAACAATTTGTGATTTCTGTTACAAAAACTAAAGCAGATTTATGTATACGTAGCATTGGGCGAATTCCAGTAGGGATAAGTGATTGTACCTTGATTTTAACTGTTGAGGGTGTAAATAATAGTAGTTTTACAGCTTCACATAATACATATTTTGTTTGTGGTAACTATGGATATTACCAACTACCTGTTGGGACGTCAGGTGTGTGTTATGTATCTTTTCTATTACCCCCTGTGTTTTTGGCCCCTGCATCTTATCACCGAGATTTTAAACTGTTCAATGACATCATTAAAAATAGATATAAAAGGACAATAAGTACAAATGAGGTAGACCAAACGGATACTAGCCTGCAACAATATGTTGATTTTAATTTAGGGTTGTTCTCCTTTGTGGGTGCTACATTAAACAGTAGGAAAGTGAGACGATTGACTAGGGTTGTGGAAGCTGTTACCAATCAGGCAGCTCTGGCACTTGGGAATATTACAGAGGAGCTCCAAATTGCGAGGATTGTAGCGCTCCAAAATCGTATGGTACTAGATGTGATATTACCTGATAGAGGTGGTGCATGTCGCATCATCTGTAGTAGTTGCTATGTTTTTATTCCAGATCACTCACCTTCAGTATATGATGCAATATCTAAATTGCATAAAATTGCTGCAGAAATCCACACAGAGACTGGTACTTGGACTTTTTCTGGATGGTTTTGTGCTCTTGTTTCCGCTTGGGGCTGGAAACTACTGACTATCCTATGTGTAATGATTGCAATATTTTTCACATGCTGTATCTGTATTCAGTGTGGTCCAATGTTCTGCTCCATGTGTATTACTGCTTGTATGCCTACTAAAAGAAATATTACAGAAATGAAAGCACAACACATGTTAGATAAGGAAATAGCTGAAATGATGAGCATAAATATATAAGATGAATATTTAGATTATCCCAGAAAGACGAATGTCTTCAGCTAATGCTGAAAGGGTCGTCTGTTGTAATTTAATCGCGATTAGATTAAGCATTAGCAGAAGACATTTTGTATTTAGCAACTATTGTGAACATTTGGCGGAATCCATTTTGTATTCATGGCAGCCATTTTCTCTGCCATGTGCTCTGTCCTACCTTTCTGTTAACTACTCTTGAAAATCTGTCTAGTGACAAGTTATATTTAGCATCTCCCACTTTCGCACATGCCCAGTAAGATCTGCAGCTGTTAGTAATCAGTAACAGACAGTAATGTGTCAACAAGTCCTTGAAACTGTTAGCCCCTCCTACCTGTCGACTGTGCATTTCCATATGACCTTACATGTATGTAAGTCTTGCTTCTATAATTGTACCACCTTCTTTTAGCCCCTGCTTGGGTATAAAAGGACCATGCTCTCTTAGTTCAGGGTGCTACTTCAAACATTACCGAAGGGTGCTGTTTGAACTGTAGTACCACCTCATGAGGTTTAATAAACTTTGTCTTTTATTTCAGTTTCTGTGCCAACTTCTTCCTATATGGTCTGAGGACTTTGTGCAGAGAAGGGTGAACCCCTTGCACTAGTAGGCCTTGCTGAGGCTTACTTCAACACAGGATGCCTACAAAACTGCAAAAAAGTAGCCACAAGACTACCAGCGACATTGTAGTGCCTAATCCTGCCGGCTTTCTCGACTGATTCCTGGTGGTGCATGCTCTTGGGGCTGCCTGCCTTCACCCTGCACTGGAAGCCATGAAAAATTCTCCCGTGGGTTGACGGAATCTTCCCCCTGCTCCAGCAGGCACCAAACTTCAGCGTCACCAGTACTCTGGGTCACTGCTTAATTTGTAAATAAAAAGATGCCGGTGCTAAAAGCTCTTCTCCTAAACACGCGGCTGCTGCAATTAAAAGTGCAAGCACATAATACTGTGGCAGAGTAATCCTGAAGTCACCTCGGACCTCTTCAATCCCATTAACAGCCACTCCCCGCCCCTTTAGCTCACTCTTGCCGCTTCCTGCTTTTCCCCTTTCTGACTCTTCTTCTTTTTTCTCTTCCTTCGTCTTTCCCACGTGTCTTTTGCTCACAGTAAATGCTTGAGACACAAAGCTAAGCGCGGCCCTCAGAAATAAGTGCTGGTGCTCAGCACCGGAAACAACAAGTACAAATTAAGCACTGCTCTGGGTCCCCTCTCATCCTGATGAGTGTGGCCCCTGGAACACAGGTGGTAGAGCCAAGTGACCCAGACTGTCCAGTGGTCCAACTGTCCAAATTTGGAGGAGGTAAGTCCTTGCCTCTCCTATCCAGACGTTTATCCTGTGCACCGTGTGATCTGCAGCTTCCAGGGCTTCTGTGTACTTTTCCAAGAAATCCTGCATACACAGCTGAGCCTAGGTCCCCAGCACTCCGTTCTGCGATGCTCAGCTCCTTGAGTTGATCTCCTGTGTCGTGGGACCTTCTTTTGCAGTGTTGAGACGTGTTCAAGGACTTCTGCGGGTGTTTCCTTCTTGTGCATGGGGTCTCTACATTGCTGAGGGCCCCCTCTGTCTCCTCTCCCAAGTGGTGACATCCTGGCCCTTCCTGGGCCCGGGCAGCACCATTTTTCTCCAGCCGTGACTCTTGCAGCTAGCAAGGCTTGTTTGCTGTATTTTGCCAAGGAAACAACTCTGCATCCTCCAGCACACTATGGGACATCTTCTGCATGAAGAACAACTTCCTACCTCCTTTCGTTGTTGCAAAACCTGCAGCTTCTTCCAACCGGAGGCAGCCATTTTGCAACTTCATCTGGGGTTTAGTGGGTTCCTGCCCCCCCGGACACTTTTGCGACTCTTGGTCCCCTTCCTATGCAGGTCCACAGGTCCAGGAATCGGTCTTCAGTGCTTTGCAGTTTGTTGTGGTCTTTGCAAAATCCTTTATCACGACTTTAGTGTGTTTCTGGGGAAATAGTAATACTTCACTCCTACTTTCCAGGGTCTTGGGGTGGGGCATCTTTTGCACCCTTAGTGTTTTCTTACACTCCCAGCGACCTTCTACACTCTACACGAGCCTAGGGGTCCATTTGTGGTTCGCATTCCACTTGCTTAGAATATTGTTTGTGTTGCCCCTAGGCCTATTGCATCCTATTGTATTCTACAGTGTTTGCACTATTTTCTGACTGTTTTACTTACCTGATTTGGTTTGTTGTGTATATTTTGTGTATGCTATTTACCTCCCAGGGGAGTATATGCTTTGAGATATTTTTGGCACATTGTTACCAAAATAAAGTACCTTTGTTTTTAGTAACAGTGAGTATTGTCTTTCTTATGAGATAGTACCTATATGATATAAGTGGTATTGCATGACCTTTGCATGTCTCCTAATTCAGCCTTCTGCTATAGCTACCTTTATCAGCCTAAGCTGCTAGAACACTACTACACTCTACTAATAAGGGATAACTGGACCTAGCACAAGGTGTAAGTACCATTGGTACCCACTACAAGCCAGGCCAGCCTCCTACAGGCACCCATTCCCCTGTGCCTGATTTTAGCATGGGGGATAAATATGGATCTAAGGCCATATCATAATTTTTTGCACGGGAACGCCTACCTTACATCTCATTGACGCAAGGTAGTTTCCTGCATGCAAAAAATTATGTTAACTCCAAAACGTTGGTGCTAGACTGGTCTAGCGCCAAAGTATTATTATGGAGTTAGATTTGCGCCGCATTCGCATAAAGAAAATGACGCAAATTTGGCGCAAACATAGTATAAATCTGTGCCTGAGTGTTTTTGATCTATGAGAGATTGATGTTTTTATCTTGTGCATAATGTAGTCAGACAGGATAGATTACACTAATTGTAATTGGGGCAAACACTCACGCACTGCATGTGACAGGCATCTCTCAATGTACTTACATTTTGGAGAAGTGCTGAATGTTATGTATCAAGTAGAGACTTGTAACATGCTGTTAGATCCTGGGTAGATGGAGTTCCTGCTTTGCAGACCCTAGACTGAAACCAACTCTGTTTTCTTAGCCTCCCCATCACTCCCACTTGCCTCTTTCGGCTCTATCATTCTCCTCTCTCATACTGAATGTCCACTACCAATATTTCTCCATCTTTTTCTCCCATACATTTCCTTTCTGGATCTCCCTTCCAGCCTTTCCCCATCCCTTTCCCTGCTTAAACAGTTACTTTTCTTTCCCTGCTGTACCTCACCTTTTTTCCCAGTGCATCTCTTTGGTTGCTCTTTTTCCTCTCTCCCTATATTTAGCCTTCTCTTCCTGTGTCTCTGCCCACTTTTCTCTGCTCCTTTCTCCATCTGTCCTTTTCTGTCCCTTACACCCTTGTTGCTGAAGTCTTCATCCATTTTCAGGTTGAGCGTGCAAGCGCTTTGACCTGTTGTAAGTATTGTGGGCTTTTAACCACGCCCACCTCACACCCTTCACTTTCACTTGTTTGTGGGCTTGCCTTTCAAGAATCCTGTTATCAGTGGTAAATGCTTTATGTTCGTCCCTCCTTGGTGAGGTTTTGTTACCGCCTTACTGACTGACCCCATTACATGGATAATTGCACGGTATGTTTGACTGTGAGTGAACTTCTTTTTCCTTTCGTATCTCTTCTTCGCACTCATGGCTACCATGGCGCTGTGAGTCAGTTCACTTTTGTCAACTTATGTTTTACTTTTAATTTCAATTTATTTGGCAAGAAAAGTCCAGTTAGGAATTGACAACGCCAATAGCTGTAACTGGAGCAAATGCGAGACCGATTGCATTGCAAATGATTGTTGGTCTTGATTCTTAGCTGGTTGCCATTATTTTTTTATGCACACGGGGGGTGGAGCACTTGAGCACGCCTTCATCAAAATCCACTGATTTGCCACTAGAGCTGCTCTGGCTTTCGTTTTGGGAGTCTGGGGGCACAGGATGTGACGGGCACTTTATTTAAGGCCGGCACAATCGTGATGAGAGTATAGTGGCTTAACTTTCCCTCAACAGTTCACATACTTTTGAATTTTGTATGGATGGTGTTTTACTTAAGGAGTCTGAGGTCTGGCATACACCTCCTGGTATTGGGTTACCCTCAATTTTTTATTTAATTGTTATCTAACTTCTCCCGAAGGATGCTCACTACTTGTAATATTAATTTCAGCTTGAGAGATGGTAAGAAATTAGTTTTGCTCTTCCTGTCTACAGGTGTTACATTTTCTTGAATTCCCTGGTTCTGAGGCCTTGAATCATTTAGGCCGAAATACGTCGACTTGTTCTTAAAAGAGGCCCATAAAGAAGAAGGCCCAGATTTAAGAGGGCCTAGCGCCATTCTAACACCACATTAGTGTCATAACCCCCTGCGCCACATCATGCCTGCGCCAGGCATAATGTATGCAAGGGTGGGGTTCTGGCGCTGGGGGGTGAAAAATTGTATAAAGAAATCTAAGAGATTTCTTTGCATGATTTTTATCTGCATTTTTAACGCCTGATAAAAGCAGGCACTAAAGGGAGGCTCCCATTGTTTTTAATAGACCTCTGGGTGCTTTGCAGGATTAGCGTCAACATTTTTGACGCTCATCCTGCAAATCTCCAGACTAGCGTAAAAAATTATGATGCTAGTACTCCTGACAACCGCCATGGTGTGCCGGATTTTAAATACAGCACGCACATGGTTGCATTAGGGGGGCGCTAAGGAGCACAAGAAAAGTGGCCCGGTACTAGGTGCAGCACCACTTTTCAAAAATCTACCCCAAAGTATTTTTGATTAGTCTAACAAAAGGAGGATTGGCAGGCCTTTGGTCCTGTACCCTCGTTGTGTGGACTGGACATTGCATGCGTTTAACAATCTCCTTTCCTTTGTGAAAATGAGGAACCAACAAGTAAACAATGGAACAATATAGCAATTCATTTTACTTTAGCCTTTATTCATTTGGTTGGTCAGTATTTTCTAGAAGTGGATTTTCTGAGTTGAAGATGGTTACAAAAATAGAGGCACTCACTGTATGATACATTCATGAGAATGATTAGTTTTGATTAAAATAACACATATCCAATGATGATTGTGTAATTGATGGTGAAAATATCTTAATCTTTCCCCACTGTTTCCACTTAATTTTGTCTCGGTTATTCATAGCCCAGGGAACACAGGTTTATCAGGGCAAACTCTTTTTGTCTTTCTGCACACATCATGCGTGGCATTATTCCTTTTTGTCCTTTACCTCTGGCAGCCTTGTGAGGAAGGGCCTGTTTTTACTTGATTAGCCCCCACCTGTTGCCTAGGCACTGCTGTGGTTTTAATCTATAAGTGCCCTGGGACCCTGCTAATCAGGTTCCCAGGCCCAGATCTCTTCCCCCAAAACTGTACTATGTATTGGTACTTCAACCACCCTTGTATTTTCCTAGTAAGTGGCACCCCTTGTACCTAGTGCATGGGTACAGAAGAGGTACCGCAAACTTGACATGGTACTCACCAAGACTGACCTGCCCACTAATACTGCATGCGCTACAGGTAAGTCACCCCCGACATGCCTTACACCCCTAAGGCAGGGTGCGCTATAATGCATGTTAGGACATGTGTTTCCATGAACAAATATGCCCCTACTGTGTCTGTACGAAACCTTAAGACATAGTAAGTGTACAGGGAAGCTATAGCAAATATATGTGCTGGACACTGGTCAGTACGAGTTCCCCAACTACATTATGGCCTCTCTGAATACTGGGTTGTTTGGTATCAAACAACTCAGAATACTAAAGCTGCTTTATTGCCAATGTTGGATGTATTATAACATGTACCCAGAAGGCACCTTAGAGGTGCCCCACAAAAAAACCTATCAGCCCTGGTATGGTTGCTGGTTGGTTTTTACCAGCCTGCCACCACCAGACATAAATCTGGATTCCTGGGATGAGAGCCTCTGCTCCCAGGAACCAGAACACAAAGCCTTTCCTAGGTGAAGGTGTTGCACCTCCTCCCCCAGGCAGGCACCCATGCCCAGCGGTAAACTTCAAAGGCTTTACTGCCTTTGAAATCTGACCTCTGACTCTGCTCCTAGAAGCAGATGGCCGCCCAACGTTTTTTTCCCACTTTGAGTGGGAAAACCAGCAGGAAAACTTAGCCAGAGTAGGAGGAGTGCCCCCCCTCAGCCTACACCACCCCACCAGGTGTGGCAGGCGAGGTGACCACTCCATTTCATTTTGCCCCATCTTGGATGGCAGGAAATAACCTATCAGGGTTAGGGATGTACCATCTTCCAACAGGAAGTGGTCACATAATGGGTGTAGCCACCCTAAGGCAAGTGGACCATTGGCTACTACCATGTACTACCCATAACACTCACTAAATGCAGTATTTAGTGGGCATCCCTAGACCTGCAGATCAGATTAGATCAACACAAGAAGACCAGTGACAAAGAAGACTCAAGGCTCGAGAACAGAAGTCCTGCTGCAAGAAGAAAAAGGCACCAAAGTCTGCCTGTTGCACCCAGGACTCGACAATCGCTGCTGATGGGTCGACTGGACATTGGATGGACTCTAAGAAACCCCAGATGACCTCCAACCTTCTGAAAACTGCCAAAGAACCTCCCTGTGAGTGAAGTTATCACTCCCTGCACGCTGCAGACAGGAAACCAGAGAAGTCCAGTTCACTGAACGGCAGCTAACCAATTAACTGGATAAAGCAGCCTGACCAAATTCCACCCAAGAGACCGAGAGGGCATACCCTGCCACTGTGCCAGGTTTGAGGACAATGCGACCTCCAGAGGCTGAGACGTGCCATAGTTTGGGGTACTACACCTCCAAAGTCAGTCACCCAGAAGAAAAGTCCAGTCTGGACTCCCAGAGGACCTGAAGCAAGCTCCAGTTGAGGTGCTTCAGGACACCCAAGAACCACCCCCCAGAGTGGCCCTGCTGAGCTGCAATCCACCCTCAAAGTGACCTTCACCTGGTTCCAAGGACCCTAGGATGCATGACCCTTGACTGACCTATCTGCACTGCATCCGGCACCCCTGGCCCCTGCAACGGAAATCCAGCTGTGCTCTGGGAACCCCAACCCCTGGTGACCTCTACTTTCCAAGGGGATCCACCGGACTTACCTTTCAGTCCACCTGTGCAGTGTATTTCCAAGTGGTTCCCTTCTCCATTCTGCACCAGCTCCAAGATTTTCAGCAGCTGCTCCACTCAAACTGAAGACCTCCCATTCTTCTCCGGCTGGCTCACAAGACATCTCAACGACCTCGACCTAAAAACAGAAGGTGACACTTGTGAGAGCATGGCCTGATTTTACATGCATTTTTAAAGGTTTTTCCAATTGATTCCTACGGTGCATAATTACGCACAAAAGACTATTTTTGATAAACTTTGAAAAATCATAACTTAAAAAGTACTTACCTGATTGTGATGGTCTATATAAAAATCTGAAGTATTTTTGTAAATTGGTCTCAAGTTAGTCTTTTGAGTGTATGTCCACATTTATTGATACAAGGGGTTCAACAAATGCTTACCACATCTCCAAGATTAGCCTAACTGCTCGACCAAGCTACCACTCAAAAAATAGAGCATTAGGTGGTCTACTTAATACCTCTTGATACCAAGGTGGAGTTGCTTGGATTCTCTGCACAGTGCACATCGTTTTTGTACACTGTATAGAGAGCCAGCCTCCCACAAGCCTGCCCCTATATTCTAGTTTTACCAGAAGTACCTTGGCTCTTCATAAATATATTGCAAATTATGGAACATCTAGTAAACAAAGTAACTCATTGGCTCCATAAGAACACTAACAAACAGGTGCAGGTGTTTGATGATATCCTTTTTGTTCATAGGGTCAGATGAGTGGGCCCTAGGGCAAAGGAATGTGAGGGCAATGGCATTATTGTGACCTTCAGAAAGCAGCATGCAGTAGGCAAACTGCTCCAGATGTTTTATTGTAGAGTGGGTGGCTCAGGAAGCATTAAAGCTCTACCCTTGTTTATAGGGACCCAAGGGTCACGAGGATTGCCTTTGAGCCTATGATAACATAAAGCTTGTCATTACCTTTTCTGCAGTGTCCACCAATACCAACTCATAATCGGTCTTCAGCACTTTTGAATTTGCAGGAGCACAACTGTCTTGTGTGCCCTCAGGGGCAGAGAGAAGCTCAGTATTTTGGGGTGATCCTTGATCTCTATGACTTATTCAGTTAGTCACAATAGTGATGGTACAGAGGGAGTGCCTCCTGAGGATGCTGGTATATCTCAGTCCCAGATGCACTACTTTAACGTGGAAGAGTCTACACGCTCAAAAATGGGGACAAGTGTAATGAAAGTGGGTCAAAAATGATGGTAGGCTGATTAGCAGCAAAATATTTGCTGCTAGTCAGCCTAGAGTCATTTTTTGGACGCACAAGCAGCCAAATAATGACTCCTGTCTAAGTAGAGACAGAAGTCCTTACCACCACCCCACCACCAACCACAGGGGACCAGTGTCCCCAGGGCAAGCCCAACATACCCAGTGCCAGCCTGGGGGCCCCATGCTTACACAAGTACACTTACCTGCAACTTCACCTGGATGGGCTCCCTCTTCCAGTAGTGTCCCTGTGGTGTGGGTGGTGGTGATGCTGGGAGTTGGGGTGGGCATCTTTGTGCCCACTCCATAGTGTTTCCCCATGGAAATGGGCCTACCAGCACATTGATGCCTGGTCTGACCAGTTGTTAAATAATTACGCTAATCGGGCTTAGACAATTATTTGGGCCTCCTAGTTGCGCGTTGTTTTAGCGTCAGGAGTTAAATATACCCCTGTGGAGTTAGCGTCATTTTAGGAAGGGAACACCTACGTTGCATCTCATTGATGCAAGGTGGGTAGGCACTTCCTAGAAATGGTGCTAACACCAATATTTTGATTCTAGATGGGCATTAGCGCCAAAATATAAATATGAAGTTAAGTTAGTGCTGCTTCAGCGTCAAAATAAATTACACTAAGGTGACGCTAACTTTCCATAAATAGGGACCCTGGTTTATTACTGAGGTTTTCTGTGGCAGTTATACCCCAGCAGCCCCCTTACAAGCAGGATGGGCTTGCGCAGGGCTACCTGCTAGATTTAAGACTAACCTCAGCTGCTTTATTAATGTAATCCATACTGTTTTCTGATGTATTTCGAGCCTTCCATCTGACATGCAAAAATACATTTAACCTATTTATTATACATTTTTACTATGAGAAGTTTATGTCTGCCAGCAATCCAGCTTTTTGATTTTATAGATGAGTTTAATAATGTATATGCCACTAAGGACATGGGGCTTCATGTGATACTAGTGGGTGATTTTAACCCCAATTTAGGAAGAAAATCCATTATTATTGATATACGTTTATTTGAGGGTGGGGATTGAGGACCGAAAAACCAGGTGCAGGATCATTAGGGCAGTTTGTTGTACTCCCATGTCTGAGAGTATAATCTTTTTAATGCCATTGAGGTTATGAACACCTCAGAAACTGGAACTCCTACCAATGCCACAGAAAACTGCCAGTCAGGATCAATTATATTTTAATATCAAACCATCTTTTGAACTGTGCGGTGAGGGATGCTATTGAGCCTAGCATTTATAGCGACCATGACCCCCTAACAATAGCTGTGGTAGTCTACAAAGAGAAACAAGCTGGCATGATGGTGGGCACCGGAGCGCTTACCACCAAAGATAATGGGCAGCTAGCTTGGAGAGGTGTAGTCTTGGTAGGGACCCTCCACTATCTTTGTACTTCTCATCTATCGTTGATTAATAAGTGTCTTACATCAGAAATTAGTTCCCTGCAGTCAATTAAGGATTCTGAGAAACTGGGGCAAAATGTTAGAGATTCGTAGATGAGGCTGGTTGGCAGGTCGGAGCCCTATTTTGATAGGGGGTGCAGGTTAACCTGTAGCCAATAACATCAAACTTTCCAAGCTGACCCTATGGATAGAGGCATTATCACTAGATGTAGGAAAGAGTGCAAGCAGATTCTGAGTAAAAGGAAATTAACACTTCAGTCTGATGCTGGAGAAAAACTAGAATCCACTTGAAAGGTAAAATATGCTAAGTTGTTTTGGCACACTGTAAGCTGTAGCAAACCACTTAATGATGTTAATAAAACATTAGACTTTTAAGGGAAATATAAAATGCAAGGAAATCTCCCCACCACATACATCAGCAGAAAGCGGTGTAGACCTGTACATAATTAAGGAACAGTGAAAGCCTCAGGGCACAGAGTAGGTGGGAGTTCAGAAGAAAAGCTGAACACAAGATCAGCAAGTTTAGTTAAACAGGAAAACACAATTAACAAAGCCTTGCAGAATTTACAGTCACAGCACAGAAGCATGTACCCCTACTTCCACTGTGAGCACAGACACTGTTTGGAAGATATGTTATCAAAAGGTAGTTTAAATCAGCAGTACAGGAAGTCAGATAAGAAATCCTGGGAACAGTGCAACGGAGCACTAACACACCCAGGCAGGAAAGGTTAACACATGGTTCATTTCAGAGTACTGTCAGGGTCGTAATATAAGGGGAACCGAGAGTGAAAAGACACGTGTTCAAGGATGCAGGTGGTGGGGTGTTTATGTGGAAATATATCAGCAACGTGTCTTATTCTGCGACTTGTTTATTGCCTTTTTAAGATAAGATGCTTTATGTCATTGTATAAAAGTCATGATAGTAGTGTAAAAGGGGCTACCTGCACGCAGCATTTAGAGATCAGCTTCAGCTCCATGGGGTTGACTGACTTCTCCCCTGTATTGTGATTAAACCCATATTGTATTGCCAACAGAACTGTGTCTTTCTTTTTCTTAGTCAACAAGACCCACACGTAAGCCTTGAACAATGGGTTGGTCATTTTACTAGGATTTATACTCCTGGTGACCCAAGTGAGGCGATTACTGATCAACTCCTTCCTAGTTATCCCTTGAACATTATGGGGGTCATCCCGACCCCGGCGGTCAAGGACCGCCGGGGCCGGGGTCGGCGGGAGCACCGCCAACAGGCTGGCGGTGCTCCCAGGGTATTCTGACCGCGGCGGTTCAGCCGCGGCCAGAAAGGGAAAACCGGCGGTCTCCCGCCGGTTTTCCGCTGCCCTGTAGAATCCTCCATGGCGGCGCAGCTTGCTGCGCCGCCATGGGGATTCTGACCCCCATACCGCCATCCTGTTCCTGGCGGCTTCGGCCGCCAGGAACAGGATGGCGGTATGGGGTGTCGTGGGGCCCCTGGGGGCCCCTGCAGTGCCCATGCCAATGGCATGGGCACTGCAGGGGCCCCCGTAAGAGGGCCCCACCCTGAATTTCAGTGTCTGCTTAGCAGACACTGAAATTTGTGACGGGTGCTACTGCACCCGTCGCACATCCTCCACTCCGCCGGCTCCATTCGGAGCCGGCATCCTCATGGAGGGGTGTTTCCCACTGGGCTGGCGGGCGGCCTTTTGGCGGTCGCCCGCCAGCCCAGTGGGAAACCCAGAATACCCGCTGCGGGCTTTTGACCGCGCAGCGGTATTCTGGCGGTTCCCTCCAGGCGGGCGGCTCCCGCCGCCCGCCGGGGTCAGAATGACCCCCTTAATGTTAGTCCTCCTAACAAAGTGCCTGGCCAGACAGGTTTACAATGGATTTATACAAACACAATTTTGATTTATGGGGCCCTCTCATTACAAAATATATCAAGCATGCCTGGAAAACCAATCTGCCTCAGACCTGGAGAATTGTCCTTATTTTCCCGGTACTTTAAAAGGGAAATCATAAGAATCCGAGCTTTAATCAACCACTATCCCTCTTTAACTCTATGGTGAAGATAGTTGGGAGAATTTTCCTAGAAAAATGATCTATCTTAGTCAAGGATAACAGTGTTCTTTCTAAGTTACAGTACTGGTACAGAATTGTCTCAACTTTAACCTTTTGATTGGTAAATACACCATTGCAAGGCAGAGGTCCATCTTTTAAGCATCTGTGTAGCTCTTCTGTGCATTTGATAGAGTGGTGAGGTCCAAGTTGTGGACAAAATTGAAGTCGATGGGGGTTGATAAGGCCTTTTTGGCTTTTGGAGGGCTCTGCCACTGTAGGATATGGGGAAGGTAAGGAATGCACCCAATTGTTTTGATATGGGCCGGGGGTCAGTCAAGGATGCATACTAGCTCCTCTTTTGTATGTCAATGGTGCTGGTGGCTAAGGGTGAAGATGCACCAAAGATTAAGAATAGGCCCATTCCTGGGCTAACATATGTATTAAAATAAATTTTCTCCTATGTGTCCCTCTTATGACTCAATTGTCATGAATCATATTAAACTTATAGTTACAGATTCCATTATATATCCATCAATGCAGAGTAGCGAAGATCATATTCATCCAAGCACGCTTTGAGTTGTGTTAACAATAAAAGTTCATTGATGCAGTGTTTCTGTGGTATTGTTCTATACTCTCCACCTTCCTGAGGGACAGAGAGTTTTGTGAAAACATGAGGGCAAAACTCTAGAGATCTTTAATAATCATTCAAAAAATAAACAAGAATCTTTACCCCACAATCAATAAAATATACTTGAACACTTGAGCAAATCCCAAGAATCAGTAAGAGTCCAGCTCAATTCTCCTAATTTGAGTGCTTTAGCTCACACTTCCATACATAGCCATAAATCAAGTCACCAGCCCTCCATGAATATAGTTGATAACACAGGGAGCACAGTGCATAGAACTATTCGTTCTTCATAATCCTTATGTTCAGTCACTTGGCCTCGCCAGATCAAAAAACCCATTGACAGAAGGCATAGTGAATTTTTAAGTCAGTATTTAAAAAGAATGATTATTTTCAGTAGTACATTGCAACATCTGTTGCTCTTTTTTGACAGTAAAATACGTGACCACCACTGAAGGCAAACTAAAAAAATCCACACATATCCAAAGAAAGTTTGAAAACATACTCCCCTTTTAATGGTAGATTCAACCACATGTGCTTCAGGAAACATCTCAAACCTGAACTATTCAAACTTTTTATTGAAATCCACCAAGAGCAGGGCTGGAGAGAGAAGAATATTGGATAAGGGGTAAGCAGGACAGTCTAAAGATATTTTGGCAAGTTTGACAAGGGATCTTTGCTGAGCTTCCCTTTTGATTTTTTTATTGAGTGCCACACTTGACCTTGAACACTAAAGGGCAACGGATGGCAGTGCCTGTGGCACTCCTCAGCATCTAGGCAGTGAGCTGTAGGATGTACCCATCACTCATCACACAGATGTTAGTCAATCCCTATAGACCTCTAAAGTGACATAAAGTTTACACACTGCATTTACAAAACTAGAAGAGCAGCACCTAGCATAGGGCAGGGGATCTAGCTTCTCTCTGCCAGAAGGAACAGGTTACCCATGGTCAAAGGCTGTGACCACTGTCTTTGGTCCACAAGGATTACGCACAAAGCAGTAGCACATGCTATGTGTTGCTTCTTCAACTGCTGCACTTGTTGATTGGTCATTAGTGGGATCAATGAAAAGAAGGCTAGGCACAGGGCATGGGAATAAGCTATGCGCTGTCTTTAAGGATGGTAGTGTACAGCCATATGTCATGCATAGTTTCATCGGAGAAACAAAGACTGGCACAGGACAGTTCCACTAGACACTCTCTGCACCCATTCACCTTTATGCAGAGCCAAAGGGTGTGCCTAGTGGTTTTGGGGGTCACATGAATTGGGTGATGGCTATGCAAGGCTGTGGGTGATACAAAGTCGGTTCTAAGAAACCAAGCATGGGCATATGGCAGGCCCTTCTGCCATACCCTGCTACTAGTGTATTTTGCCTGTGGTCAAAGGCCATGGTTCTGAGGCCACAAGGACTGGGCAACATACACCTAAAGACCGTAGCACAGAGCAGCTGGCTATGCCCAGTGAGCTTGGAGAAATAAGGACTGGATGCAGGATGCAACCTCTGTCACATTCTCAGCCCAGTTCCCAGTGCACATATCAGAACACAGCTTCCAAGGAGTATTTTAGAAATTGGGTTCCTGGTTGACTGGGGTGTGAGCCTTGGCTAAGCAGCAACTACAATCCTAGCAGGGTAAGGCACAAGTAAACCCCAAATTAACCCCCTGGTACTTTGGCACAGAGCTGTCAGGCTTAACTTAAAGGCAATGTGTAAAGTATTTGAAACACTTCAAAGAGTAAATCAGTGAAAATACCACACAAAACGTATCCCAAACCAGGTTAGAAAAAAAGTATCACACACCAGGTTAGAAAAAACAAGCAAACATTAATAAATACAACAGGACCAATATGACAAAAATCCCTCTGTGTGGAGGCAAGACACAGCCTATTCAAGTGTTCACGGGGCTGAGCCCAGCTCCTCCCTCCAATCCTGCCTGTGAAATCCCATCCACTTACACCTAAGCTCCAATTGTATGTGGGTGCCCAGGAAGCATACACAAAGCCAAACTGCAAACTACACCCAGTCATGTGGCCAGAGCCTGGCTGCAGGCACCAAATGGATAACACAAGAAAATGCTAACTTTCTAAAAGTGGTATTTTCAGAATTGCAATTTAAAATCTGTCTTCACCGTAACATAAGACTTTAAATTGTGATTCCAGAGACACCAAACATGAACTGTTTATCTTTTGTCATTTGGAAATTACACTTATAAAATGTAATAAAAAAGTCTAATGTTATCCTATTGGAGCTTCAGGCTTTGCAGTAGTGCAAAACAAATTTAAGAGTTTTTCACTATCAAGACCTGTAAAACTTACAAAGTACATGCCCTACCTTTTAAGTACCCTCCACCCTGCCCTTGATCTGTCGAAGGCCTACGCTAGGGGTGACACATATGTATAACAAGCATTTAAAATGCAGCGGGTCTTGCGTTTGCTCAAGTTAGAGCTATTAGATTTGTAAGTTCCTAACTGGACTTTTATTGCCACATAAATTGAAAATGAAAAGTAAAACAGTTGACAAAAGTAAATCAATTCAAAGAGCCACGGCCGCCATGAGCGTGAGCGCAAAGTAGAGACACAAAATGGAAAAGAAGTCCACTCGCAGTCAAATGTATCGGCAAATGTGCAATTATCCATGTAACAGGGTCGATGGCCAAGGCGGTAACAAAATTGTCCCAAGGAGGGACAAACATAAAGCATTCACAAATGACAACAAAGGAGTTTTGAAAGGCAAGCCCATGAACGAGTGATAGTGATGGGCATGCGGTTGGAGTGGCTAAAAGCCCACAGATAGATTACAACACGTCAGAGCACTTGCGCACTTGACCTAAAGAGGGAAGGTTTTGGCCTGGCAACATGTTTATTTTTCCAGGTCCATGTGGCAATTTAAACAGCACACACAGGCTCTGCAATGGCAGGTCTGAGGCATGTTTAAAGGGCTACATAAGTGGGTGACACTAGTAGCATTTTATGTACAGGCCCTGGGCACATGTAGTACCACTTTACTAGGGACTAACAAGTAAATTAAATATAACAATTGGGTATAAGCCAGCGTTAACATGATTAGAGAACAGAGCACAAGTACTTTAGCACTGTTTAGCAGTAAAGTGGTAAAGAGCACAGAGTGCTAAAGTCAACAAAAACAAATTCAGAAAAAAGAGGAGAATGAAGGCAAAACATTTGGGGATGACCCTAAAGGAAGGGCCAAATCCAACACAGTCTCTGCCTGTTAATCTTCTACCTCATAGGCCCTCGTTGCCCATTCCTAGACTGAACTGCTGCCTCCATACTGCTTGCTGGTCTTTGCTGTGGCTACATCTAGTCAGGGAGCTCTGGTTCTTAGGGTCTTGGATAGGATCAAGGTGTTGTGGTTTCATGTAAACAGTGCTAGAAGAAGGGGGCTTGGTTAAGTCATGCTCACTTTTGTGGTGCAAGAGAGAACCAGGGAGGTATTGTTAGTCTTTGAGATCTTGGAGTAAGCTTACCATCTTCAATCTAGCTGTTATTGCGGGATCCCATGGCTATCCTGGGCAAGGTCTTTGCATAAAAAGGAGCCTCATCTAGCTCTTACCATCAGTCAGTGCAGACTGTGATCAGGAATAGCAGTGGCAAGGCTTGCTTTGAAAGAAATTCTTGTGAAGTGAACAGGCGCTCAATAGGAGACTTACAGAGTGAAATCTAGGCAATATACCTCTAAGAAGAATCTAGAAAAGTGAACTAAGACTGTTCCAATACTTGAGGTCTGTTTCGTGATTCTTGGAAGGAAGTAATGCTATGCTCAGTGAGAGTTGAATCTTGATGTTGGTAAGTGTGGGGCAACACTATCTGTGAACTAATTCTTGTCTTTGATTTTATTATTGGAGCTTTCCTCAGTTAAGAATTTCAAGTTTACGTAAAACTTGACTAAATGTGTGTCAATGATTTTGGTTAAGTCTCAGGAAAAGGTAATTTCAGTTGATTTAATACCTCCAGAAGAAGACTCTGCAACACCTTTTATTAGAAAAATTCCCAAAGTGAAATCCATTTTGTTATTAAACAAAACTGGAAGACCAGCAAGACAGACTCTGAGAAAACAAAAAGAGAACTAAATCCAAGTATGATCCAGGTATTAGAAATGATTGTGAATATTAAGAACATTTGAAGCTAAAGTTTTAATGTATCCAAACCTTGACTATAACTGTCTTTCATCCTATCTAATAGACATCTAAACCATTATTAATCCTTCTCCCCTTCCAATATTCACTGGGCAAAGGTATCGACAGGTCCATCCCAGGCCCATCCCAGGCATATGTCAACACTGCTGTTATTTTGAGGTACAATTGTGCTGATTAAATTTATAGATTTATAATCCACATGCAGGCAGAAGAATGATGAAAACTTCTATTCAACAGGATATATTCCTTGGCATCCCTTTCCTAACCTTCTCCACCATATTTTGAGGTGGTTTGCTGTCTGAGACTAGCTCACAGGTGCTGCATCAAGTGGAGGGTGGCAACTGGATGCATTTTATGCCCTTGTAAGTATTTGGGCCTTTACAGGATAGCTGAAGATCATAAGCAGTTGCTTGTGGAGCAAAACCCTTGAAATTCATTGTACAAAATCCTTAAAGGTTAGTCATGCTTGATCGAGAGAGCAATAGTATCTGCAAAACAAAACCTAGTAAGTCCTGAAACTCACCATTTAATGTAAATAATAGCCTTGACTCCCACCAGCAAGGTCCAAGGCTCTTTGGAAGTTGTGTAAACCAAAGATAAACTCCATTGAACATTTTTGTATTCTACGCATATTTGCATGAAAAAAACAGGTAGGAGAGACTTACAAAGAGTCTAACCTTTAGGACACAAAAGTAAAACATTAGTTAGGCAGGTAACTCACTTGATGTCAATATCACAGCTGACTTAATAGGAAAGTCACAGTTGGCCTGAAAGGGAAGGGTCAAAATTCCCAGTCAAATTCTAATAAACAGACCAGAAAGCGTAGCCAAGTGCGTTTCTGAGTACTGTATTGGACATGGAGGGGTAGGGTTGAGCTTACCAGACAAGGAATCATACTATATGATTGCTCTAGCAGTGAGAAGCGGCTGCTGGCAGAAATGAGGGGTGCAGACAAGCTACCTTGCTGCCTCATGGAGGGAGCTCGATCAATCCAAGTCTACAGGTATGTAGTGCGGCACACAGCAAAGAGGGTGGGAGTTGGTGATTAGCAGTGCTTAATTTGTGGTTGTTGTTTCCAGTGCGGAGCACCGCATTTATTTTTGAGGGGCTGCATTTATTTTTCTGCCAGGTTTACCAAGATGGCCAGTGAAATTTGAATGGCTTTCTGCAGACCCCCGTAACGTCCCACATTCTGGAATTGCTTTTGGGTAGGGCTCCTCTCGTGCGTCTCCCGTTTATATGGAGCGCTGAGATGGGATAAGCCTGGTACTCTGATGGTGGTGAGATGTGGATGGACTGTGATCTAGAATTGCCATAGACAGACAGGAAATGGTTGAAGGCCAGTACGTTAGTGGGAGTAACCTCCTGTAATGCACACTTCGAATTAGCACAAATGTATGTCCTATATCAAGCCTACCTCTCACTAAAAAGGTTGCACGGTACATACAAGAACCAGGTTCAGAGATTGCCCTAGGTGTGAATAGGCTGAAGCAGATTTCCTACACATAGAACGGGGGTGGGGTTTGAGGGGGGCACAGGGCTAATGATACTGGACAAGGTTGCACGCAGCCTTCAGGAGGTAACAGCTGTACATACAGATCTTACGGTCCACCGTTTGTTGCACCTCATACCATGCCAGGACCTCTGTTTCTGAGTAATTTGTATTTTGGGAACTGTTCTCCATTGGAAACCCGGCGTGTAGATGGTATGGTAACAAGGGCACCAGAGGCTGTGCGTGATTTATGCATGGGTCTGTATTGTTGGTTGTCCTGCCTGTAGTTCTGTACTGCTGTTACTAATTTGTAAAACTTAAAAACAAGGATATAAAACATTCTAATAAGCACTCATCTATATGAAGGGTGTAGGAAAGTACCATCTTCCTTGGTATGTTACTCCCATTTTTACCTGTATGTCAGTATGTGTTTGTCTTTCTCACTGGGATCCTGCTGGTCAGGACCCCAATACTCATAGTTTATGGCCTAATGTGTGTGTGTCTGTATAGTGCTTGACTGTGTCACTGAGGATCTGCGAACCAGAACCTCAGTGCTTATGCTCTCTCTGCTTTTAAATTTGTAACTGTAGGCTAGTGACTTTATTTACCAATTTCAATTGGTACACTGGACCCCCACTTATAAGTCCCTAGTGTAGGAAAGTACCATCTTGCCTGGCATGTTACCCCCATCTTTCACTGTATATATGTTGTTTTAGTTGTATGTGTCACTGGGACCCTGGTAACCTAGGGCCCCAGTGCTCATAAGTGTGCCTGAATGTGTTACCTGTGTAGTGACTAACTGTCTCACTGAGGCTCTGCTAATCAGAACCTCAGTGGTTATGCTCTCTCATTTCTTTCCAAATTGTCACTGACAGGCTAGTGACCATTTTTACCAATTTACATTGGCTTACTGGAACACCCTTATAATTCCCTAGTATATGGTACGGAGGTACCCAGGGTATTGGGGTTCCAGGAGATCCCTATGGACTGCAGCATTTCTTTTGCCACCCATAGGGAGCTCTGACAATTCTTACACAGGCCTGCCACTGCAGCCTGAGTGAAATAACGTCCACGTTATTTCACAGCCATTTTACACTGCACTTAAGTAACTTATAAGTCACCTATATGTCTAACCTTTACCTGGTAAAGGTTAGGTGCAAAGTTACTTAGTGTGAGGGCACCCTGGCACTAGCCAAGGTGCCCCCACATTGTTCAGAGCCAATTCACTGAACTTTGTGAGTGCGGGGACACCATTACACGCGTGCACTACATATAGGTCACTACCTATATGTAGCTTCACCATGGTAACTCCGAATATGGCCATGTAACATGTCTATGATCATGGAATTGCCCCCTCTATGCCATCCTGGCATTGTTGGTACAATTCCATGATCCCAGTGGTCTGTAGCACAGACCCTGGTACTGCCAGACTGCCCTTCCTGGGGTTTCTCTGCAGCTGCTGCTGCTGCCAACCCCTCAGACAGGCAGCTGCCCTCCTGGGGTCCAGCCAGGCCTGGCCCAGGATGGCAGAACAAAGAACTTCCTCTGAGAGAGGGTGTGACACCCTCTCCCTTTGGAAAATGGTGTGAAGGCAGGGGAGGAGTAGCCTCCCCCAGCCTCTGGAAATGCTTTGTTGGGCACAGATGTGCCCAATTCTGCATAAGCCAGTCTACACCGGTTCAGGGACCCCTTAGCCCCTGCTCTGGCGCGAAACTGGACAAAGGAAAGGGGAGTGACCACTCCCCTGACCTGCACCTCCCCTGGGAGGTGTCCAGAGCTCCTCCAGTGTGCTCCAGACCTCTGCCATCTTGGAAATAGAGGTGCTGCTGGCACACTGGACTGCTCTGAGTGGCCAGTGCCACCAGGTGACGTCAGAGACTCCTTGTGATAGGCTCCTTCAGGTGTTAGTAGCCTTTCCTCTCTCCTAGGTAGCCAAACCCTCTTTTCTGGCTATTTAGGGTCTCTGTCTCTGGGGAAACTTTAGATAACGAATGCATGAGCTCAGCCGAGTTCCTCTGCATCTCCCTCTTCACCTTCTGATAAGGAATCGACCGCTGACCGCGCTGGAAGCCTGCAAACCTGCAACATAGTAGCAAAGACGACTACTGCAACTCTGTAACGCTGATCCTGCCGCCTTCTCGACTGTTTTCCTGCTTGTGCATGCTGTGGGGGTAGTCTGCCTCCTCTCTGCACCAGAAGCTCCGAAGAAATCTCCCGTGGGTCGACGGAATCTTCCCCCTGCAACCGCAGGCACCAAAAAGCTGCATTACCGGTCCCTTGGGTCTCCTCTCAGCACGACGAGCGAGGTCCCTCGAATCCAGCGACACCGTCCAAGTGACCCCCACAGTCCAGTGACTCTTCAGCCCAAGTTTGGTGGAGGTAAGTCCTTGCCTCACCTCGCTGGGCTGCATTGCTGGGAACGGCGACTTTGCAAGCTTCTCCGGCCCCTGTGCACTTCCGGCGGAAATCCTTCGTGCACAGCCAAGCCTGGGTCCACGGCACTCTAACCTGCATTGCACGACTTTCTAAGTTGGTCTCCGGCGACGTGGGACTCCTTTGTGCAACTTCGGCGAGCACCGTTTCACGCATCCTCGTAGTGCCTGTTTCTGGCACTTCTCCGGGTGCTACCTGCTTCAGTGAGGGCTCTTTGTCTTTGTCGACGTCCCCTCTCTCTGCAGGTCCAATTTGCGACTTTCTGGTCCCTCCTGGGCCCCAGCTGCGTCCAAAAACGCCAAACGCACGATTTGCGTGTAGCAAGGCTTGTTGGCGTCCATCCGGCGGGAAAACACTTCTGCACGACTCTCCAAGGCGTGGGGGATCCATCCTCCAAAGGGGAAGTCTCTAGCCCTTGTCGTTCCTGCAGTATTCACAGTTCTTCAGCCTAGTAAGAGCTTCTTTGCACCAACCGCTGGCATTTCTTGGGCATCTGCCCATCTCCGAGCTGCTTGTGACTTTTGGACTTGGTCCCCTTGTTCCACAGGTACCCTCAGTCAGGAATCCATCGTTGTTGCATTGCTGATTTGTGTTTTCCTTGCATTTTCCCTCTAACACGACTATTTTGTCCTTAGGGGAACTTTGGTGCACTTTGCACTCACTTTTCAGGGTCTTGGGGAGGGTTATTTTGCTAACTCTCACTATTTTCTAATAGTCCCAGCGACCCTCTACAAGGTCACATAGGTTTGGGGTCCATTCGTGGTTCGCATTCCACTTCTGGAGTATATGGTTTGTGTTGCCCCTATCCCTATGTTTCCCCATTGCATCCTATTGTAACTATACATTGTTTGCACTGTTTTCTAAGACTATACTGCATATTTTTGCTATTGTGTATATATATCTTGTGTATATTTCCTATCCTCTCACTGAGGGTACACTCTAAGATACTTTGGCATATTGTCATAAAAATAAAGTACCTTTATTTTTAGTATAACTGTGTATTGTGTTTTCTTATGATATTGTGCATATGACACTAAGTGGTACTGTAGTAGCTTCACACGTCTCCTAGTTCAGCCTGAGCTGCTTTGCTAAGCTACCATTATCTATCAGCCTAAGCTGCTAGACACCCTATACACTAATAAGGGATAACTGGGCCTGGTGCAAGGTGCAAGTACCCCTTGGTACTCACTACAAGCCAGTCCAGCCTCCTACACCTAGTATATGGTGCCTACGTACCCAGCGCACTGGGGTTCCAGGAGATCAATATGGGCTGCAGCATTTCTTTTGCCACCCATAGGGAGCTTAGACAAACCCTTGAACAGGCCTGCTATTGCAGCCTGAGTGAAATAGTGCACACACAATTTCACAGCTATTTACACTGCACTTAAGTAACTTATAAGTCCCCTATATGTCTAACCTTAATTTACTGAAGGCTAGGTGCAAAGTTACTAAGTGTGAGGGCACCCTTGCACTAGCAAAGGTGCCCCCATGCAGTCCAGGGCCAATTCCCCGGACTTCGTCAATACATATTTGTAGCTTCACAATGGTAACTCCGAATATGGCCATGTGATGTGTCTAAGATCATGGAATTGTCCCCCCATTCCAAATTTGGTATTGTGGGGCCAATCTCATGCATCCTGGGGGTTCCACCATGGACCCCCAGTACTGCCAAACCAGCTCTCTGAGGTTTCCACTGCAGCCCCAGCTGCTGCCACCTCACAGACAGGTTTCTGCCCTCCTGGGGTCTGAGCAGCTCAATTCTAGGAAGGCAGAACAATGCATTTCGAGAGGAGGGTGTTACACCCTCTCCCCTTTGGAACAAGGTATTACAGGCTTGGAGGTGGTAGCCTCCCAGAGCCTCTGGAATTGCTTTGAAGGGCACAGATGGTGCCCTCCTTGCACAAGCCAGTCTACATTGGTTCATGGACCCCCAGTCCCTTCTCTGGTGTAAAACTGGACAAAGGAAAGGGGAGTGACCACTTCACGGTCCATCACCACCCTAGGGTGCCCAGAGCTCCTCCAGGGTGTCCCAGACTTCATCCATCTTGCTTTGCCAGGTGTGGGGGCACACTGGAGGGCTCTGAGTGGCCAGGGCCAGCTGGTGATGTCAGAGACCCCTCTTGATAGGTGCATACCTGGGTAGGTAGCCAATCCCTATCTCAGGGCTGTTTAGGGTCTCTCCTCTGGGTGTTTCCTCAGATGCAGCTTGCAAGACTCCTCCAGGAATCCTCTCCATCTTCTGCTTCAGCTTCTGACAGTTGGATCAACCGCAGACTGCTCCAGGAACCGCTGTAACTACAACAAAGTATCCAGGATGACTCCTGTGACCTGAAACGTCAGCTCCAGCCAGCATTTGCAACAGTTTCCAAGGTATGCACGCTCTGAGGACGCCCTGTCTTCACCCTGCACCAGAAGAACCAGAGGAATCTCCCGTAGAGTGACCGAGTCACTTCTCTGCTTCTGCAGGCACCCTTCTGCAACGATGACTGGTTCTCTGGGACTCCTCTCCTTACAACGAGCTTGCTCCATGGAACACAGGTGGTGGACCGACGTGACCCAGACTGTCCTAAGGTCCCGCTGTCCAAATATGCCAGAGGTAAGAGCTTGCTACCCTGTGCTGCGACAGTACCCCTGTGCACCACGTCATCTCCAGCTCCTTGGGCTTCTGTGCACTTCTTCCAAGAATCCTTTGTGCACAGTGTAGCCCAGGTCCCCAGCTCTTCATCCTGTGATGCACAATTTACTGGGTTGTTCTCGGGCGGCGTGGGACCTTCCTTTGTCGTGCTGCGATGACCGCACTTTGCATCTTCTTTGTCCCCATCTCCTGGGACTCCCGTGGATGCTGCCTGGTCTTCTGTGGGCTCTCTACAGTGCTGAGAGCCCCCTCTGTCTCCTCAGTCCAATTTGAGACCCCCAGGTTCCTCATGGGTCCAGGCAGCGCCACTTTGATGCAAACCGCAAACTTGTGTGAACCAAGGCTTGTTGGTGGAATCCAGTGGCGCAAACAGCCTACATCCAACAACTCGACGTGGGACATCTCTTGCACCAGACAGGAACCCGCAGCCATCATCTTTGGTGCTCTTCTGTACTCTTCTTCTAACCGGAGTATCCACTTTTGCATCATGTTCTAGGTTGGCAGGGGCTCCTGTCCTTTCTGGATTCTTCTGCAACTTCTGGACTTGGTCTCCTCTCTTCACAGGTCTTCAGGTCCAGAAATCCACCAGTTGTTGATTGCAGTGTTGCTTGGTTCTTGCAGAATCTCTTATCACAATTTGTAATGTGTCCTGAGGAAACTTGCAGTACTTTACTACTACTTTCCTGGGCTCTGGGGTGAGGTACATTACTTACCTTTGGTGTTTTCTTACACTCCCAGCACCCCTCTACACACTTCACTTGCCTAGGGGGTAATTTGTAATTCACAATCCACTTTCTTAGTATATGGTTTGTGTTGCCCCTAGGCCTATTGCATTCTATTGTATTTTCTACTGTTTGCACTATTATATGACTGTTTACTTACCCAATTTTGGTTACTAGTGTATATATTGTGTATAATACTTACCTCCAGAAGGAGTATTGTCTCTCAGATATTTTTGGCCTTGTGTCATTAAAATAAAATACCTTTATTTTTGGTAACACTGAGTATTGTCTTTTATTGTGTTTAAGTACTGTGTAACTATAGTGGTCTCACAGGAGCTTTGCATGTCTCCTAGTTCAGCCTTGGCTGCTCTGCTACAGCTACCTCTAGACAGTCTAAGCTGCTAGAACACTGCCTACATTTCACTAATAAGGGATAACTGGACCTGGTATAAGGTGTAAGTACCTTAGGTACCAGGTCAGCCTCCTACACCACTGTACACCACTCCACTGAATGCTACTCCATTCTACGCCATTCTACTGAATGCCACTTCAATTTACTCTATTTCAATGCATGCAACTCCACTCTACAACACTCTGTTGTATGCTATTCCACTGTATGCCACTCCACTGTACACTACTCCACTCAATACCACTCCAATGTACACCACTCCACTGTATAGAATTACACTTTACTCCATGGCACTGTATGCCACTTCTGTCTTTACAGCTCCATTATATGCCATTCCACTGTGCTCCACTATACACTATTACATTCTATGCAGCTACATTGTACAACACTCCGCTCTTCACCACTCCACTCTATGCCCTAACACTGTACACAGCTCCATTCTATGCCAGTCTACTCTAAGCTAATACACTCTAAGCACTCCACTCTATGCCACCTCAGTGAATACCACTCTACCGTATGCCACTTTGCTATACGGCACTCCACTATAAGCTATTCCACTCTAAGTGATTCCACTGTATACCACTCTCCTCTATGATACTCCACTGTATGCCACACCAGTCTACTTTGCTCAACTGTATGACACTCCACTCTACCCCACTTCATTCTACGCTATACATTTGATGCACTCCACTGTACGCTATTTCACTGAATGCTATTCAACTCTACCTCTTTCCAGTGTACATCACTCTAGTCTACACCACCTCAATGTATACCACAGCACTTTACGGTACTCTACTATATACTATTCCAGTCTACACCACTCTACTGTACACCACTGCACTCTACACTATTCCACTGTATGCAACTCTACTATGCACTACTCCACTCTACACTACTCCATTGTATTCCATTCCATGGCAATCCATTCTATACTAATCTGTTAGATTCCACTCACTCTATAACACTCCATTCTATCCTGTTTCACTCTACCCCATTCCACTCTACAACACTCCAATACACCACTGTACACTATTCCACTCTACGCTGTTCTACTCTACACTGTTCCTTACTATGCTATTCTCTTCCACTCCACTGTACTCCACTCAATGCTAATCTACTATATGCCACTCCACACTACGATATTACACTGTACCCAACTTCAATCTTTGCTCCCCTACTGTATGGTATTCCACTCTATCCCACTGCACTATACGCAACTCTACTGTGTGCTATTACACTCTACCCCACCCCCAATACACCATTTCAGTCTACGCGACTTCACTGTATGCCACTCCACTGTACGCTATTACACTATGGGGGTCATTTTGACCTTGTCGGACGGCGGAGGCCGTCCGCCAAGGTACCGCCGCTGAATGACCGCACCGCGGTCAAAAGACCGCGGCGGCCATTCAGACATTTCCTCTGGGCCGGCGGGCGCTCTCCAAAAGAGCGCCCGCCGGCCCAGAGGAAATGCCCCTGCAACGAGGACGCCGGCTCAGAATTGAGCCGGCGTAGTTGCAGGGGTGCGACGGGTGCAGTTGCACCCGTCGCGTATTTCAGTGTCTGCTTAGCAGACACTGAAATACTTTGCGGGGCCCCCAGGGGCCCCGCGGCACCCCCTACCGCCATCCTGTTCCTGGCGGGAGACCCGCCAGGAACAGGATGGTGGTAGGGGGTGTCAGAATCCCCATGGCTGCGGAGCGCGCTCCGCAGCCATGGAGGATTCACAAGGGCAGTGGTAAACCGGCGGGAGACCGCCGGTTTACCCTTTCTGGCCGCGGCTGAACCGCCGCGGTCAGAATGCCCTCGGGAGCACTGCCAGCCTGTTGGCAGTGCTCCCGTGGTCGGTGACCCTGGCGGTCACCGGCCGCCAGGGTCAGAATGACCCCCTATATGCTATTACACTTTACGCCACTCATGTTACACTAATACATTATACTCTATTACACTCTACTTCGCTTCACTCCACTGTATGCCACTCCAGTCTGTGCTATGTCACTCTACACTATTCCACTGTATGCTACTCCGCTCTCTACTGTACGCTACTACACTCTGAGGCACCCCAGTGCACTCTCTTCCACTCTACAAAACTCTACTACACTCTATGCCAGTCTACTAGCCTTTGCTCCACTCTATCCTTGTACACTCAACTCTATTCCTGTACACTCAATTGCACAACACTCTACTCCACTCTACATCCGTTTCCAACACTGTACAACAGAGCACTTCACTTCACTGTATGTGATACCACTCCAATTTATAACAGTTTCCTTGTCTCTATGCTATCCCACTTCAATATGTGCCACCCCACTCTACACTAACCCACTGTACCCTACTGTACTCCACGCAACTCCACTAATCACCACTCCAGTCTACGCAATTCCACTCTATGCCACTCCACCCTTCTACACTCCACTGTACAGTATTCCACTGTATGCTACTCCACTTTACCATAAACCACTCTATGCCACTGCAGTGTAGGCCACTCCACTCCATGCCACTCCATTTTATGAGACTCTTCCCCACTCCATATAACTCCACTTTATAAAAGTCTACCTCAACTCATGGCACTCTATGACATTCTACTCCACTCTATCTCCATACACTCCACTGTCCAACTCTATACTCAACTCCATGCCCACACCCTCCAATGTCAACTCTCTATTCCACTGTACAACACTTTTCTATATGACACAGCACTCCACCTTACTGTATGAGACCCCACTCAAATTTATAACAGTTTTCTACCTATGCTACACCAGTACACTCCACTCGATGCCAATATACTCTACGACACACCAATGCACTGTATTGTACTTTACTCGACACAGTTTCACTACTCCACTCCACTCAACTGTACAAGACTTGACCTCAGTCTACGCTGCTATACAACAATTCACTCTACACAGTTCTCTTTTCAACTCCACTCTACAACTCCCTACTACACTGTATGCCACTCTTTTACATTTTACTCCTGTCCATGCCCCTTCACTCCACTGTATAGCACTGTACTGTACTGTATGGCACTGTACACAATCTACTCCACTCTACTCTGTGATACTCTAGTCCAAGACACAACACTGTATGCAGCTCTTTGTATGCCCCTGCATCCCACTTTACTCTACTCTACTATGACACACTACTCCACTATAGTCCACTATACCACTGTACGCCACTCACTGTATGCACTCTATCCCATTGTACTCTATAACACTGTATGGCAATCCACTCTACCACACTATAAAATACTGTACTGTACTGTACACAACTCCACTCTACAACAAGCATTTGCAATGCAATAGGTCTCTCATTTGCTTGAGTTAGAGCTATTGGCATTGTAAATTCATAATTTACTTTCCTGCTGGTCATTCCTGCTGTTAGAAATGGGGTCTCTAGTCAGTTTACACCCTGTCCAAGTAGGGCCCCTCACTCTAGTCAGGATAAGGGAGATACACAGCTCAGATATCCCCCGCCATCCCCTTGGTAGCTTGGCACAGGCAGTCAGGCTTATCTTAGAGGCAATGTGTAAAGTATTTGTACAAATAGACACAGCAACACTGGGAAAACACCACAAACCGACTCCACACCAGTTTAGAAAAATAGCCAATATTTATCTAGATCAAACAAGACCAAAACAACAAAAAATCAACATACACAAGCAAAGATATGAATATTTGAAGTAAAAAGAGTCTTACTCCATAGAAATCAATGGAGGTTTTGTTATAGCACAAAGTACCTGAAATGCGTCAAAAATAAAGCTGCAAAGGCGACAGTGCATCAGAAAAGCAAGTGATACATCAATTCTTAACTCGCAAGTGAGGCCGTGCATTGATTCTTTACTCGCTCTGGAGGCCATGCGTCGATTCTTTCCACGCAAGGGAGGCTGTGGGTCGATTCCAGGTGAGCTTGCTTAGAAGAAGGACCGTTGGGTGAGTACCACAGTCAACAAGAAGTTGCAAAGCAACAGGCAGAGTGGCAGGTCCTCCTCAAGCATCACACTCTTCTCCTTGGCAGAGGTTCCTCTTGATCCAGAAATAATCTGATAATCTGGGGGTTTGGGTCCACTAATTATACTCCTTTCTGCCTTTGAAGTAGGCAAACTTCAAAGGAAAGTCTCTGCTGTTCACAAGATCCTGCCTTGCCCAGGCCTGGCCCCAGACTCACTCCATGGGGCTGGAGACTGCATTGTTTGAGGGCAAGCACATCCCTTTCAGGTGTAAGTGTCAGCTCCTCCCTCCCCACTCTAGCTCAGGAGACTCATCAGGATATGAGGACACTCTTCAGCTCCTTTTGTGTCATTGTCTAGAGGGAATTGATAAACAGCCTGTCACTCCGACCCAGATGTGGATTCCACAGGTGGGCAGATGCACAAAATGGTTAAGCAAGAAAAGGCCTACTTTCTAAAAGTGGCATTTTCAAAAAGACAATCTAAAAACTAACTCTACCAAAAGATGTATTTTTGAATTGTGAGTGCAAAACCCCCAAACTCCATGTCTCCATCTGCTCCCAATGGGGAACTGCACTTAAACGATATTTAAAGACAGCCCCATGTTAACCTTTGGGAGAGAAAGGCCTTGTAATAGTGAAAAACAAATTTTGCAGTATTTCACTGTTAGGACATGTAAAACACATTTTAAATACACTGCACCTTGCCCATGGGGCTACCTAGGGCCTATCTTAGGGGTGATGTACATGTAGTAAAAGGGGAAAGTTTGAGCCTGGCAAGTGGGTACACTTGCCAGGTTGAATTGGCAGTGCAAAACTACACACACAAATGCAGCTGAGGCATGTTTACAGGGCTATTCATGTGGGTGGCACAATCAGTGCTGTAGACCAACTAGTAGCATTTGATTTACAGGCCGTGGGCACACATAGTGCACTTTACTAGGGACTTACCAGTAAATCAAATGTGCCAATCATGGAAAACCAATTATCAATATTCTTTAGACAGAGAGCAATTGCACTTTAGCAGTAAAGTGGCCAGAGTATAAAAACCAGAAAAAACGAATTACAGCACAGAGTCCAAAAACAGGGGGTCAGAAGCAAAAATGTACATGGATACCACACCAAAAGCTGCCAGGTCTAACACCTGCCTAATATTTTTGTCTTTTCCTGCCATATAATTCTGGTGGCCCTGGAAGCACTTCCATTTACCTTCTACCTATATCTGCAGCATAAACCATAGAAATGTTGCCATTTAGCATCCTAATTTAAATCTGCTATCCTAATTCCAATAGAATGCTATTTTAAACAACACACCATCAGAGCTGTTGGCTGGCTAACACAATTCCCCCCAAAAAGACACAAGACAGCCACAGAGGAGAAATTAAGTAGAAGGGTCACCCAAACATATCAAGAGTGTTCAAACAGTCATAGTGTAATAAGGATGTTAAATTGGCCTGAATCATGGTCAAATTTGTAATAAGGAGAGATTATTAAAACATACACATTTATTATATAACCCTATACCAGAAATACACTTTTCCCTTTAGACTGTAATGCTCACAACAGTCTCTAGAGGGCATCATAACCAAAATCTAATTTGTAAGAGAGATGGTCATGTAATTCTATTGTTAGCCCCTATAGAGAATAACCCTAGCAGGTCTACAACAATGCTATTATAAATAAGGCATTAAAAACAAAACTTCTCTCAACTGTAAAAACAAATGTTCTAGCCATGAGAAAAATTAAAAAACATTGAATGGTGGGAGGGGTTATTATTTGGGGTCCCCACTAACCTAATGTGGGGACCCAGAGATTATGTAGACAGAGCATTTTGAAGGTGGTCCATTGTCCTAGGACCACCACAAGCTGATTTATGAGCAACAATGTTTTGCAAAAGTAATGCCATGCAAAGCATTATGGGGTGCGTTTTCGTGCCATGAATATTATAGTATGTGGCATTAATGCTCAGAGCAGCCCCTAGAAAACACCACAATAAAAATCTTATTTGGAAGAAACATGGTCATGTAACCATACAGTCAGCCCTTTGAGAACATAACCACATGAAAAAAGAATGAGAGAAAATAATGCAGTGTAACCATATATGTAGCCCCTAGAGAGTGCAGTATATTACACGTTTTCAAGAGTAGCTGTGATATTGCAATTCTATTACAAGAAAGACCCATAAAACATAACTTCTTCCAGCTATAAAACAAAAGTTCCAGCCATGAGAGAGCTTAAAAAGATAATGAATGGTGACAGCGGTTATTATTTTGATGTCCCCACTAGCATAGTGTGGGGATCCAGAGATGATGTAGACAGAAAGATCACATTGTGGTCAATCTTTTGAAGGTGTCCCATTGTCCTAGGACCACCAAAGGCTTAGTTATGTTTTGTAAAAGTAATGCCCTGTAAAGCATTATGGGGCAAGATTCCATGCCAAGAATATTTTAGTATGTTGATATGACTGCAATGCTTAGAACAGGCCCTAGAAAATACCACAATAGAAATAGCATTTGTAAGAAACATAGCCATGCGACAATATAGCTAGCCACTAGAGAGGATAACCACACAAAAAGAAAAGGGCAATAAATAATGCAGTGTAACCATATGTTTAGCTCCTAGAGAGCATAGTGCATTACACATTTTCAGGGGTAGCAGGCCTATAGCAATGATATTACAAACAAGGCTTTTAAAACACAAGCTATTTGCAGGTGTAAAACAAAAGTTTCATCCATGAGAGCGCTTGAAGAGACTCTGAATGGCTGTGCTGGGAGAGACACTTTTGCTTTGAGGATTTCTGTTTTACATAAAGCATTTACCAATTTCAAGTGTTTCAAGGGGAGAGCCACAAAAAATGACTCTGATTGGGTAGTGGTGAACAATGTGACCAGCGCTCCAATAACGCCAATCAAGTTCAACGCTATTGTGCCTGTTCGCAATGTGAGCAACATGGCTGCCATGCACCACGAAAGGGAGAAAAAAATAGTTTGCCTACACTGAAGTATATCGACAATAGTGCAATAATCCATGTAACAGGGGCAGTCTGCAAGGTGTGACAAAAACAGCCTCAAGGCAGGACAAACATAAAGCATTTACTAATAACATAAGTGATTTTTGAAGGGCAAGACCAGGAACGAATGAAAGTGATGGACGTGGGATGAGCGTGGTTAAAATCCTGCAATACTTACAACAGGTCAAAGCACTTGCACGCTCGACCTAAAAATCACCTAGACTGTATGACACTACTCTACTGTATTCATCACTTTCCAAAACTCTATGACACCCTTCTACACTCTATTGTACAACACAGTACTCCAATTATGACACTTTACTCAACTGTAGGCTATGCCACTCCACACTACTGCACCCAAAGCCACTATAGTTTGTGACATGCCACTCCACTCTATGATACCTTACTCCACTGTACACCAGCCTACTCAAGTATACTCCACTATACTCCACTCTGCTACACTTTATCCCACTCTACGCCACTGTGCTATAGTCCGCTGTAGACTGCTCCACTGCCCAACACTCTACTCCACTGTATGCAACTGCATTCAACACTGTACTACACCCTGTGCCACTCTATGACAATCTACTCCATTCTATGGCACTGCACTACACTGAATGACATTTGAGGACACTGCACTCAACTTCTCTCTACTCCACTATAAGACATGGTGTATGTAGGAGGCTGGCCTGGCTTTTTGTGGGTACCTGATGGTACTTACACCTTGTGCCAGGTCAAGTTATCCCTTATTAGTAGATGAGTAGTGTTCTAGCAGCTTAGGCCGATAGAGGTAGCTATAGCAGAGCAGCTTCAGCTGAACTAAGAGACATGCAAAGCTCCTACTATACCACTTATATCACATTGCACTATATAATGAGAACCACAATACTCAGAGTTAATAAAAATAAAGGTACTTTATTTTAGTGACAATATGCCAAAAGTATCTCAGAGGATATAGGGCCAGATGTACCAAAAATCCAAATTGCGACTTGCAATTTGCGAGTCCCTGCTACTCGCAAATTGCAAGTCGCAATTTGGAATGCAGAAAGGTGTCTCAGACATTGCGAGTAGGGGCACTCACGGGGATGGTGGCCTGCTGGAGACAGCAGACCACCATGTCCGTGACTGCTTTTTAATAAAGCAGTTTTTTTTTTGTAAGTACAGCCCGTTTTCCTTAAAGGAAAACGAGCTGCACTTTGAAAAAAAAAACGAAACCTTTAGTTTCGGATTTTTCAGGGCAGGTATTGGTCCATTGGACCACTGCCTGCTCTGAAAAAATATTTTCTATTCCAGTCACAAAGGGGAAGGGGTCCCATGGGGACCCCTTCCCGTTTGCGACTGGGTTACCATCCACTTCAAGTGGATGGTAACTGCGATTCCATTTGCGACCGCGAATGGAATTGAATCGCATTGCGAGTCGCAAATAGGAAGGGAACACCCCTTCCTATTTGCGAGTCAGAAATGCATTTTGCGAGTCGGATCCGACTCGCAAAATGCATTTCTGCATAGCAAAGAGGCAATTGCGCCTCGCAAACGGCGATTTTCGCTATTTGCGAGGCGCATTCTCTTTGCTACATCTGGCCCATACTCCCTTAGGAGGTAAGTAATATACACAAAATATACACACTCACCAAAATCAGGTAAGTAAACAGTTAGAAAAGTAGTGCAAACACTGTAGAACACAATAGAATGCAATAGGAGACAATAGGCCTGGGGCAACACAAACCATATACTCCAAAAGTGGAATGCGAACCATGAATGGACCCCAGGCCTAGTGTAGTTTGTAGAGGGTCGCTGGGTGTGTAAGAAAACACTAAGGGTGTCCAAGATACCCCACCCCAAGACCCTGAAAAGTAGGAGTAAAGTTACCCTACTACCCCAGAAAGACAGTAAAGTCGAGATAGGGCATTCTGCAAAGGCAACAACTGACTGCAAAGCACTGAAGACGGATTCCTGGACCTGAGGACCTGCAAAGGAAGGGAACCAAGTCCAAGAGTCACTCAACTGTCCGGGGGGGGGGCCCATTAAACCCCAGATGAAGGTGTAAAAGGGCTGCCTTTGGGTAGAAGAAGCCAAAGATTCTACAACAACAGAAGGTGCCAGGAGCTTTCCTTTGGTCAGAAGATGCACCACAGCATGCTGGAGGATGCAGAGTTGTTTCCACACAAAAAGACTGCAAACAGGCCTTGCTAGCTGCAAGAGTTGCAGTTTAAGATAATGGGTGCTGCCGGGGCCCAGGAAGGACCAGTAGGTTGCCCCTTGGAGGAGGAGACAGAGGCGGTGCTCCGCAACAGAGAAAGCCCATGCAGAAGCAGGCAGCACCCGCAGAAGCACTTGAACAGGAGTTCAAGAAATCTGAGCTTGGCGTTTGTCTCAACACAACAAAAGAGGGTCCCACGAAGCCTGTGTTCAATTCAGCGAGTTAAGTAATGCAGGTCGGAGTGCTGGGGACCTGGGCTGTGCTGTGCATGAAGGAATCCTTGCAAAAGTGCACAGAAGCCCTAGCAGCTGCAGATCATGCAGTACACAGGATTACTGTCTGGCGTGGGAAGGCAAGGACTTACCTCTATCAAATTTGGACAGAAGGACCACTGGACTGTCGGGGTCACTGGAATCCAGCTCCTGTGTTCCAGGGACCAGGGACCAGGCTCGTCAAGATGAGAGGGGACCCAGAGGACCGGTGATGCAGAAGTTTGGTGCCTGCGTTAGCAGGGGGGTGATTCCGTCGACCAAGAGGAGATTTCTTCTTGGCTTCCAGTGCAGGGTGAAGGCAGACAGCCTTCAGGGCATGCACCACCAGGAAACAGTCGAGAAAGCCGGGAGGATTAGGCGCTACAATGTTGCTGGTAGTCTTCTGGCTACTTTTTGTGGTTTTGCAGGTGTCCTGGAGCAGTCAGCGGTCGATCCTTGCCAGAAGTCGAAGAGGGAGATGCAGAGGAACTCTGGTGATCTCTTGCATTCATTATCTGATGAGAAACCCACAGGAGAAACCCTAAATAGCCCTCAGAGAAGGATTGGCTACCTAACCAGGTAAGAGCCTATCAGGAGGGGTCTCTGACGTCACCTGCTGGCACTGGCCACTCAGAGTTCTCCATTGTGCCCTCACACCTCTGCATTGAAGATGGCAGAGATCTGGGACACACTGGAGGAGTTCTGGGCACCACCCCTGGGGTGGTGATGGACAGGGGAGGGTCACTCCCCTTTCCTTTGTCCAGTTTCGTCCCAGAGCAGGGGCTGGGGGCTCCCTGAACCAGTGTAGACTGGCATATGCAACAAGGGCACCATCTGTGCCCTTCAAAGCATTTCCAGAGGCTGGGGGAGCCTACCCCTTCCCAGCCTGTAACACCTATTTCCAAAGGGAGAGGGTGTGACACCCTGCTCCCAAAGGAAATGCTTTGTTCTGCCTTCCTGGGACTGAGCTGCTCAGACCCCAGGAGGGCAGTACCCTGTCTGTGAGGTGGTGGTAGCTGTAGCTGTATTGCAAGCCTCAGTGAGCTGGTTTGTCATTACTGGGTGTACATAGTGGAGCCACTAGGATGCATGGAATTGGTTCCCCAATACCAGATCTGGAATGAGGGGACAGTTCCATGATCTTAGACATGTTACATGGCCATGTTCGGAGTTACCATTGTGAAGCTACATATAGGTATTGACCTATATGTAGTGCACACGTGTAATGGTGTCCCCGCACTCACAAAGTCTGGGGAAATTGCCCTGAACAATGCAGGGGCACCTTGGCTATTGCCAGGGTGCCCTCACACTTAGTAACTTTGCACCTAACTTTCACCAAGTGAGGGTTAGACATATAGGTGACTTATAAGTTACTTAAGTGCAGTGTAAAATGGCTGTGAAATAACGTGGACGTTATTTCACTCAGGCTGCAGTGGCAGTCCTGTGTAAGAATTGTCTGGGCTCCCTATGGGTGGCAAAAGAAATGCTGCAGCCCATAGGGATCTCCTGGACCCCCAATACCCTGGGTACCTAGGTACCATATACTAGGGAATTATAAGGGGGTTCCAGTGTGCCAATCAGAATTGGTGAAAATAGTCACTAGCCTGCAGTGACAATTTTAAAAGCAGAGAGAGCATAAACACTGAGGTTCTGGTTAGCAGAGCCTCAGTGATACAGTTAGGCACCACACAGGGAACACATATAGGCCACAAACTATGAGCACTGGGGTCCTGGCTAGCAGGATCCCAGAGACACAGGCAAAAACAAAGTGACACACAAGTAAAAATGGGGGTAACTTGCCAGGCAAGATGGTACTTTCCTACAGTGTAGGAGGCTGGCCTGGTTTATAAAGGGTACCTAAGGTACTTACACCTTATACCAGGTCCAGTTATCCCTTATTAGTGAAATGTAGGTAGTGTTCTAGGAGCTTAGGCTATCTAGCGGTAGCTGTAGCAGAGCAGCTCAGGCTGAACTAGGAGACATGCAGAGCTCCTCCAATACCACTATAGTTACACAGTACATATACACAATAAAAGACAATACTCAGTGTTACCAAAAATAAAGGTACTTTATTTTAGTGACACAAGGCCAAAAATATCTTAGAGGCAATACTCCTTCTGGAGGTAAGTATTATACACAATATATATGCCAGAGACCAAAATCTGGTAATTAAATATTGATGGAATAGTGCAAATAGTAAAAAATGCAATAGAATGCAATAGGCCTAGAGGCAACACAACCCCTATACTAAGAAAGTGGAATGCAAATCACAGATTCCCCCCTAGGCAAGTGTAGTGTGTAGAGGGGTGCTGGAGTGTAAGAAAACACCAAAGGTAAGTAACATACCCAACCCCAGAGCCCAGGGAAGTAGGAGTAAAGTACTGCAAGTTTTCTCAGGACACACTACAAGTCGTGAAGATTCCAGGAAGGACAGGAGCCTTCGTTATCTGATGAGAAACCCACAGGAGAAACCCTAAATAGCCCTGAGAGGGGGATTGGCTACCTACCCAGGTATGCACCTATCAGGAGCAGTCTCTGGCTTCACCTGCTGTCACTGGCCACTCAGAAATCTCCAGAGTGTCCCCGCACCTTGGAAAACAAAATGGCTAACGCCAGGGACACACTGGAGGAGCTCTGGCACCACCCCTGGGGTGGTGATGGACAGAGGAGTGGTCTCTCCCCTTTCCTTTGTCCAGTTTCGCGCCAGAGCAGGGACTGGGGGTCCGTGAACCAGTGTAGACTGGCTTTTGCAAGGAGGGCACCATCTGTGCCCTTCAAAGCATTTCAAGAGGCTCTGGGAGGCTACCCCTCCTAAGCCTGTAACACCTATTCCCAAAGGGAGAGGGGGTAAAACCCTCCTCCCAAAGGAAATGCATTGTTCTGCCTTCCTGGGACTGAGCTGCTCAGATCCCAGGAGGGCAGAAACATGTCTGTTAGGTGGCAGCAGCTGGAGCTGCAGTGGAAACCTCAGAGAGCTGGTTTGGCAGTACTGGGGGTCCATGGCGGAACCCCCAGGATGCATGAGATTGGCCCCACAATACCAGATTTGGAATGGGGGGACAATTCCATGATCTTAGACACATCACATGGCCATATTCGGAGTTACCATTGTGAAGCTACAAATATGTATTGATCTATATGTAGTGCACGCATGTAATGGGGACTCACGAAGTCTGGGGAATTGGCTCGGGAGAGCGTGGGGGCACCTTGGCTAGTGCAAGGGTTCCCTCACACATAGTAACTTTGCACCTAGCCTTCAGTAAATGAAGGTTAGACATATAGGTGACTTATAAGTTACTTAAGTGCAGTGAAAAAGTCTGTGAATTAGTGTGGGCACTATTTCACTCAGGCTGCAATGGCAGTCCTGAAGAAAGGTTTGTCTGAGCTCCTTATGGGTGGCAAAAGAAATGCTGCAGCCATAAGGATCTCCGGGAACCCCAATGCCCTGGGTACTTGGTACAATATATTAGGGACCTATTAGGGGGGTCCAGTGTGCCAATTGGAATTGGAATATATAGTTACTAAACTATAGTGACTAATTCGGAAGTAAAGAGAGCATAAGCACTGGAGTTCTAGTTAGCAGAACTTCAGTGACACAGTTAAGCACTACTAACAACACACACATAGGCCACAAACTATGAGGACTGGGGTCCTGGCTAGCAGTATACCAGTGAGACAGGCAAAACACACTGACCAGAAGGGTTTTAACTATGAGCACTGGGGTCCTGGCTAGCAGGATCCCAGTGAGACAGAAAAAACACACTGACACACACTCACAAACAGCCAAAAGTGGGATTAACCATGCTAGTAAGAGGCTACTTTCTCACATATGGCACTCCACTCTACGACACTGTCCTCAACTGTACTCTACAACATTCCACTTAATGATACTCCGTTCTATGACACTCTACTTCACCATACTCCACTCCAAAACACTCTACTTCAATCCATGACAGTCTACGACACCCTACTCCACTGTTTGACACTCCATTTCACTGTACAATTTTCTGCTCCATTCTACAATACTTGGCTCCACTATTTGAGGCACCATGCCACTACACTATCAAACACTTCACTGTACTGGAAGATACACTACTGCGCTCTACTTTCCTCCTCTCTATTCTAATCTAAAATACTTCACTCTATGACAATAGACTTTGTAACACTCTCCTCCACTGTACTGTATGACATACCACATAACAATCTCCAATTGCGACACTGAACTCTGCGATTTGAAACACATTTTCATTGAAAAAACATTGAAATTCAATACAAAAAGCAAGCGTTAACTTATTCATCCTCTATAAATCAGGTTTAAACTACACAATCTTTAAAAACTTAAAAAATTCCAAAGTTATAGTTGCAATTTGAATTTACAATTTATCCACCACCTTCAAATTATTATAAGTAACGGACCTCATTACACACCGTTTTCAGCTTGCAAACCAGACAACACTAACTACAAATCACCACTCAAACATGGACTGTGCAAATGATGATGCTCCACGTACTGTACGAGACTCTCCGCCGCTCCTCTGCACAACACTACACTCAACAACACTGAACTACACAACTCTCTACTCCAATGAAATCAACTCTATGCTACAACACTCTGGTACACCCCATGCTACTCTGTGACACTCTATTTGATGAAACTCCATTTCCCGATGACATTCCACTGTACAACACTCAGCTTTACTGTTTTACACCCCACTATACTGTACAACACACCACTCCCCTGTAATACTCCACTTCATGATATGACACACAGCACCACTCCACTGTATAACACTTTACTCCACTGTATGCTACATCACTCCACTCAACTCCACTCTATTCCACTGTACAATACTCTATGCCATAACACTAGACACTACGACACTCTCCTTCACTGTACTGTCCTACACCCCAATTATGACACTCCAATCAATGACACTCCATGCTGCAATCTGAATTTTTTTTAATAAAAAAATAAAAACCATTGATATACAATCAAAAAAACATAGCTTAAGAGTAATTTATAGTTAGAAATACCTTATGTATTCTTTCTATACAAACCCAACTTAAAATACACAAACATTAAAAATTGTGAAGTTCTAATGATAACTTACATTTATAATGTACACAGCACCTTCAAATGACTATGATGCGCACCTCCGAACAGTCTTGTCACCTCACTCGCCACACTACATTAACAATAACTCATGCCTTTTCCATGCACTGTTTATACCCTTGCATACCACATCACTTATAACATGTGAAATCAGGGGGTGTGGTCAGGCCGCAGTGAGAATGGCTGCCTCAAGCTAGTGCTCCGTGAGGCGGGCTATGCCGGGGGGGGGGGATTGAGGGAGCGGGGGACCAACGCAAGGGTTTCCCCACCCTCAGCACATCCTGCAGACTGGCTGGGCCGGACAGACACCCCCTCTGAGTCCTGGGGCGGTCCCCGGCCTGTAGGAGGCTGGCCTGGTTTGTAGTGGGACCTTGGGTACTTACACCTTACACCAGGTCCAGTTAACCCTTATTAGTGAAGTAGTAGTGTTCTAACAGCTTAGGCTGATAAAGGTAGCTATAGCAGAGCAGCTTAGGCTGAACTAGGAGACATGCAAAGCTCATGCAATACCACTTATAGTTACACAGTACTACACAAGTAAAGACAATACTCAGTGTTACCAAAAATAAAGGTATTTATTTGGGTGACACAGTACCAAAAATATCTTAGAGACAATACTCCTTCTGGAGGTAAGTATTATACACAATATATACACTAGACACCAAAATTAGACAAGTAAATAGTCATAGAACATTGCAAACAATAGGAAATGCTATAGAATGCAGTGGGAGAAAATAGGTCTAGGGGCAACACAAACCATATACTAAGAAAGTGGAATGTGAATCACAAATTTCCTCCTAGACAAGTGTAGTGTGTGCAGAATCTTTGGGAGAGTAAGAATACAGTAAAGGCAAGTAAGTTACCTCACCCCAGAGCCCAGACAAGCAGATGTGAAGCACTGCAAGTTTCCTTAAAACAACAACTGCTGGATTCCTGGACCTGAAGACGTGCAAAAGAAAGGGACCAAGTCCATAAGTCGAAAGAAGTTCCAGGAAGGACAGGAGCCCCTGCCAACCCAGAAGAGGGTGCAAAAGAAGAGTCCCTGGTTAGTCGAAGACTGCAGAAATGCACCCTAGGAAGATGCCAGTAGGTTCCTGCATGATACAAAGGATGTCTCACGACGTGAAGATGTGATTTTGTGTTGGAAGTCGCCAACAAGCCCTGGTTACGCCAAAAGTGCCACAGCGCCTGAACTATGTGGGGGCACCTTTGCTAGTGCAAGGGTGCTCCCACACTTAGTAACTTTGAACCTAACCTTCAGCAAGTGAAGGTAGACATACAGGTGATACTTAAGTGCATTGAAAATGGCTGTGAAATAACGTGTGCATTATTTCACACAGGCTGCAATGGCAGGCCTGTGCAAGGGTTTGTCTGAGCTCCCTATGGGTGGCAAAAGGAATACTGCAGCCCATATGGATCTCCTGAACCTCAATACCCTGGGTACCTAGGTACCATATACTAGGGACCTATAAGGGGGGTCCAGTGTTCCAAGTGAAATTGGTAAATGAAGTCACTAGCCTACAGGTATAAATGGGGGTAACATGCCAAGGAAGATGGTACTTTCCTACAGGGCGCCAGTGTGTTTTCGGGCCTACTGCCTTGCGGTGTTCCACAGGCTCAATTTTATCGGCATGTGGGTGTGTGTGCACGCGTTAGAGGCCTGAGGAATGGCCCCGGGTGCGACTGTCATTAACATTGCAGAACGGCAGCCAGCAAGGGTTGAGAACGCTAGAAGGGATCATCGGTTGTGTCCACAGCTGAGGCCCTTGGATTGCTGCATTGGACCACGGCGTACTGCCTGCCTGACACATAGGCAGCGTAGTCCAGTATTGGGGACAACTACACGTTGACACCATGCTTTTCATCAGGGGCAGGAGGGTGCCGAAGAACTGTCAGGGAATAGCTCTCTCTGCCTGCATTACTAGTAGCCAACATAGCCCCTTTACAGGACGACAACCCATCTCAACAGGGGGACCCAGCGGCCCACAGTGAAGCATGAAAGGCCCTTGATGATAACAGCGATGCAGTTTTTTTTGAGGGAAAAGGCCCATCCACCGCAACCTCACAACACCATAGGGCCAGAAGAGAAGACACACCTAGTTGGAGTCATCGGGCGCCCTAGGCTGCCCTTCCTTCGTTTGATTAGTGACCTCCACTCACTCCCTATTGGAGAGTGCTCGTCTCTACCCTACTCTTCAAGGGCCAGATCCTGGCCAACCCATGCCCACACCCTCCTCCTCAACCCATACCGTGCCACAAGACGGTTACTCATCACTGCGATAAGGCCACAGCTTACGGAGCAGTGCTGGAATCTTCCAAGGGTAACGCAAGTGGTCTATTATATACGGGGGACCACCCCTCCAGGAGAACCGACTTATGCCATAGAGTGCAGGGGTGAACCCAAGGACTCGCACCACTACTTGGTGCTGTGAAGGGACACATCAGCTTGCTGTTCCACTGCTCGTTATCAAGGAGGAGCTCCGGAGGCAGTCTGAGCCTCCCCTGCTTGGCGATGCCAAAGGAAAGACGGCAGGGAAACACACCTGCCAACTACTGTTCTCGAAAGGTATCTCCCAACCTCACCCCATGGCCCCACCTGCAGCTCCCGCGGCCTCCGGTACTGATGCCTCCGCAAAAGAAGTACATTCGGACTCTGCCACGCAACGCATTTTCCAGGAAATTGCAGCAGTGGGGCGAATCCTGAAGCCATGGACTTAAATTCACAGACCTCTCCAAGGCCTCTCACTCGATTCGGTCGGACATAGCCAGCTTCCACGATAAGGTAACAAATCTAGACCATCATCTTACAGAAGTTGAAGGCCAACTAGCAGAGCTACAGGAGCACGATTCAGAGTTGCAACTCCTCCATGCTAAACTTACAGACCTGGAGGACAGTAGCCGAAGGGACAATGTTTGTTTTTTCGGTATACCGTAACGCAAGGAGTGCACTGACATAAGAGTATATCTCAAGGAACTCCTACCGGAGCTCAAAGGCCTTACCTTCTCCCCAGCTCTGGAGTTCCAACGGGCCCACAGAATTAGCCCTATCCATAAAGCAGACTCAGGAGAGGCTCGCCCCATCATCACCTGTTTCCTCCACCATGAGCAGGCACGTCGGGTTATCATGGCGTCGAGGGCACATGGTCCTTATAGGATGGAGGGGTCTGATATCCGAATGGCCGCAGACTTTTCCAGCAAAACCAATCAGAAGAGGAGAGCGTTCCTGGCCCTTCACCCGCAGCTAAGAGACATGAATATCGAATTTGGCCTCCTCGAACCGGCTCGCATGTGGATCCCACAGGATAGCAGATCTAGAGACTTCTTCGAACCGGCAGCCCTCAGTTCCTTTTTGGCTACCCTTAACACGCAACCCATGGACCATACCTCCATATCTCTGCAGTCAATCTCTCCCTTTCCGAAAGGACCTCCCACACACTCGAACCACGACAGGCATGGTGCCAATTTGGCAAAGCAGAAAAGGGGTAGGACTTATGATCGACCACAGAGATCCCAGGATGGCAGAGAACATGCCCTTCAGGCCGTGATTGCTATTACTCAAGACCTTAACAAATCCCGATCTCTCTTGAAACCGCCACCTCCTGGTATTTGACTGACACATACGCCGGGAGATAATCGTGAAACAGCAGAGGTTTCCCTGTACGGACGTTGAGAATGTGCACTCATCGGACAGCTAAGTACCCTACACCTCTTTTTCGGCTAGTGTCACTTTTGCTAATGACATATATGTTGTTGCTGTTTCTTGTTCTTATTCTTGTTTCTATGGTACACACAAAGCAAGACTCTCACAGGCTATTCAGCTGCTTATCTGTTTGTATTGTATTACAGTATTACTGTATGAACCTGTTCTCATGGTTATGATATGTACACAGCTCATGGTTTTCATAAGATATATAATGCTCGTGGAGATCCTGCATTGTTGGTGGGGGGGTGGGACTCTTAAGATTTCACTGATACAGCCGATTAGGGGCTCTCCACCTGTGGCTATGCTGCCTCGCCTTCCTTGGGTTCAGCATGACCTGAGGGCACAGAGGGTACCTTTCCTATATAGATACGCACTCTCAGACAACTACAGATCCCCTCCCCCCAACTCTTCCAGGTCCTTCAGTTGTTCTACTGCTTCAGGTAAACATAGCGGTTCCCACGCGCTATGGCCCCTTGTGGCCCTCTCCTCAGTCAATACTATTATAAATCTTCAGAGTGTTGCTCCTGGTGGCACACACCCTCATTCAACGAGGACCCTGGCAGGTCCACTCCCTTGTACAATAGTTGTATTCCTTCTCAACTTCTTTGTTCTTCTTCTCTCTATCTCCATCGGCTTTCCTTCTCCCTCTCTATTCTATTCACTTTTATTCTTCTCATTTCTTTCATGTCTCACTCTTCCTGGCTTTCTCCCTCTTTTTCCACCCTTGATTGGGTCCGCTCTCTTCCTTACGCCGACCAGGGGTTCCTGCACCTCCCACCAGATCTCCCCTATATTTTGACCTACCCCCTGCCTCCCCTAAGGCACACGTCGCCCCAGGCCGCATCCGCATAGCAAGGAACCCCTGCACACAGCGACATACCTCAAATGACGCTAGCATGGGTTCTCCCATTCCACTGACAGTTCTCTCCTGGAACATTCATGTTCTAACACACCTCATCAAGAGAAAGAAGTTTCTGTCATATCTGCAATCCAAACATGCAGGCATGGCCCTATTGCAAGAAACACTTCTTTCCCCACAGGAATCGGGGAAACTCCGCAGGGACTGGGTGGGGCGAGTACTCTACAGCGGGATCACATCAGCTCAGACCGGTGAACCCGTCACTGGGAGAAAATGAGGAGTGACGATCCTTATCCACAGGTCCTTGCAATTCAAGGTACTTAAGACATCGACTGACCTGGAAGGCCGATATATCCTTACCAAACTTAGGCTAGGTACACACACAATCTGTGTAGGATCTATATATGCTCCTACGGGCAACAAATGTCTCTTCTTCCTCTCTCTCAATCGCCTCTTAACAGAGATTGGGGCCTCACAATATCTTCTAAGTGGCGACTGGAACCTGGCATGCGATGCAGTGCTCGATCGTATGGGCAATCTGGACGTGGATAACAATGCAATGACAGAGCCCTCTTCGGGGACATATGCTCGGACCAGGGTTTGGTGGATCACTGGCGTCTATCCCACCCACTTGATTGTGAGTACACCTATGTCTCACCGGTCCATGGTACACAATCTAGGCTAGATCACTTCCTTGCCACTCATAACCTGGTCCCACAAATCAAGGGCTCCCAGATCTTGGTGACAGCACTATCGGACCACTTCCTGGTGCTATTGGCACTTGAGCTGAGCTTAATCACCCCTCGATGCAAACCATGGCGTCTAAATGACTCATGATATCGTAAACCCCAAGGGAAAAAGCTACTCAGCTCTCATGTCGCTAATTATCTAGGCAACCATAAAGGTTCAGTCTCCTCCCCTCATGGGCAGCGGCGAAAGCAACGATAAGGGGACAGCTCATGAGAGACGCTACCATTGCCAACGCTTAGAGACGTTCCTGTCAACGAGCCTTTGAGGACCAAATAGCGTTGTGTACCCACAAATACACCACGACTCCCTCCTCCTCCGCTCGCCATAGTCTTGAACAGGGCAAAATGGAATTGAATCCTCTAAATACCTCCCAGGTGGAATAGGCACTGCAGCTGATGAAAGGGTGCCACTATGAACATGGGGAGAAGGCAGGACGGTTACTAGCTGCCCAACTTCGTCAACAGGACACAGCACTGGCTATACCAGCTCTCCGGGATCTGGATGATACGATCCTTACTCATCCACAGGACATCGCTAATGCGTTCGGTAGATTTTATCAGACATTATATACTCCCGGAGTGGTAGAGAATGACGAGAAATTGTGCGCGTTCTTTGATAAGGCACAGGTTCCCAGCCTTACAGAGGATGGCAGGGCACTCCTAGAGGGAGAAATAAGCAAGACTGAGATTGAGAAGACTATAGCTAAACTCTCCTATCATAAGGCCCCAGGGGATGACAGATTTCCTGCAGAATCCTACAAATGGACTGGAGCGGAGACAATGGACTCCCTGTACGATGCCTTTCACGGCGCGGACCGCACAGGTTAGCTGAATCCTATTTCGAAAAGGGCATCTATAGCAGTGTTACCCAAACCTGGGAAAGACCCTTTTATGTGGCAGCTACTGCCCCATCTCCCTCCTTAATGGGGATATAAAGATACTGGCAGGTGTCCTGGCAACCCACCTAAAGAAAGTGCTACCGTCCCTTATTCACCATGCACAAGTGGGTTTTGTACCTGGCCGCTCCTTCAGGAACCACCCTTGCACTTTTTCACATGCTCTATGGGCCATCCGCGATTCCCAGGAGAAGGCCCTCGCCGTGTCCCTTGATGACGAAAAAGCATTCAATAGGATAGAATGGTGGTATCTTTTTAAAACTTTGAAGAGGTTCGGGTTAGGGACTGGATTCATCACCAAGGTCCGCTTGTTATATGAAACACCGACTGCACATGTAAATTGTGGGGGATTCCTTTCTGATGCTTTCTCAGTTAGGAGAGGAACTCAACAGGGATGCCCACTGTCTCCATTGCTTTTTCTACGAGCTGTGGAACCCCTAGCCGCTCTCATCCGTAGATCCAACCTCATCTCTGGCGTACCCATCCCTGGCTGTTGCTCCACCATTTACCTATGTGCTGATGAAATATTGTTAACGCACACGGGCCTCACCCGCTCACTTCCAGCACTTCGGTTGATCCTAGTCAAATCTGAAGCGCTGTCAGGCTACAAAATAAATTGGAACAAAAGCGAAGCGCTCCCTATGTCTCACATGACAGTGTGCTCGGCAGTACAGCCTAGGGGTATGGCCTCAACGTACAACTCAGGAAATGTTTGTTTCCTTTCCCCGCCTCCCTCCCGTTCCTCTAACCCTGAAAACGCTCCCCATTCCCCCCTCCCCTCCTGCCTTCACAACGTCCTTCCATTGCGGATAATGCATTCACTCCCCTCCTCTCCCTTCCCCATTACCACCCACCACTTGTCAGTGCTGGTGTTGATGTTATTTATGATGTTCGTTTGTTCGTTGTGAGGTTCGTTTTATCGTTAGGGTTGGTCTGGATATTCCGGTTCTCCTCATCCTCTTTCCCACTCCTACGGATCCACCTTTTGATCTTTTTCTAGTTGTCAGTGCTATTTTTAGCCTCAATACCACAGTCTGCTTCAATCATCGTCGGACCGTATATTCCCTCCCCTTTTCCATTCTTTTTCTATCCTTCTTAGGTATCCTTTCTTTTCCCTCCCCTCACTCTTTTCTTCTGTCTTTCCCCCAATCGTCTCTCACATGTTCTTTTCTCTCTCTTCCTATCACCGTCTCTAAATCCTTTAAGCCTACTCTATTGGCCCTCTTGCATTCTTATTTATCTCCTGTTCTGTTCCCATACTTACGATATCCATCTACCTACATCCGCGCCCTGTATAAGGCCCTTCCAACTCCATACTTCGAGGCCTGGAGTCCTATCATTGATGGGGCTCTATATCTAGCCTCTCCTCAACCTTTCATGCTGTACTACCGCAGGTCCTAGTCTGTGGATAACAGGACGGACGTAGTCCGTATACCGCCACACCCATAGGCTCCCTCCTCCTCTAGACACTCCTTACAATTATCCGTTAGAGATGTGGTTGGGTCTAGTAAAAACTGCATTCAAAGGGTTCTTGCTGTTATACATGCTACCAAGATTGTAACTATGGTCTTAATCAGCACTTTATGATCTTGTTTTTGTATGAATGTTCGATCTTGGGGATACTCTTTCTTGCTCATGTGCTGTTGGGAATGCATATTCCAATGTAAGGCTTTGTAGAGTGTTTTCATGATTCATAAATAAAGAATTGCAATACTAATAACGTGAAATCATAGCTAATGTAAATGGTAGAGTGGAGAGTTATAGTTAGTGTTGTTTGGTTGGCGAGTTCAAAGTGTGTGTAACTAGGTCCACTACTTATAATTATTTGAAGGTGGTGGATGAATTGTGAATGGAAGTTTTAACTATAATTTTCGAAGTTTTAAAGTTTATGTACTTTAAACTTGGTTTTGTGCACCTCCACTTCACCTTGTGGCCCCCAATGTTGATATTGGTGTGGGTGCCAGGTTGGGAATGGGGCACTGACTTAAAAAAATAGAAAAAAAATAGAAAAAAATTGCATCACAGAAGCATAGGACCGGAGCAGCCAAAAAAAAAAAGTCACAGCCTTGCCGGAGACTGATCATTATTATTCACTGCCAACTCCTGGGAACACACCTTAATGCCCTGCATGGGCTTTATTTTTACATGGTTTAGATTTGGTGGTGCTCCAATGATTGGCAGGGGCACCACCAACAATTTAGAAATGTGTTGTGGGGGGCTGCAAGGAGAAGAGCAGCCCCCAGGAAAATTAGGAAACAAACATTGTAAGTCTGCTGGGTCATAGAATACACATCCCCCAGAGATCTTACCACTTTTTTTTTAAACACTCCAAGATAGAGCTGTATGGCTTTCAGTTGGAAGGCAGGGAGGCTTTGTGGTTGATTCTATGGCTGCATTTTGTAATTTGAAAACTGATAAAAAATACTATAAGGTGTTAAAGTATTTAAAAAAAAAGCCTTATTGAAAATATTTTATGACAATACCTTTTATTAAACATTGCAATGTGTGAGCTTATAAAATCTAAATTCGATTATAGTTATTGATGGCTTTTCGACAAAGAAAATAGGTCTGCTTAATATATGTTGGTGATCTGACCTCTTAATAAAGGCAATAGACATGCTTCTAATATTTTGGTGCTCTGCTACCTTGATAAACTCAGTAGGTCTTTGGCAAAGTTGGTTGGTCTGCCTTACTCAAAAAAACACCCTTTATATTGTTAGATCTTGTAGTCATCCTTGCGCACTCGCAGCGGGATTTTGTGCAGGTCCTGGCCGCAGACCAGGTCCTGTACCGAATGCCACACTGCGCACAGGCAAAGGTTGAATGCTGTGGGGGTTGTGCACCCACGGGGTGCTGCTGAAATAGAGGTTAAATTAACATTATATTTAGGAACTGTAATATTTTCTTATTTTATATTTAAAAAACTTAAACACTCAGTGAAAAAAATCAAAGGTCAAAGAGGCGTGCCCTAAAGTAACTATTTCCTTGCATATTACATCACCCATGAGGTGTTATATGACATCATTAATAACATCACTGCAACATCTAAAATGACAGTATTCACATACAAACACACACACACCCGAAAAAGGAAGCATTTTTCACACTGAAGAAAATACTGCCATTAATTTAGAAATACACAACAGGAAAATTAACTGAGCTATAAACATTTTACAACAACACATCCTCCTATGGCATCAAATATTACCTCACATATACACTTTTTGCAGAAAAAAATGAACTGCAAACAATAGCCAACATTGTTAAATTAATCCAGTGACATCCCTTCCCTAAATGAAGTTTCCATCACATGTACCACAGAAACATTTATTTCATGCACTGATGACTACTAGCGATGGGCCTACTGGGTACATGGCCCATTGGAAGTCTAGGGCATATAGTAAAATTAATTAATATTGCAAATGTAATAACCAGAAAGGGTACTGAACTGTGCATTCTTCCTTTAGAAAAGATGAAAAATGCATTAAAAAACGTCTAGGCCTCTCCTTAAACTTCAGGCCACCCACCTGTACAAGTACAAAGACATACTGGTGCATACCCTATCAAACAAACAACACCTTTATGCAATAGTTTTTTAATTTAATTGTGTGATATCACAAAAACAAAAGTCCTTAAATCCAAAGGTATATAGCCTGCAGACAAAGAGAGTGATTCTTCCACCTCGAAATCCAAGTGATCCTTTAGATGGACAAAGCACTTGGAGGAGCCTGCTGGACAGGAACAGGAAGTCTCTGGGGACCTTCTTTTCTGTTGGAAAAAAAAAGTTAAAAAAGGCTTCTTGCACTAAAAAAAACAACTTGAATGGTCCGTTGGAGAAGAAAATCCACTCAAACCTTTTTTTGAGTAGATTTCGCTACTTTTCAAGTAGTAATTTTAGTTGAGGTGTGTTCGCTCATGAGTGGCACTGTATTGGCAACGCCGCAGCTGGAAAGTGCACAAGCGGGCGAGAAATCTCCCATGTGCTTGCTAATGGCCTGAGAATATTGTGAGTGAGCACCAAAACAAATCTTTTTCCCAAATGGAAAAAATATACTCTGTTTCACACAGGATGGTGGAATTCAGGAACTCCGTCCTACTCCGTGTAGCGCGAAGTGCCCAAACTCCAAAAACTCTACAACCGGAGTGTTCCGCCCGGCCTAGTATCTTGGTGCTGAGCAGGTGTGAGCCTAGCCAAACCTATGGCCTAGTGGGAATACTCAAAAAGCCAGGTCTACATCTACTTGTAGAATTCAAGAAGTGAGAAGGAGGCTCCTATGTGTAATGACAGGTTGTTCCATATTGCAGCAGTGATGTAGGAGAAGGCTCAACTGCAGGATCTGGTTTTTCACATGTGGTGGATGAGTGCAAGTAGGAGCCCGGACAAGCAGAGGTGTTTGGAGGGTCTGGGGTTACCATAGCCTCTACATATTTGCTTCTATACTCACAAGCCATATGCATGATGGAGCATTTGAGTTATATGTGAACTGTGGTCCATTGAATATCCACTAGGGCAGTATTTATTCTAATTATGTATATGATGTAACCTATTGTTGGGGTTTTCCTATTTAGGAAATGGATATCACCATTGATGGCTTTGATAATTTGGGATATTTTCTAAATAGGCTCTACTTATCCGCTCTATTACTCATTAGCCATACGACCACTTGGGCGAGATTGATGTGATTTGGGAGTTACACGAGAATTAAGGCTCATGGAATGCCCACAGGGGAGATGTGTACTCTTGAATCAAAAACAATGGTGTAAACACATTTTTCCATTGATTGGGTGAGGCGTAGCATGAAATGAGTATAGATGTAGATGAATAATTTGTATCTCGGATATATAGGGGGCTATCCTATGGTTTTTACTATTAATGAATTTGAGAATCTGAGGTACCTACCACATTCCAAAATGGCCGCCACATTAGCCCTGCATTGAGTACTGGTTAAGGTATTTGTCTGTCATTTGTGTCTGTTGTTGCTATATGGATGTGCATTTGGCATTTTTCACTTTTTACTACAAACAAGGCTACGTCTGAAACGCGTTGGTGTGGATGCCTGTAATTTCTACGATTCTGTATTAAACAACATTTTTGCAGTGCCATGGAGTCCAGATTCTTCTTTACCAAAAGAAGGTTTTGTGTGGATGGATAAGGGTTACCGTAACCTGAACCGGACTGCCCAGTTACAGCCTCCTACTCCGGATACTTTAGTTGAATACATATATGTATACAAATATATATATATATATATATATATATATATATATATATATATATATATAGAGAGAGAGAGAGAGAGATATATATATATATGTTAGAAATGGGGTCTTTGGTTGGCAGTCAGGTTTCCCCCTGTCCAAGCAAGGACCCTCACTCTAGTCAGGGTAAGTCACCACAATCCAAATTATCTTGTGGTCACCTCTGGTAGCTTGCCACTGAGCAGTCAGGCTTAACTTAGAAAGCAATGTGTAAAGCATTTGTGCAATAAATCATGCAATAACACAGTAGAACACCACAAAAAATACACCACACAGTATTTAGAAAAATATATAATATTTATCTGCAAAAATGCAGGTCAAAACGATTACGATGCAATATGTGTATATTGAGATATCACTGTATATTGATATAAAGTGTCTTTAGTCTCTTAAAAGCAATAAATGTCCCTTGCAAGCACAAAGTACCTGGTTTGCGTTCAAAATCTCCACAAGGAACTGCAGAGGAGGAGATGCAGGGAAAACTGGGAGGTGTGCGTCAATTTCTCAGGCCGCCCATGGCGATGCGTTGTTTATTTTTCATGCAGGGAAGGCTTTGCATCGATTTCCGGCATTCGGTCTTGGATCACCTTCGGGTTGCGGGGTTTTTGGACACCCCGGGGACGATGCGTTGAAATCTGGAGCTGGCAGGACGATGTCACAGGGGTTGCGTCGATTCGGTGGGCATTGCGTGGAAGTTTCTACCGCACAGCAGGCGCTGTGTCGATTCCTCTCATGAAGTCAGGCTGTGTCGTTCCAGCTCGGCTTTGCGTGGATCCAGTGGGCTGTGTAGTGAATTTCCAGGTGCTATGCTGGCGCTGCGTAGATCTTCTCCTTGCGAAATTGGGCTGCATCATTACGGTTCAGCGTGCGGTGATTTTTTCACCGCGATACAGGCTGTGCGTCGTTTTTTGCTGGCTGTGCATCGATTTCCACTGCACAGGGAGTTCTTCTTGCAGGAATTAAGTTTTCTTGGTCCTGAGACCAGTCCCTTGGAGAGCACTTCTCAGCACAGCCAGAGAGCAGCAAGGCAGCAGGGCAACAGCAAGGCCGCAGTCCTTCTCAGAAAGCTGTCAGGTGAGTCCTTTGGCAAGCCAGGCAGTTCTTCTTGGCAGGTTGCAGGTTTTGGTTCAGGTTATTCTCCAGGAAGGGTCTGTGACAAGAGTGTTTTGTCAAAAAGTGTCTGAGTTGGTAGGGTCCGAGACCCTGCTTAAATACCCAAATGTGCCTTTAAAGTGGGGGGGGAGACTTCTAAGATTGGCTTAGAAGTGCACAAGGTCATCTTTCATTTCCATCCTGTCTGCCAGGGTCCCAGTAGGGGGGGGTGGCAGTCCTTTGTGTGAGGGCAGGCTACTGTCCTTTGACATGTCAGTGTCAGGCCCTCCACCCTCCCAGCCTAGGAAGACCCATTCAGTACGCAGATGTATGCAAGTGTGACTGAGCATCCTGTGTTTGGGGTTGTCTGAGTGAATGCACAAGGGAGCTGTCAACTATACCTAGCCAGGCATGGATTGGAAGGCACAGAAGGATTTAAGTGTAGAGAATGCTCACTTGTTAAAAGTAGCATTTCTAAAATAGTAATATAACATCCAACTTTACCATTAAGCAGGAGTTTGTATCACCATTCTGGCCATACTAAATATGACCTTCCTACTCCTTTCAGAACAGGATCTACCACTCAAACGGTATATGAGGTTAGCCCTAATGCTATCCTATGAAAGGAGCAGGCCTCACAGCAGTGTAAAACGAATTTAGGAGTTTTACACTACCAGGACATATAGAACACACATGTTCATATCCTGCCTTTTACCTACAGAGCACCCTGCCCTATGGGGTACCTAGAGCCTACCTTAGGGGATGACTCATATGTGGAAAAAGGGGAGTTTAAGGCTTGGTGAGTACTTTTAAATGCTAAGTCGATGTGGCAGTAAACTGCACACAGAAGCACTGCAGAGGCAGGCCTGAGACATGGTTAGATAGGTACTTATGTGGGTGGCACAACCAGTGCTGCAGCCCACTAGTAGCATTTAATTTATAGGCCCTGGGCAAATGTAGTGCACTTGACTAGGAACTTACAGGTAAATTAAGTAAGCCAATTGGGTATGAGCCAATATCACCATGTTTTAAGGACAGAGCATATGCACTTTAGCACTGGTTAGCAGTGGTAAAGTGCGCAGAGTCCTAAAGCCAGCAAAAATGAGGTCAGAAAAAGAGAAGGAGGAAGGCAAAAAGTTTGGGGGTGACCCTGCAGAAAGGCCATTTCCAACACAATATATATATTTATATATTATATACACAATCAAATTTATTTTAGGCCATTTCTGCCCACCCTGGGGGCAGATCGGCCTATTGTTATTAGGCCGATCTGCCCCCAGGGGGGTCAGAAACCTCTAGGCGCCAGGGCAATATTTTTTTGGTGTTTTTTTTTTTGTTTGTTTGTTTTTTTAGAGATGGGGACCGACCCATTAGGCAAGGGTCGATCCCCTGGGGGGCAAATTGTATTTAGACCATTTCTGCCCCCCTTGGGAGCAGATTTGCCGATTTTAGGTCAATCTGCCCCCAAGGGGGCAGACACCACTAGGTACCGGGGATTTGTTTTTTGCCGCCAATGTCACGCAGGGGGAGCGACCCCGTAGGCATGGGTCGCTCCCGGGCCGGGGGGGTTTGGATGGCTCAAATTTATTTTAGGCCATTTTTGCCCCTCCCGGGGGCATATCGGCCTATTGTTATTAGGCCGATCTGCCCCCAGGGGGGTCAGAAACCTCTAGGCGCCAGGGCAAACTTTTTTTTGTGTTTTTTTTTTTGGTTTATTTGTTTTTTTAGAGATGGTGACCGACCCATTAGGCAAGGGTCGATCCCCTGGGGGGCAAATTGTATTTAGACCATTTCTGCCCCCCGTGGGGGCAGATTGGCCGATTTTAGGTCAATCTGCCCCCAAGGGGGCAGGCACCACTAGGCACCGGGGATTTGTTTTTTGGCGCCAATGTCACCCAGGGGGAATGACCCCGTAGGCAAGGGTTGCTCCCCGGGGGAGGGGAGGCAAATTTATTTTAGGCCATTTCTGCCCCCAGGGTGGCACAAACCTCTAGGCACCAGGGCAAAAAAAAAATGTGTGTTTTTTTTTTTGTTTGTTTCTTTTTTTAGAGATGGGGACCGACCCATTAGGCAAGGGTCGATCCCCTTTCAGGTCAATCTGCCCCCAAGGGGACAGCCACCACTAGGCACCGGGGATTTGTTTTTTGGCGCTAATGTCACGCAGGGGGGGTGACCCCGTAGGTAAGGGTCACACCCGGGCAGGGGGGGGGTTTGGGGGGGTCAAATTTATTTTAAGCCATTTCTGCCCCTCCCTGGGGCCGGCTTAGCTAGAGGCCAAAATCCACAGATAAGCACTTTGCAAAAAACACCTCTGTTTTCTGTGAAAAAATGTGTTGTGTCCACATTGTGTTTTGGGCCATTTCCTTTCGCGGGCGCTAGGCCTACCCACAGATGTGAGGTACCATTTTTATCGAGAGACTTAGGGGAACGCTGGGTGGGAGGAAATTTGTGTCTCCTCTCAGATTCCAGAACTTTCTGTCACCGAAATGAGAGGAAAAAGTGTTTTTTTTGGCCAAATTTTGATGTTTGCAAAGGATGCTGGGTAACAGAACCTGGTCCGAGCCCCGCAAGTCACCCCATCTTGGATTCCCCTGGGTTTCTAGTTTTAAAAAATGCGCTGGTTTGCTAGGTTTCCCCAGCTGCCGGCTGAGCTACAGGCCAAAATCCACAGGTAGGCACTGTTTTCTATGAAAAAATTTGATGTATCCACGTTGTGTTTTGGGGCATTTCCTTTTGTGGGCGCTAGGCCTACCCACACAAGTGAGGTACCCTTTTTATCGGGAGACTTGGGGGAACGCAGGATGGAAGGCAAATTGTGGCTCCTCTCAGATTCTACAAATTTCTGTCACCGAAATGAGTGGAAAACGTGTTTTATTAGCCAAATTTTGAGGTTTGCAAAGGATTCTGGGTAACAGAACCTGGTCAGAGCCCCACAAGTCACCCCATCTTCGATTCCCCTAGGTCTCTAGTTTTCAGAAATGCACAGGTTTGGTAGGTTTCCCTAGGTGCCGGCTGAGCTAGAGGCCAAAATCTACAGGTAGACACTTTGCAAAAAACACCTCAGTTTTCTTTCAAAAAATTTGATGTGTCCACGTTGCGTTGTGGGGCATTTCCTGTCGTGGGTGCTAGGCCTACCCACACAAGTGAGGCATCATTTTTATCGGGAGACTTGGGGGAACGCTGGGTGGAAGGAAATTTGTGGCTCCTCTCTGATTCCAGAACTTTCTTTCACCAAAATGTGAGGAAAATGTGTTTTTTAGCCACATTTTGAGGTTTGCAAAGGTTTCTGGGTAACAAAACCTGGTCAGAGCCCCACAAGTCACCCCATCTTGGATTCCCCTAGGTCTCTAGGTTTCAAAAATGGACATCTTTGGTAGGTTTCCCTAGGTGCCGGCTGAGCTAGAGGCCAAAATCTACAGGTAGGCACTTTGCAAAAAACACCTCTGTTTTCTTTAAAAAAATGTGATGTGTCCACGTTGTGTTTTGGGGCATTTCCTGTCGCGGGCGCTAGGCCTACCCACACAAGTGAGGTATCATTTTTATCGGGAAACTTGGGGGAACGCTGGGTGGAAGGAAATTTGTGGCTCCTCTCTGATTCCAGAACTTTCTGTCACCAAAATGTGAGGAAAATGTGTTTTTTTAGCCACATTTTGAGGTTTGCAAAGGATTCTGGGTAACAGAACCTGGTCAGAGCCCCACAAGTCACCCCATCTTGGATTCCCCTAGGTCTCTAGTTTTCAAAAATGCATAGGTTTGGTAGATTTCCCTAGGTGCCGGCTGAGCTAGAGGCCAAAATCTACAGGTAGGCACTTTGCAAAAAACACCTCTGTTTTCTTTAAAAAAATGTGATGTGTGCACGTTGCGTTTTGGGGAATTTCATGTCGCGGGTGCTAGGCCTACCCACACAAGTGAGGTATCATTTTTATCGGGAGACTTGGGGGAACGCTGGGTGGAAGGAAATTTGTGGCTCCTCTCTGATTCCAGAACTTTCTGTCACCAAAATGTAAGGAAAATGTGTTTTTTTAGCCAAGTTTGAGGTTTGCAAAGGATTCTGGGTAACAAAACCTGGTCAAAGCCCCACAAGTCACCCCATCTTGGATTCCCCTAGGTCTCTAAGTTTCAAGAATGGACATCTTTGGTAGGTTTCCCTAGGTGCCGGCTGAGCTAGAGGCCGAAATCTACAGGTAGGCACTTTGCAAAAAACACCTCTGTTTTCTTTAAAAAAATGTGATGTGTGCACGTTGCGTTGTGGGGCATTTCCTGTCGCGGGTGCTAGGCCTACCCACACAAGTGAGGCATCATTTTTATCGGGAGACTTGGGGGAACGCTGGGTGGAAGGAAATTTGTGGCTCCTCTCTGATTCCAGAACTTTCTTTCACCAAAATGTGAGGAAAATGTGTTTTTTAGCCACATTTTGAGGTTTGCAAAGGATTCTGGGTAACAAAACCTGGTCAGAGCCCCACAAGTCACCCCATCTTGGATTCCCCTAGGTCTCTAGGTTTCAAAAATGGACATCTTTGGTAGGTTTCCCTAGGTGCCGGCTGAGCTAGAGGCCAAAATCTACAGGTAGGCACTTTGCAAAAAACACCTCTGTTTTCTTTAAAAAAATGTGATGTGTCCACGTTGTGTTTTGGGGCATTTCCTGTCGCGGGCGCTAGGCCTACCCACACAAGTGAGGTATCATTTTTATCGGGAAACTTGGGGGAACGCTGGGTGGAAGGAAATTTGTGGCTCCTCTCTGATTCCAGAACTTTCTGTCACCAAAATGTGAGGAAAATGTGTTTTTTTAGCCACATTTTGAGGTTTGCAAAGGATTCTGGGTAACAGAACCTGGTCAGAGCCCCACAAGTCACCCCATCTTGGATTCCCCTAGGTCTCTAGTTTTCAAAAATGCATAGGTTTGGTAGATTTCCCTAGGTGCCGGCTGAGCTAGAGGCCAAAATCTACAGGTAGGCACTTTGCAAAAAACACCTCTGTTTTCTTTCAAAAAATGTGATGTGTGCACGTTGCGTTTTGGGGAATTTCATGTCGCGGGTGCTAGGCCTACCCACACAAGTGAGGTATCATTTTTATCGGGAGACTTGGGGGAAAGCTGGGTGGAAGGAAATTTGTGGCTCCTCTCTGATTCCAGAACTTTCTGTCACCAAAATGTAAGGAAAATGTGTTTTTTTAGCCAAGTTTGAGGTTTGCAAAGGATTCTGGGTAACAAAACCTGGTCAAAGCCCCACAAGTCACCCCATCTTGGATTCCCCTAGGTCTCTAGGTTTCAAGAATGGACATCTTTGGTAGGTTTCCCTAGGTGCCGGCTGAGCTAGAGGCCGAAATCTACAGGTAGGCACTTTGCAAAAAACACCTCTGTTTTCTTTAAAAAAATGTGATGTGTGCACGTTGCGTTGTGGGGCATTTCCTGTCGCGGGTGCTAGGCCTACCCACACAAGTGAGGCATCATTTTTATCGGGAGACTTGGGGGAACGCTGGGTGGAAGGAAATTTGTGGCTCCTCTCTGATTCCAGAACTTTCTTTCACCAAAATGTGAGGAAAATGTGTTTTTTAGCCACATTTTGAGGTTTGCAAAGGATTCTGGGTAACAAAACCTGGTCAGAGCCCCACAAGTCACCCCATCTTGGATTCCCCTAGGTCTCTAGTTTTCAAAAATGGACAGCTTTGGTATGTTTCCCTAGGTGCCGGCTGAGCTAGAGGCCAAAATCTACAGGTAGGCACTTTGCAAAAAACACCTCTGTTTTTTTTTCCCAAAAATTTGATGTGTCCAAGTTGCGTTTTGGGGCATTTCCTGTCACGGGCGCTATGCCTACCCACACAAGTGAGGTATCATTTTTATTGGGAGACTTGGGGAACGCTGGGTGGAAGGAAATTTGTGGCTCCTCTCTGATTCCAGAACTTTCTGTCACCAAAATATGAGGAAAAGTGTTTTTTTAGCCAAATTTTGAGGTTTGCAAAGGATTCTGGGTAACAGAACCTGGTCAGAGCCCCACAAGTCACTCCATCTTGGATTCCCCTAGGTCTCTAGGTTTCAAGAATGGACATCTTTGGTAGGTTTCCCTAGGTGCCGGCTGAGCTAGAGGCCAAAATCTACAGGTAGGCACTTTGCAAAAAACACCTCTGTTTTCTTTCAAAAAATGTGATGTGTGCACGTTGCGTTGTGGGGCATTTCCTGTTGCGGGTGCTAGGCCTACCCACACAAGTGAGGCATCATTTTTATCGGGAGACTTGGGGGAACGCTGGGTGGAAGGAAATTTGTGGCTCCTCTCTGATTCCAGAACTTTCTTTCACCAAAATGTGAGGAAAATGTGTTTTTTAGCCACATTTTGAGGTTTGCAAAGGATTCTGGGTAACAAAACCTGGTCAAAGCCCCACAAGTCACCCCATCTTGGATTCCCCTAGGTCTCTAGGTTTCAAGAATGGACATCTTTGGTAGGTTTCCCTAGGTGCCGGCTGAGCTAGAGGCCGAAATCTACAGGTAGGCACTTTGCAAAAAACACCTCTGTTTTCTTTAAAAAAATGTGATGTGTGCACGTTGCGTTGTGGGGCATTTCCTGTCGCGGGTGCTAGGCCTACCCACACAAGTGAGGCATCATTTTTATCGGGAGACTTGGGGGAACGCTGGGTGGAAGGAAATTTGTGGCTCCTCTCTGATTCCAGAACTTTCTTTCACCAAAATGTGAGGAAAATGTGTTTTTTAGCCACATTTTGAGATTTGCAAAGGATTCTGGGTAACAAAACCTGGTCAGAGCCCCACAAGTCACCCCATCTTGGATTCCCCTAGGTCTCTAGGTTTCAAAAATGGACATCTTTGGTAGGTTTCCCTAGGTGCCGGCTGAGCTAGAGGCCAAAATCTACAGGTAGGCACTTTGCAAAAAACACTTCTGTTTTCTTTAAAAAAATGTGATGTGTCCACGTTGTGTTTTGGGGCATTTCCTGTCGCGGGCGCTAGGCCTACCCACACAAGTGAGGTATCATTTTTATCGGGAAACTTGGGGGAACGCTGGGTGGAAGGAAATTTGTGGCTCCTCTCTGATTCCAGAACTTTCTGTCACCAAAATGTGAGGAAAATGTGTTTTTTTAGCCACATTTTGAGGTTTGCAAAGGATTCTGGGTAACAGAACCTGGTCAGAGCCCCACAAGTCACCCCATCTTGGATTCCCCTAGGTCTCTAGTTTTCAAAAATGCATAGGTTTGGTAGATTTCCCTACGTGCCGGCTGAGCTAGAGGCCAAAATCTACAGGTAGGCACTTTGCAAAAAACACCTCTGTTTTCTTTCAAAAAATGTGATGTGTGCACGTTGCGTTTTGGGGAATTTCATGTCGCGGGTGCTAGGCCTACCCACACAAGTGAGGTATCATTTTTATCGGGAGACTTGGGGGAAAGCTGGGTGGAAGGAAATTTGTGGCTCCTCTCTGATTCCAGAACTTTCTGTCACCAAAATGTAAGGAAAATGTGTTTTTTTAGCCAAGTTTGAGGTTTGCAAAGGATTCTGGGTAACAAAAACTGGTCAAAGCCCCACAAGTCACCCCATCTTGGATTCCCCTAGGTCTCTAGGTTTCAAGAATGGACATCTTTGGTAGGTTTCCCTAGGTGCCGGCTGAGCTAGAGGCCGAAATCTACAGGTAGGCACTTTGCAAAAAACACCTCTGTTTTCTTGAAAAAAATGTGATGTGTGCACGTTGCGTTGTGGGGCATTTCCTGTCGCGGGTGCTAGGCCTACCCACACAAGTGAGGCATCATTTTTAACGGGAGACTTGGGGGAACGCTGGGTGGAAGGAAATTTGTGGCTCCTCTCTGATTCCAGAACTTTCTTTCACCAAAATGTGAGGAAAATGTGTTTTTTAGCCACATTTTGAGGTTTGCAAAGGATTCTGGGTAACAAAACCTGGTCAGAGCCCCACAAGTCACCCCATCTTGGATTCCCCTAGGTCTCTAGTTTTCAAAAATGGACAGCTTTGGTATGTTTCCCTAGGTGCCGGCTGAGCTAGAGGCCAAAATCTACAGGTAGGCACTTTGCAAAAAACACCTCTGTTTTTTTTTCCCAAAAATTTGATGTGTCCAAGTTGCGTTTTGGGGCATTTCCTGTCACGGGCGCTATGCCTACCCACACAAGTGAGGTATCATTTTTATTGGGAGACTTGGGGAACGCTGGGTGGAAGGAAATTTGTGGCTCCTCTCTGATTCCAGAACTTTCTGTCACCAAAATATGAGGAAAAGTGTTTTTTTAGCCAAATTTTGAGGTTTGCAAAGGATTCTGGGTAACAGAACCTGGTCAGAGCCCCACAAGTCACTCCATCTTGGATTCCCCTAGGTCTCTAGGTTTCAAGAATGGACATCTTTGGTAGGTTTCCCTAGGTGCCGGCTGAGCTAGAGGCCAAAATCTACAGGTAGGCACTTTGCAAAAAACACCTCTGTTTTCTTTAAAAAAATGTGATGTGTGCACGTTGCGTTTTGGGGCATTTCCTGTCGCGGGTGCTAGTCCTACCCACACAAGTGAGGTATCATTTTTATCGGGAGACTTGGGGGAACGCTGGGTGGAAGGAAATTTGTGGCTCCTCTCTGATTCCAGAACTTTCTGTCACCAAAATGTGAATAAAATGTGTTTTTTTAGCCAAGTTTGAGATTTGCAAAGGATTCTGGGTAATAGAACCTGGTCAGAGCCCCACAAGTCACCCTATCTTCGATTCCCCTAGGTCTCTAGTTTTCAAAAATACGTAGGTTTGGTAGGTTTCCCTTGGTGCCGGCTGAGCTAAAGGCCAAAATTGTCTTTCTCTACATTTTTTCCTTCCAAATATAAGAGAGTGTGTAAAAAAGACATCTATTTGAGAAATGCCCTGTAATTCACATGCTAGTATGGTCACCCCGGAATTCAGAGATGTGCAAATAACCACTGCTCCTCAATACCTTATCTTGTGCCCATTTTGGAAATACAAAGGTTTTCTTGATAGCTATTTTTGACTCTATATTTCAGCAAATGAATTGCTGTATACCCGGTATAGAATGAAAACGCACTGCAGGGTGCAGCTCATTTATTGGCTCTGGGTACCTTGGGTTCTTGATGAACCTACAAGCCCTATATATCTCCACAACCAGAGGAGTCCAGCAGACGTAACGGTATATTGCTTTCGAAAATCTGACATTACAGGAAAAAGTTACAGAGTAAAACGTAGAGAAAATTTGCTGTTTTTTTCACATCAATTTCAATATTTTTCTTTTTCAGTTGTTATTTTCTGTAGGAAACCCTTGTAGGATATACACAAATGAACCCTTGCTGAATTCAGAATTTCGTCTACTTTTCAGAAATGTTTAGGTTTCTGGGATCCAGCATTGGTTTCACGCCCATTTCTGTCACTGACTGGAAGGAGGCTGAAAGCACAAAAAATTGTAAAAATGGGGTATGTCCTAGTAAAATGCCAAATTTGTGTTGAAAAATTGGGTTTTCTGATTCAAGCCTGCCTTTTCCTGAAAGCAGGGAAGCTGGTGATTTTAGCACTGCAAATCCTTTGTTTATGCCATTTTCAGGGAAAAAACCACAAGCCTTCTTCTGCAGATTTTTTTTTCCATTTTTTTGAAAAAAAATAAATTTTCACTGTAATTTGGCTAATTTCTTGGTCTCCTTCAGGGGAACCCACAAAGTACCTCTAGAATCCCTAGGATGTTGGGAAAAAAGGAAGCAAATTTGGCTTGGCTAGCTTATGTGGACAAAAAGTTATGAGGGTCTAAACGCAAACTGCCCCAAATAGCCAAAAAAAGGCCTCGCACAGGAGGGGGAAAAGGCCTGGCAGCGAAGGGGTTAATCTTGTCACAATCAAATTAATATCATGATCTGAAAAAATTCCATCAATATTTTATGTAATATTGTAGATCATGAATATCTCACGGCCAAGTGTCCATTCATCCATATAAATTAAATAATTTGTATCATTTTTGCAAACCGTAATATAACTAATATTTACAACATATTAAAAAATATGTGCATATAATGTGCCATCATAACTGAAATATCCAGCCCCACCCAGTGTAAAAAATACATGTAAAAAATAAGAAAAACACACAATTTTCCAATTCTAGTATAAGTTTGTTATCATGAAACCGTCTCCATTCTGCACTTCTACTAGACTGGATATTAGAATTGGAAAAGTGTGTTTTTCTTATTTTTTACATGTATTTTTGGTGTTGAAACGCGTAGCCAAATAAAGAATCAAGATTAAGATGCAGACATGTTGGGTGCAACTTCATTCTGCAGTCCAAAAGGGGATTGAAAGACTAATCTGATATAGAAACGGGGGCCACAACCATTTGGATGTAGCCGGTTTTAAGTGGAACTGTTGTCATGAATATATATATATACTTTAAAAAAACAAGTGTTACATGGACATTGTATTTAGGTTCTGAAGTTACTTGCACAAAACCAGAGAAATTCAGCAGTGATAGTTAGAAACCTTCAAGTAATTATAACTCACGGCCTAAGAAAACTATAACTCACGTCCTCAGGTTGCACAGTTTTTTTTTCAATATTTTGACTTTTAATATTTTATTGATATGTTTATTGACATTATAAAAGTTGTCATGAGTGCTGTAATATCTGGGGTAATTAGCAGTGCATGGTGATGGCGCGAGTTATAGTTACCTTAGGCCGGGAGTTATAGCTACTTAAAATAACTATAACTATAACTGCTGAATTTCTCTGGTTTTGTGTGACTAAATGCAGAACCTAACCATAATATACATGTAACCTTTAGTTTTTTAAGTGAATTTTAATGATTTTCTGAATTCTTTTTCCTAACTATAACATCCCTGTAATCTTTGTTTTTTTCAGTTAATTTCTAGGGTTTTTTAAGCGTAAAGTAATTTTCATTACTATAAATTAATCCAGCTACAACCACGCATGGCCTTTGGCAGTACATGGCAAGGACTGTCCACAGGGCCCTATAACCACCCAACCACACGCATGACCTTTGGCTGTGTGCAGAGGGGGGTTGGCCGGTGGAAATGGCCTGTGGCCAGTCCCTGCGGCCTACCCCCCTAACCATTCAACCCCACGCTGTGCACGGTCTTTGGCCATGTGCGGCAGGAGTTGGTCGCAGAGCCTGTCTCCCTGGGTGTGAGAAGAGGTGTGAGAGGGTATCTCTGGGTGTGAGAGTCTCTGTCTGGGTGCAAGAGTGGGAGTGAGAGGGTCTATTTGAATGTGAGAGTGGGTGTGAGAGTGTCTGTCTGGGTGTTAGAGTAGGTGTAAGATGGTGTCTTTGGGTGTGACTGTGTGTGCGAAAGTAAAGTGTCTCTGTGAGTGGGTGTGTGAGTGCCTGTGTGGGTCTGTGAGTATATGTGTGGGAGTCTGAGTGGGTCTGTGAGTAGGTGCATGAATGTCTGAGTAGGCCTGTGAGTGGGTGCATGAGTGTCTAAGTGGGTCTGGTGAATGATTGCATGAGTCTGAGTGTGTCCAGGTGTTTTGCACATTTGCATACTGTTAGCAATTTAAAGGAAAACCCTCAGACTCTAGGGAAGGGGAGCTGTGCGTCCCCCCTCCCCTGGCCTATTTTGAATCAGGTTTCCATCCCCCGGGGCCCATCTCTAATAAATGGAGGCAGGGGGCCATGCGCCCTCCCATCCCCTGGCTGACCTAAGCCCCGTGAACCCCATCCCCCACAGCCTGGCTCAATTAAATGGAGGAGGGGGCCATGTGGCCCCTTCTCCTGGGCCAATTTTGTCCCTAGGGACCACATCCCACAGGGCCCAGACATTTCTCCTGGGTGCAATCCAGGGCCACGGGGGAGCCTCAAGGCCCCTGCAGTCCCAGCCTGCTACATGCCTCCTGCTGGAATCAACATTGCAGTCACAGGAGCTGTCTAACCACCCCTCAAGTCAGAGCAAACAGCTATGTCCCAGGGGTGGGCACCTAAGGACATAGCAGGAGCCTGCCCTGGGGCATAGGGGTCCGCAGGGCCATTACTGGCTCCACGAGGGAGGTGGTGCTGCCCCCACCATTTGTATTTAGCCCCGGGGAGGTGTTGTTCCCCGGGGCTGGGGGTCCACAGCAAACACCCTATCTTTTTTTATTTCAACCCTAGTGAGGTGGCATTCACTGGGGCTGCAGAGAGGGTAGTAAGCCCCACCTTAATATGAACGAATTGCTCCAAGGAGGTCCCCGGGGTTGTTGGGGGGGGGCGTGAAGGCCCCCGTGTTAATTTCATCTTTCGCCCTGGGAAGGTGAAGTCCCCAGGGTTGCGGGAGGCATGAGGGCCCCTGCATTAATTTTATGATTTGCCCCAGGGAGGTGGCGGTCCCTCCCATATACTTGTAATTATAAGCCGTGGGGAGGTGTTGGTCCAGCAGCATAAAAGTGCCATAGGAGGGGAGCTACATGTGCCCCCTCCTTTATTTTCGGAATATATTGACATGCCCCCAGGACTTAGCCCACACATGGGCTTTAGTAAAACTAATGCGGTAGACGACTCTTGTTTTCTTTTTAATTTTTTGCAGCAAATTCACAATATCATATTGATTTTGTGGCAATTTTTTCTTAAAAAGCGTCTCTCTGGGACTTAGCATCAGCGCTAAGGAGATTAGTGCTGATGATGGAGTCAGGGTATCCCTACCCTGACCCCTTTTCTTTTTTTTCACTTTTTTTCAGGGACTCGGCTGAAGCAGAGTCTCAACACGGCTGCCAACGCTTCCTGGTCTAAGTTTTGGCAGCCAATCAGTGCTCTGAAGATCTCTACACAAGCTTGTTATTATTTTCAAAGTCATTGGGGAGGAGCCGCGGCACTAAATATACCTATTTGGTTTCTCTTAAAATAGTCAACGGATTTACACCAAATAGCAAAAAGCGTAATCTCCGAACCAAAAGCTAACTTTCTGCCAAATTTGGTGTAATTCCTTCTAGCAGTTCTGGCTGTAGTCTATTCAAAACACCTGTCGGAATTAACATGGGAAACCACCTTGTTTGCCCCTCCCTTTATTTCAGGCCCCCGCTTGATGAAGCACCCCAAACCTTTCTGTGTGCAAGAAGAATTACCGTAACACGCTTTTTGGAAACTTTTGTGAAGGTTTGTCAAACTGCGCCAACGATATAGGCAAGTCAAACAATGTTTTTTCTATGGAAACATGGTCCTAACTATACCTACTTGTGACCGCCAGTAAATTTTATATATATATATATATTTATAAAAGAAAAAGGAAAAGTTTATATGCTACGCAGCATGAGGAAATGAAGGAGGGAAAGGAAGAAAATTTGATTGTAAATTTGTCAAGTCACCAACTAACGAACACTGAGAAAAGTGTACTACAGAAAGGTCTAAGCTTCTGTCCGGAAAAAACATTATGATTGTGTACAAACAAGAATTGATCTATACAAATGTGTGCGCAAATTAAAACTGGCCAAACATTTTACAAAAATGAGTAATATTCATACAACAGGACAAACAGAGGAGAATTGTGAATTGAATGTGACAATGGAATCAATTGAAGAGAGTCGGAAATCAAATATGACAATTGTGCAAAAATCTGATTTGAAAACGGCTTATGATCTACTGCACAGTCTTGAGGATGAGATGTTGTCGGAAACCCAAGTACTATCTACTTTGAGGATTGATTATGAACAACGGGAGAATACAAATTTCAAACCTATATCCAAATTTTGCCCAGTTCTAGCACCGGGAAATAAGATTGATATGTTTTATGACTTGGCTGTGATGGATTTGGAGAAAATACAACACGGTGGAAACAAAATTTACTCATACAAAACCTTCATAATTCGGCAGTTATAGTTAGAATGATTTCAAGTAACTATAACTTGTGCCCCTACCATGCATATGTTTTTCTTCATTAATTTGACTGCTAAGGCTTCATTGATATTTTTAATGATGTTATAAAAGTTGTCATGATTGCTGTAGTATCTGAGGTAATTAGCAGTGCATGGTGAGGGCACAAAGTATAGCTAACTTAGGGTGCGAGTTATATCTACTTGAAGTAACTTTAACTATAACTGTTGAATTTCTAAGGTTTTGTACGTATAAATTCAGAACCTAACTGGTTCCTAACTAAAAGTCCTACATTTTTCATTTCCCATCAACCATATCAGTAATGCCCAAGTGCAAAATGTGGTATCAAAACTATTGCACAACTGCTCAGGAGTAACCATTATTTAATGTCAGGTCTCAAATATTTGGAGTGGTTTAATGCTCTACTCCTTCAAAAGAGATTCCAAAGTTCTCAAACGGAATAAAGAAATGTTTAACAGTAATAACACTGGTTGACTGATTTTTGTTCAATTGGCAGAGCTAAAAATGAAACCTAATGTATGGCCAGTTAAATGTGTTGCTTCTATTACCTTTCTTTAAATTACATTCTTGGAGGAGACTGGCCTGGTTTGTAGTGGGTACCACAGATACTTACACCTTATACCAGGTCCAGTTATCCCTCATTAGTGGAATGTAGTCAGTGTCCATTTCAGGGACCCCAATGGCACTTTAAAAAAAAAAAACTTACCTGTACTTACCTAGGATGGGGTCCCCTATCCTTCGCTGTCCCTCTGGTATTGGGGGGGGTGTCCCCAGGGCCTGGGGAGGGTACCTGTGGGCTGATTTCATGGTGTTCCACCATGAAAATAGGCCCACAGGTCCCATAACGCCTGCTCTGACCCAGCCATTAAATAATGGTGCAAAGCAAGCTTTGCACCAATATTTGACCCCCTCCTCCCCCGTGTGTGATTTTAGCACGGGGGATAAATATGGCACTAATGCCATAGAGTCATTTTTGCACAGAAACTCCTACTTTGCATCTCATTGACGCAAAGTAAGTTTCTATGTCCAAAAATGGCTTTAACTCCATAAATTTGGCACTAGAGAGGTCTAGCACCAAAGTATAAATATGGAGTTAGTTTTGCACCAAATTTGCATTTAAAAAAATGACGCAAATTTGGTGCAAAACAAGTATAAATATGCCCCCAAGTTTCATAAAACACACTAGAAGTTGGGACAGAAGACAGTGCAAGAACCAGAAGAGACTGCAAGACACTAACAATGGATTCCTGGACCTGGAGACCTGTGGAAGAAGGGGACGAAGTCCAAGAAACACTGAAGAATCCAGGGAAAACAGTAGCCCCTGCTAATCCGGATGAAGGTGTAAAAGAAGATTCATTGGTGAGAAGACAAAGTCAGTATTGCACCAAAGAAGAAAGATGTGGGTTCCTGGTTGGTGCAGAAGATGTCCCACGCTGGATGGATAAATGCAGTCTGGATTCCGCCAACAAGCCTTGGTAAATGCAAAGCTTGCGTTTCTCAAAAAATGGTGCTGCCCGGACCCAGGAAGGGCCAGGTTGACTCTGCCCAGGAGGGAGAGACAGAGGGGGCTCTCAACAACTCAGAGAGCCCTCAGACTACCAGGCAGCATGCACAGGAGTCCCACAGCATGGGGACAAAGGAGTTGCGAATGGCAGTCATTGCAGCACTACACAAAGGGTTCCCATGCCGCCGGAACACAACTCAGGGAGCTGAGCGTCACAGGATAGAGTGCTGGGGACCTGGGCTAAGCACAGGGAGGCAAGCTCTTACCTCCACCAAATTTGGACAGCTGGACCTTTGGACATTCCGGGTCACTTTAGTCCACCACCTGTGTTCCAGGATCCACACTCGTTGTCATGAGTGGGGACCCAGAGTACCCGTTGTCGCTGCAGAGAGGTGCCTGCTAAAGCAGGGAAGTGACTCCCTCACTCCACAGGAGATTCCTTGGGTCCTTCTGGTGCAGGATGAAGACAGGCAGTCCTCGGAGCATACATGACCTCAAAACTGTTGCAGTTGCTGGCAGGAGCTGAAGTTACAGAGTTGCAGATGCCTTCTTGGATACTTTGTTGCAGTTGCAGAGTTTTGGAGCAGTTCTGCGGTTGATCCAATGGTAGAAGGTGAAGCAGAGGTTGCAGAGTATTCCTGTTGGAGTCTTGCAATCCAAATTTAAGGAAACACCCAGAGTAGAGACCCTAAATAGCCCTGAGAGGGGGATTGGTCACCTAACCACGTAAGCACCTATCAGGAGGGGTCTCTGGCGTCACCTGCTGGCACTGGCCACTCAGATGCTCCCAGAGTTTCCTGACCATCCTGAAAACAAGATGGCAGAACAAAGGGACACTCTGGAGGAGCTCGGGGCACCACCCCTGGGATGGTGATGGACAGGGGGTTGGTCACTCCCCCCTTTCCTTTGTCCAGTTTCACGCCAAAGCAGGGCCTGGGAGTCCCTGAACCGGTGTAGACTGGATTATGCAAGGAGGGCACCATCTATGCCCTTCAAAGCATTTCCAGAGGCTCTGGGAGGATACCCCTCCCATGCTTGTAACACCTATTTCGAAAGGGAGAGGGTGTAAGACCCCGTCCCAAAGGAAATGCATTGTTCTGCCTTCCTGGAATTGAGCTACTCAAGCCCCAGGAGAGCAGAAGCCTGTCTGTGAGGTGGAAGCAGCTGGGACTGCAGTGACAACCTCAGAAGACTGGGATGGCAGTACTGGGGATCCATGGTGGAGCCTCCAGGTTGCAAGGAATTGGCCACACAAAAGGATGATGGACGGAGTGCTGAACAATGCAAACACTCAACCCCAGTCACAGATCTGGGTTTAATCCATCGTTACCAGAATCAGATTGGGTGTACAATTTCCAGTTCCTAGACACCTCACATGGCTATATTCTGAGTTACCATTGTGAAGCTGCATATATGTATTGACCTATATGTAGTGCACACTTGTAATGACATCCCTGCACTCACGAAGTCTGGGAAAATGGGCCTGGATGACGTGGGGGCCTGGATGACGTGGGGGCACCTCTGCTAGTGCAGGGGTGCCATCACACGCAGGTACTATACATCTAGCCTTCAGGGCCTGAAGGTTAGACATATAGGTGACTTATTAGTGACCTGGTGCAGTGAAAACGTCTGTGAAATAGTGCTTACACTATTTCACTCAGGCTGCACTGGCAGTCCTGAAGAAGTGTTTGCATGAGCTCCTTATGGGTGGCAAAAGATATGCTGCAGCCCATAAGGATCTCCTCGAACCCCAATACCCTGGGTACCTAGGTACTATATACTAGGGACTTTCTAAGGGGGGTCCAGTATGCCAATTTGGAGTGGAATGCTGGGTTACCAGTTTGTAAGTTAAAATTTTTAATCAGCGAGAGCATAAGCACTGGAGTTCTGGTTAGCAGGACTCCAATGACAGAGTCAAGCATACTGACAAAATGGTAAAACATGACATGTAGGCCACAGACTATGAGCACTGGGGTCCTGACTAGCAGAGTCCCAGTGAGACAGTAAAACACACTGACAAACAAGCCAAAAATGGGGGTATCCATGTTAGAAAGAGGATACTTTCTCACAATTATGATATTTCATTTGGCAAGGCTTGAACAAGGTTATTGTTCAAGTTATCTGCTCATACATTAAAATACCCAACAACAATCAACTCAAACCACAGACTGCCTGTCAATAACTAAATCATCCATATAATATTCTGCAGATACCATAAACTAGGGCCCATATTTATACTTTTTTTGTGCCTCATTTGCGTACTGTTTTGACCCAAAAGTGGCGCAAACTTAAAATATAATTGTTTTGTAAGTTTGCGCCTGTTTTGCGTAAATAAATGACACAAATGCAGGGCAAAAAAAGTATAAATATGGGCCTAGGTATAATTAGCTCTAGCCGGCCTTTCCCACATTGAAAAGACTACTGGAGATCCACCACCACAAGCAGCCTCAACTGTTAACAAGTAATGTTAACAAATAATGATCTTATGATTTCTATGGATTATCTTGTAATTATGTTATGATCCATAGACCTCCAGTTAAACGTAGGCCTCTGTGACATCACAAGAAAGGTATGTTCCTAAAAGGCATGTTTAGGCTTGTTTTCAGAATGGTTCTATCTCCTGTTAGTATTACCAATACTTCAACTTGAGTATATCAATCATGACCTAGCCTTGACATCTTGGATGAGGTGGTTCCCATTTTAATTTCAGGCAACCAATTTTTCATATTTTACTACAGTCAATTATAAATGGCTGTTTTCCAAAAATCTGATATAAAAACACAATGCCCAATGTAGAGGACGAATGCAATGTAGAATGCACCAAAAAAGTCAGATTTTCATTTCATAGGTCAAGCGATATAAGAGCCCAATTTACAATATTCTAGTTGGTGATCCTGTCAATGGTAGAAATTTCCCAGACAGGATTACATGTAAGGTTCCCAATCAAGAGTGACTGGTTCAGCCACCAGATATGGAAGAAACTAATTTGTTAAACAACATCATTGTAATATTTTCTGGAACCGACTGCCCTGTCAACCTCATGATATGAAAAAAAGTCATGTGGGCAATTACAATGTACCACCACAGTTAGGGGTATGCACCAGATTTGATACCATTAGAAGATTCTCTACCAGATATTTTCTCCCCTAAGTGACAGACCTATGGAAGCATAGATCCATTTTAGTAGGACACTCCAAATACAGTAGATTTTAACTGCCACCTTGACAGGTCAGAAAGCCCACCAGACAAGTGGATGGAATACTCTCTGCTCAACATTAAATCAATCTTTTTTACTATTGACATGCAGATATAGTTCCACCCTACCTAAGTGACTAATTTTGCAGCCAATTCCACGTACCTGGAATCTTTACCTACATGTTGATCTATTGGTTGACAGTTTTTTTTGCTGCCTGAAAATTTATACTTCAGACTACTGTTATATGTGGGAGAAAAGGAATCCCTATAACTAACTGATGCTTTTTGGATAGAAAACTAAGAAAGTATGGCTGATTGCAATCCATGTGCCAAGCAAATTAAGCCAATTACGATCCTTTCTGTGTTCCATCCCCCATTTAGAGGCATGTTTATACTATGTTTGCGCCGGATTAGCATAATTTTTTCCTAAGCAAATCTGGCGCAAACTTAACTCCATATTTATATTTTTGCGATAGACCCGTCTAGCCTCAAAATATTTGTGTTTGCGTCATTTTAAGGATGCGTGAAACCGTCTTGCATCAATGAGATGCAAAGTAAGCATTCCCGTCCAAAAAATGACTCAAACACCCGCGCGCCATATTTATCCACCCAGGCAAAAAACGACGCACAGGTGGGATGCAGACTCGAAAAATGACGCAAGGCCCAATTTGCGTTCAATTTTAACACCTGGGTCAGGGAATGTGTTAAAATGGGTCAAACACACCACTACTTCAGGAAAAAACACACAAGCAACATCATTGCTCAAGAAGTACATCTTGGAGGTGCTACTCATGTAGCATGCCAGATGATGCAGAGCATAGGACCAACAGCAGCAGCTACCAACCACACCAACGTGGACCCCAAAGGCAATACCGAATGCAGGAGAGATCTTCAGGATAACCCTCCTGGGCCTCAGGGAACAGGATATCATCCAGAGGTACAAACTCAACTGGCAAGCCATACAGAAGCTGCTGCGCCGAATTGAGCCACAGATTACAGCCTGCCTGCAGAGCCCACACAATATTCCACCGGTGACCAAGCTGATAGCTGTCCTGCACATGTTGGCAAGTGGCTCATTCCAAACAACAGGTGCCCTGGTTGCTGGGGTATCGCAGCCCTCATTCTCCACCTTCCTTCCCAAGGTCCTTGATGCCATCACACCTTGCCACATCAACTTCCCCAACACACTGCAGAAGCAGCAGGAGACCAAACAGGGGTTTTACCAAATACATGGCTTACCACATGTGCTTGGTGCTATTGACTTCGCCCATGTCGGATTGTACCACCTGCTGCAACCGAGCATCTATACCGGAACAGAAAGCACACTCACTCCATAAATGTGCAGGCCACAGTCGACCACCAGGGATTGTTTACCAACATCTTGGCTAAGTATCCTGGGAGTGTACATGATTCCTTCATCTTCCGCCACAGCACCATCAATCTGCACTTCCAGGACGGATGATATGGCAATGGCCTTCTTGTTGGTAAGTCCATAAAACTAGCAATATACACATGGCACTGCAACCCTGTAGGACACATAGTACATACACCACTACATTGACACGTGGGCAGGAAGACACTGAAGTGTGACACAGGTAGTTATGTTGGACATCCTGAGACAAATGGGATACACACCCATGGACAAATGGCGGCTGCCAATAACAATAGATGCCACTCTAGAGCTACCAGGGACCAATGTCAAAGCACACAGTGACAATGACATGATCTGCCCTGGAAATACAATTTGGAAGATGAACCATATACTATTACAATCCCACACCCTCCCAAGCAATACGTACTGTGGAAGGGGTGTGCAATGTGTGTTGCTTCAGGTCAAACACCATGAGACAAATAGCATGATGATGCTGACACATGTAGGAGACATGGAAATACTGAGGCAGTCCCAGCATCACACATCACTCCTGGGGTGATGTTGCCAGTTAGCAATAAGGAAGTGGACTGTGTAATGCAAACTGCACACTGCTGCACACACTGAAAGAGCCAATTGTCCATCAAAATAACAAATGTACAGGGAGATGGCCCTTCCTGCACAGATACATCCATCTCCACAAGGCAGTTAGCCAGGTTACCTGGATCAAGTTCGGTAGTGTAGGTGCACGTTTGCACATGAGCCACTGGCAGAGGGAACCACAAAGGTCTACATAGAACCAAGTCACACATGGGACAATTGTGCATTGTCAATACTGAACACCTCTATGCTGCCAACTTAGGGAGATGTGTTGGGCATTGTCACCAAGCCTAATCAAAGGGCCTCACTTCTGGATTTCATCTGCAATGACATATGTCTAACTGGATGGGATGTCCAGGTCATGTAGTGCAACCATGTTACCACCACATTGGAATCTATTGTGTGTGTGGAACTATCATGTCCCCTCCAGTGAAAGCACATTAAAACATGTTGATCACTAAACAACGCATGATACATACATACTGAACTGCAGTTTGGAAACTAAACCATAGATATCAGGTCAATGAGCCAAACACAAGTTGTCAAGTCAAACAACCCAATGCAGAAAGAACCTCACAGAAGTCCAGGATCTTACACAAAGCCACAAACACATATGAGTCACAGACGACACAAGATATCAACCGCCATGTTACATGACATTCCTGGTGCAAGCAACAACAAAATACTTACTCCTGCTTTCTTTTTCAGCTGATCAGGGTTACGGGATCCAGCCATGGATCATGACCCCATTCCTCAACCCAAGCACAACAGCAGAGCGTGCCTATAATGAGGCACATCGGAGGACACGCACCATTGTGGAATGGAACTTTGGCATCCTGAAGTCCAGATTTAGGTGCCTGGACATCACCGGAGGCAGGCTCCTATATTCCACAGAAATGGTCTGCAAGATCATATTGACTTGTGCCATCCTACACAACATTTGAGTTAGGAGGAACATCCCCAGATATAAACCCCAACAAGAGCTGCCCGAGAAGGAGGAGGAGGGTGGTGCCAGGGAAAATGAGGGGGAACATCCAAACACAGCAGTAGGAATGCATCGCAGACAGCAGATAGTGCAAAACAATAGTCACTCTAAACACATTGTTACGAAATGTAGTTAAACACCTCACTTTATCACTCAATCCTGCTCTGGTTACTTATTTCTGCATCACATGTTCTTTAGGAATGTGAGTATTACCTCAGGGAGCATGTCACAAATCTGACTACTTCTGATGCAACATCACATGTAATGTGTATGATTGTACAGCAAACATCACACACAGGTTAAAAAAAAAAAAACATCTTTTCAATTTCATATATGAAGGATGAAATCACAGGATCACAGCATATGACAGGCATCCACGTTGCCAACATGGTCTACTGTAGCACAACACCCAACTATGACTTCTTCAATCATAAGGTAAATAAGAGCATCATACATGAGGCAGTGGATGTGAAATATCATTGGTAACAGGAATGTATGAACAGATCCCTGACATTAGTAAGTGTGACATTTGCAATCTGCAAGGAGCTTGTGTGACAAGAGGTGCGTCAATCCTGAAAATGGATAGTATGAGTGTCCCAGGTATGACAAGCAAAGGTCACAGCACATGCCCTGCACAGTCCATCCCCGGTAATAAGTCCTGTCACTGCCATGTGTTACGTCTCTGCCCTCCCTTCTCTAGGGTGCACTGTAAATGGACTATGTGTACCCTGGAAATCATCATTGACACTCACCAGACTCCCATTCTGACCCGTTTACTTCCTTGTTTTTGTATGGCATGCTGTAGAAAAACTACATTAGCCTGCATGGACTTCAGGTCCCATTATGCACTGCCTGGTAGTCGGTAAGACCTGTAATCTTCTGTCCATTGCTTCCTATGGGAAAAGTCAGGTTGTCCCCATATACTGGATACTTTCCTCCAGGACTTGCGAGAGACTGAAGCTGCACACACCTGTGAGCTCTCTCGTGCAGCCCAGCCATGTGACTCTGCCCTGGCCTTACTGCTGCCTGGAACTGCTTAGAAGCTCCTCGTCATGCATTGGAGTACAGTACATATGTGTACCAGAGTCCTTGTTGGATTGTGTTACAGTTCTGATTACGCCTGAAACTGGTCTCTGTTTACATAGTGCTGTTCCTGCTTCTTCCAGTCAGACTCTGCTCCCTGTTTTTCAGCCTTGTTCATGTTTGTTCCGCCAGAGCCTGCTTTCTGTTACCCCAGACCTGTTCCAGTCTTTGCGTCAACCAGAGCCTGTTCCCTCTGCCTGCATTTGTCTCCTAGTTTTTTCTCTTGCCCTCCGTTTCCTCTTGGGGTATTGTGTGTGGTAGGTGTACTATCAGTCCTCAACTGTATATAATTGTGTAATTTTGTATTTGTTCTGGCACCTGGTTTCCAAGAGGTTAATCCAGCCCCATCTTTTGTCTAGTTTTGCATGTATTCATTAGTGTCTAACAGTGACAGTGTGCTATGGCTGTATCCCAGGACTTGTTACTGTGTCTCCAGCACGACAAACAAGGGTTAGTTTAGTGTATATAAGGACAATCCATGTCTGTGCCCTGAGGGTCCAGACACAGATTCACTTCTGCCACCACCTTTCGATGGGGCTTGCATGGTGACTAGCTGTGAGATTAATCTGCACAGAGGCACTGACGTTCCCTGTTGCTGTGGGAGGTTTTGAGCCCTACCCTGTGTACAAACGTAGTGATGAGCCCTGCATGTTTGTCCATTACTGACCCGTTACATATTTGTCCACACTAAAGTTGCTCTGTATTCACTCTTCTGTATTATCTGCCGTACCATAGCTGCCCTATCCCCTTGTATGCCTTTAGCTGATCTTCTGCTTTAGGACAAATCTGCCTTGCAAGATACTCTGTGAACTCAAGGGTTGTCCCAACAGATTCCTGACTAGACCTGCACGAAACCGTAACACCATGGAGCCCAATTCTGACACAGGGTACACATGCCCACACACTTGAACTGGACACTTTTGCGCAATGCACCTCTGAAAATATGTGAATACATGCTGCCAGGGCTGCAGGTCCACCACAGCCACAGGAGGAACATAGGTAATTTACATTAGTCAAACTGACGTGTACATAACAATTTTATGATTGGAATTGAGGCTGTGTCGCAAACACTGTACCTACCAAACATGTACAAATGCCCGAGATATGGGTAGTTTACACACAAGTCACCTTGAAGTCGTAGCCAACAATTAATGACATGTGAGGGATAACATATCCGCCATAGCCCTCATCAGCCATCCTCGATCTTCCCTGTGTATTGTTTGTCGTGGGAAATGTAATGTCTCCAAAGACAAACAACTACACACATCAAATGAGTCAGCACATATTACAAACACATATCATGACTGTTGTACATCATTGATTGCCATCTGATGTTGATACCCATTTGTAACACATTCCGACATGACCATTAGGCTAAATGTATTGCATGCCGTTCCATCAGAAGCACACATATAGTTCTAACAGTGAATTCACACACAAAACACAAAGACCATGATTTATAGTTTTTGTAGCGCAGCTTGTCGTAATTTCATGACGCAAAATCTGCGCAAACTTACAAATTCCATCAGAATTTCTTAACTCTGCGCTGCTTTTGCATCAGAAAAAAAGGAAATCCTGTGCAAAGATAGTATAAATGTGGTCCGCAGTTGCATGAACTACCACATATGGCCAAACACTATAACACACACTGCAGGCCATACCATCCTATCTTCATCTAGATAAAGGCTGCATGCGTATTAAAAAATAAAATAATATTTTGATTCGAATGTACCAAAAAACACGCAAACGCATACTAAACATCAATGGGTCCCTAGTGTTAATTCCACCAGTGCAACCCACGAATGCGGATATCCATAAAAATAGTAGTTTCCCGGTAATGCTTGGTATTTTGCCGCACATGTAGGTTATGCGTCAAATATATTCACACAAACTACGTATGCATCAAAAAAATACACGCAAGATGGAAAACGAGGCACAAAGGGGACAGGAAGTGATGTAATAGGAAATCCTGTTTACAGACATGGTACAGTGGGTTTACTTTCACTTTCACTTTGCAGTCAATGATTGTTTTTGACTATATGGCAGTGTGTTAGTGTTGCTCTTGTTTGGATTGTGTATATTGTATCTTGTGGTGTCTATCTTTTGTCTTTTGGTGTATCCTATTTGTATATTGGAGCTGTTTAAGTGTTTTTGTGTATTTTATTGTTGGAATTTTATTTGTACTGTCGGGTGTCTGTTTGGGGGTTAGATTAGTTGGGTTAGTTGGGGTCTGTTAATTGGGTTTGTAAGTTTCCCTTTTTCTTATTTTTTTCCTTTATTTTTCACTTTTCTTGTTGAAATACTGTACCCTACCATGTCGGGAAGGGCAAGGCTGAGCCGCATGGGTGAGGAGGAGCTTGGGGCATTTGTGTGGCTGGTGTGACACTTTTTTCCAATGATGCTGGAGACGGGGGGCCCGTGTGATACAGGGGTATCACACGGAGGCAAGGTGGCTGCGTTTGGCGAAGGTGCTCTTCCACCTGAAACATGTCTTCAACACCTCCCGGAACAAGCACATGCTGAAGATTCGCTGGGCTGACCTGATGGCACGAGAACAGGACCCGCTGGACCACCTGGGTGTGGTGATCGGTAGCCCTGTTGGTGAGTATCACATTGACAAATGTGTACAGTAGAATGCTCCTGAGTGACAGTAGCAGATGTCTTGATGTGCTGCATGCAATGTTTGCGGTTATGTGAAATGCAAGTTGAACGAACTGTTAGTGTACCAGTACTGAGATGTTTTACACATGTTTATACATGTCCGACTATTATTCAGGGCCATATGTACCAAACTATTTATAACTTTCACAAACGGCCTAGTTTTCTGAATTTTTGTGTTCACATCAGGACAAATATTCATTCAAATGCAAAACCCAAATTTTGCCATTCTGCTATCACATTGCACAAACACAAACCAGGGTTTTCTAGTGGCATTTAGGAATAGACGTTCCTATCCTATTATCACGTAGGAGGTGGCTAATTGGGTTTTTTTGGGCACAAATGCTGGCACTAAGCAATTGCTGTTACCATCCGTTTCAAGTTGGTGCTAACTCATTTGCATAATGGGAGGGGTCCCCATGGTATCCCTTCCTCTTTGTGAATGCATGGGCAAAAAGTTAATCTGAGCAGGAAGTTGTACCAAGGACCACTGACTGCTTCCAAAGATATTTTTCAGTCATAAAATAGGTTTTTGAAATAATTTCTGTTTACTCTTGCTGAAATAGGGCTGCAATTGAGAAAATATTTACATCCCAATATGAAAGCAGTCACAAGCATTGTGGTCTGCTGAGCCCAGCAGGCCAGAATCCCTGTGAGTGCCGCCATTCCCAAGGGGTTTGCAAAATTAGACCTACCTCATCATTATTGAAGAGGTAGGTCACTTGCTACCACATTTTTGAATTGCAAACAGTGCCATTTTGAGTGTTCTACATCAGATCATCCTACTGCTAATTGCTAGTTGCTAAATATCTTACGCAACACAAGTGCATGGTTAGTATCTGTTTAGGTTAGTATATGTTGTCCTACATGTGTCCTATCATATAAGGGGATGGGGGTAAATGTTTAGAGTGTTTAGTTAAATGTGGTAAGTACGTTTAGAATAGGGTAGTTAGGGATAGTTGTGGGTAATGTATAGTTAGGATAGGTTAGGTTAGTATAGGTATGTGACATAGTTTTAAGTTCTCTATTATACATAGTTATTCAAATTGTAGATGCTCCTTTACAGCATGTGTCATATGCTTGGGGATTTGGGTCTTTGCATGAGTGCACAGTGCCAATTTTCTGTGGCCTGTGTATTCTGTCCTGCATCCACATCCCCCTCTTGACATGTTAATTCCTACTTCCAACCAAGCTGTCACATTGGCAACTACAACAAAGCTAAATCTCTATGCATCTGCCATCCATTGTACCCACCACTCAAGGTGACCATGGTTTCCATGTATTGGACAGGTAGGTGTGATTTTAAAGCTGTCATCTTTTGGGTCCTGTTTTGGAATTTTGGGCACTGTGGGACGTCTGCCTGCAGCCTGATGTTCATGTGAACACTGATAGATTCAGTGGTGTCAATTTCTGATGAGGTCAAGTATACAATGACATTATTGGCCAAACACTCTTACACAGCCATTCCTGCTGTATGTTGTGGGTGTGGCATGTATGTTTTGAGTCAAATGTCACATACACAATGATTGTCTTGTAGGGGATGTGGCCAGCATTGAGTTTAATCTTGTAGATACCTTGGGCCTGATATATACTATTTTTACACAGCATTTGCCTCATTTTTAAACCCAACAGCAGCGCAAACTTACAAATTACAATGGTATTTTGTAAGTTTGTGCTGCTTTTACTTCAGAAATGAGGCACAGGCAGCACAGATGATTTACAAATCCTGACCCTTGTGCACAAATATCTGCGCCACATTATTTCTGCACTCTGGTATTGACACTCTGTGACCACTGACATGTAACATGCATCACAAATCTCCAGCAAAGTAGATGTGTCACATTACACAGAGACAAAGTGGTTGTATAGGTGCTGTTTATGTTAAAGTGCTGTAGTACAATATTTACATAGTCCAGGTTTGTGAGCTTATTAGTGTAAAGCATTATATTGTGACGCAACACAAGTGCATGGCTGAGGGACATGTCATTTGACATGCTGAGATGAAGTGTCATTCAGTGCAGAGGAAAATGAATTGCCAATTGGGTAGTGAGAGACAATTGCAGTCCATAGTGGTAAGGTGAACAGTGTGTGGGTGAAGAGTGCATGTCACCAACTGTAGCAACACTGGCATGTTGTCAAACATAGGACAAAGGAAAAACAGTGCCCATGTGACATGGGCTGGTGCTACTATGGGTGAAAGTGATCTGTTCCACATCATCCTCTGATTTGTGTGTCGTCTCCTCTGCTCTTGATGGTGGTGGTGGTGGGGGTTTGAGGGGGCAAAACACACTTCAGTGGTTGGAGAAGTGGACTCCAAATTCCCAGCAGCTACCATCTGTGTAACTAGATATGGCATAACTGGAGCAAGGAGGAGCTGCTGATTATTGAGTATGGCAGCAACATCCCTCTGGTAGGCAGCCATGTCTTCCCTGAGGGAGTCCAGCTTGTCTTGTTGTCATGCAGGCAGCTGCAAGATTGGGAGGGCAGGTGTTGTTGCAACTCCCTCACATCAGTGGTGAGGTCCCTCACACACTGTTGGACTCATTGCACTTGTGATTGGGTGGATTGTAGGACTGCTGACTGTTCTACGGATGTCATCATGCACTTGCACATCCCCTCAAGGCTGGCAGCCATAGTTGGCATCCCCACCAGCACCTCTTTGGCCAGCTCCCGCTGTACTCCCACAACTGTCCTCTCAAAGGTGGTCCCAGTGTCATCATGGTCCTCCGCTGTGTTTGACCTGGCAGGTCATACAAATGGGATGGTGGGTGGTTCCTCTGGGATGGATGCTACATGTGTGCGCGTCCTCCTTGCGACTGGAGGTGGTGTCTGGACGGTTCCCAGGACATCTTGGAGGGTTTCCTGGCTGATGGTTGTCAGCTGTTCATCCATGTCATCAGGGTAGTCAAGGACAGGCAGATCCACAGGAGAGCCATCGTCCTCTGCAATGAGATATTGTACAGTTAGTGTGTCTGTGTTGTGGTAGTTGTAATGTTACGTCACTGATTTCCCATTGGTGGTACATTGTAATCTTGGTTCCCATGCATTGTTCCTGTCATTAATGTTTGCAGTCTCTCAGGCCAATGCCCCACCTGCATGTCACATGTAGTGTGGGCATTTTGGGGATTTGTCTGTGTCACATCTTCTAGGTGTGGTTTCTGTCCAAATTGGGGCTTGCCACCTTCTTGTCCTAATCAACTCTCCCTCTGCTTCCATTAGCATGGTGAGGCCTTGCAATGCTTGTTGGTGTGCTGATGCCACAAGCACCACACATAAATATGTGGCCCTGTCCCAGTCTATCATTTTTCACATACACCTATACGGTGCTGAGACCTAGCACAATACCATGTATTGCATTTCCGTGAAACAGCTAGTTTCTCATGTTGATGTTTGCGTATGTGTGCTACGTTGCATTGCACTGATGGGCCATGGTAGAGTTCCATTTCTTCTTATGACTGTGCAGGTGTGTTTTCCTAGCTACACACATATGTCCTACCCCTCAATGCAGTTGTCTAAGCACTATGACACCTGAGATGTTGCATGGTGGCATTGCAACTATTGTGACACAGGCGCAAGGATAGACCCTGGAATGGGCAGCATGGGTATGAGATTACTGCTGTGTACTTCATAATGTATGTAACAGTGCCTGATGTTTATTGGGTCTATGGACATGAACAGTTGACAGGAGTTGCACTTGGGTAGGGATTGATGGGGATTGATCACGTGGTCATACTGATCCCTCATTTTGGGTGTGTTTGTGCCATGGGCACCCAACTGACATTTCTTATGTGACCAGCACACACAGCACAGGTGGTAGTGACAAGTGTTGTCAATGGTAAATGCGGCTTAAGCCAATGGCCTGAGACTGGGCTTTGTCCCTAGCTTACATTCTGACAATACCAGCTGTCCTGTGACAGCAGCCCAGTTTTAAGTTCTTCCCTACCCTCCTGGTCTTCTTTCGCATTTCCAACAGCCTTGTCATGGCGGTGTACCCCCATGCAAAGGTTGTTGGTTTTGTGTTGTGCTGTGCCCCTGGATGCCCCTGCACAGCTAATGCACCGTGCCATGCCCCTGTGCCCTTTCCACTGTCTGATTTTCAGGGCTGACATGCATTGTGTAGTAGGTATGTGCCTCCCCCTTCTTGCACTTTACATTTAGGCATTTTTGTGCCCCATGCAACTTACCCTGCATATGTGTTGTTTCCTGGTAGTCTGCGCTGTCCTGTCCTGCGATTCCTGTGACGATCTCCTCCGGGATGACGGCTGCAACCATGTCCTTCATCTCGTCCAGGTCCTCTTGCAGTGCTGGACTCCCACCTCCAGTCTGCAGTGCTGCCTTCCTGTTCCTTGCCATTTTCTCCTTTGTCCTGCGCTTGCAGTCATGCCAGCATTTCCTACACTCGGTGACAGTTCTCCTGACCTATGCCACACTGTTAATCTTGTCCACATACGCAGACAACACCCAGCTCGTCATCCCCCCCACCAGGAACCCTTCCACCGCCAAGACAAACCTCCACGCCGGACTCCTCGACACCGTCAAATGGATGACAGCAAGCCACCTCAAACTCAACTTCTAACAAAACAGAGATCATCATCTTCGGCCCCAACAAGATGGTATGGGACGACTCCTGGTGGCCCACTGCCCTCGGATCACCCCCAACACCCTCCACCAATGCACGCAACCTCAGCATCATCCTAGACTCATCTCTCTCCATGGCCCAACAAATCAACACAATATCATCTGCCTGTTTCAACACCCTTCACATGCTAGGGAAGACCTTCAAATGGATTCCCATAGAAACTAGAAAAACCGTCACACAGGCACTCATCAGCAGCAGATTAGACTACGGAAACGCCCTCTACGCTGGTACCACAGCCAAGCTTCAGCAGAAACTCCAGCGTATCCAGAACACAGCTGCACGTCTCATCCTCACCCTCCCACGTCACAAACACATCTCCGCTCACCTCAGATCCCTTCACTGGCTGCCCATGAGAAAAAGGATCGCCTTCGAAGTCCTCATCCACGCTCACAAATCCCTCCACAACACTGGACCAGCCTACCTCAATGAACGGGTGAACTGCCACACACCCACTCGTATACTCCGCTCTGCCGACTTCGCCCTCGCCACAGTCCCATGCATCCAACGTACCACCTCCGGAGGCAGATCCTTCTCCTACCTCGCCTCCTAGACCTGGGACTCCCTCCCCACCAACCTATGCAAGACCCAGGACCTCCTGTCTTTCAGAAAGCTCCTAAAACATGGCATTTTGAGCACCCCCCTCAACAGCACCTTGAGACCCTTCCGGTTGAGTAGCGTGCTTAATAAATTTTGATTGATTGATTGAAAAAGATGTAAAAAAAAAAAGAAAAGAGACCAGGTTAGGGACACCCTGACCCCTTACCTCTTGGTGCTGGGGTAACAGAGGGACCCCCCCCACACACACACACACATCTAAAAAGCATTTTTTTTTTATTTTTGCTGTGAGCCATGGTGGATCCATGAATCCAGTGAAAATGTTTTAAAAAACAAGAGTGGGCACCCGTGCTTGATAATTCTGAGGCTTCCGGGTGTGTCAAGTTCTGGGGGCATTGCCATTTTATTGTGGGGTGGCTGCCCAGCCCCCACAGCCCCAGGGATCACCACCTCCCCAGGGCTGAAATTCAGTGCAGGGGCGCCACCCTTCCAGGGGTTAATTCAAATTCAAAGCAGGGGATGCATCGCCACCTGCAACGCTGGGGACCGCCACCTCCCGAGGCTTAAATCGAATGCAATGCAGGGGTCACATAGCCTCCTCCTAACAGCCACATGGACCACCCCCTCCCTGGGGTGATTTGAATCATTGGTGGGGGGCCACGTGTCCCTGGGGACCACCACCCCCAGGGCCTGCTCCTGCTATGTCCGAGGATGCCCACCCCAGGCCATAGCTCTTTGCTTTTGCTTGGTGGGAGCTGACAGCCCCTACCAAGTCAAAAGCAAACAAAGGCCGATTTCTGACAGTAGGAGCTGCCAAACTGCTCCCACTGTCAGAAAGCAGAGTTTTTATCTGTTTCCCTGCACTCAAATATCTTCCTCAAAATAGAAGCTAAGTGGCCTTCCCCTAGACCCTTACCACATTCTCCATGGCTGCTGGCCAAACACTTTAAAGATAGGATTTGGTTTAGATGGTGAAATGCACAGCACTATTGTCTGCTGACCAACTCTGGTAGTGTAGTCACACAGCATAGATCGTAGTTTTCTTAGCAACCATATCAGAGCTGCACTTCTGTAGTACTACTAAACTTAACAAGAAAGGTCAATTTGTGAATAGGCCCCAGATTGTTTCTTATTTGTTGCCTGAAAGATCAAATCTGGAGTAAAATAAGAGCATTAAAAAGCAATAGCAGTGATGGATTCAACTGCAAATCATGCTCTTTTATGGGAGGCTATGCTACACTTTTCTCCTAGGACTGGTTACATGCAATACAATTCTAGGCATTTGTCATTGGCACCACATTCTTTAGGGTACCAGGCTGTTCCCAGAATCTTAAAATATGAGCCTTATTCCGTCTCGGTAGAAACATAATATCCCCTCACCTAGCCCTCTTCAAAGACTGCTCTACTTTCTCCCTTGATCAAATCTAAATATGCTTTATCTTTCTCAGAATCACTAAACGAAGTAATGTGAGAATAATAGCAACGGTGGTCTACCGAGAACTGCTGAGTGACTTATGAGATCATCTATATACCTAGGCAATTAAAGCTAAAATCAATTAAGGCAAACAGCAACCATAAATATTGATGTATAGAGGATCTGCAAGTCCTTTTGAGAATTCCTTTCAAGCAAATGTTATGAAGAATAAATTGAAAGCTAATAGCTGTTGCTATTCTATGTCAACTGAACAGCTGTGAAGACACCTCATAGGCTTATTGGTAAGTACAGCTGATTGCACACCATGTTTCCACCCTCATGTTACCACCATATTACCACCGGGATTGCAGTGGCGGCTGCCAATCGAAAGTGGTGGGGTGGGGAGGTGTCGTAAGGGGGTGTTGGGGTAGGGTGTAAAAATGTAAAAATAAAATCTTACCTCTTGCTGCTGCTCCCGGCCCCACTGCTGGCTGCTCACTCTCCTCCCGGCAGTTACCACAAAAGCACAGGCTCCCAATCCTGATGCTGTTCTCATGCCATAACAAGCATGAGAGCAGTGCTGGGATTAGCCTTTAGGGGGCCTCTTTTTACAACAGAGAGCCTTTGCTGGCACCTCTGTCCCTTTCTGCAGGTTCCTCAGGTAAATACATCAGGCATTAAACTTTAGCACAGACTGCTAATACTGGTTAAGCGTATGTAAATTTCATACCGTTTGTTCAAACTCTTTTAAGTATCAAGAGCAGACTTTATGGAGACATGGATTTTTGATTGATAGTCAACACATTACTTCTCAACAAATAAAGCAAATAAATATTCAGATATGAATATGCCATATACATTAAAGTCAACCTAGGATGTATTTTTTATACTTAGCTTTTAGGGGTATATTTATGAGCACCTAGCGCCACTGGAGTGTAATTTTTTGTGACGCTCCAGTGGTGCTATACCCTGCACCGTATTTACAAGGTGGCGTCAAGATACTATTTGTGGCTTAACGCCACCTTGTGAATGTGACTCCTTCACACTCAGCCCTTTGCATGGAAGAGAGCGTGCAATGGCTGTTGCTGTGGGCATGCCACAGCAAGACCCATTGCAGCTTGACACTGCCTCAGTTTTACGAGTAGTAGTAAACCTGAGGCAGCACCAAGATCTAACGCCACCCAAGGGGTGGCGTTAGCAAGGCGCAATAAGGAGGAACTTTTTTATTGCTCTTGGTTTTTAGCTGTTTCTATGTGTGATGCACTCTGCAGCACACATAGAAATAACAAAATGCCAGAAACGATTGTTTATGTGCGGGAAGGTGTCCCATCCAGTACATAAACAATCAATTGTCAAGTATGCTTAGGCACTTCTGTGTGTGCTCCATTCTGCTGCACACACAGAAGTGCCAAATCTCCATTAGTGATTGTTTATGTTCAGTTAGGGACATCTTCCCACCCATAAATAAACACACCCCTCAACGCAGACATCCTTGCACCACGTGCAAGGATGGCTGTGTTGGTGATGGCAGCTAAATTTAGCGCCTGCGCAGGGGACAGCACAGGGGTATTCCATATTCAAATGAATACAGGGCATCCCTGTCTTGTGATCATGACAGAGTGTGGGGCGCTGCCAATTTTGCAGGAGCAACACGCCCCGTCATTTTTCCTATCAACATGGGCCCATGTGTCTGTTGCACTGCAATGAGCCATATTGTGTAGTCAACAACTAACCTCCAGATTGTTGTGTGTAAAGCCTATGAATCTCGGACACCAGCTCTCAGGCAGTTTTCACAACATGGTCCTGCCACCATACTATTTGTGAGTAATGTAGGTCACATCACATATGCATGTGATGTGAATGGTGTGTGCATACCTGGTACTTTGATTACATCTGACATGCATGTGCAAATTATGTATGATGTTTCTGGATAATGTTGCAGCACCCACTGTAGTGCCAAACTCAGTGTTGGGCACCCATACAGCCTCCATGTGTGTGCCTTTTAGCACATGTAGCACTACATGGCACAAGGTAGGGGGCTTCAGTTCAGTTATGTGTTGACAACTCTGATGTGCAGCACAGGCTTCAAGCCTAACTTGCTGGGAAGTTTTAATCAGTTGTACAGCACATCATGGCCAATGGCATGCCCCCTTATTATGTATGCTTAGGGCAGGTTTTACAACAGGACACAACAATGTTGATTTACCTAACCCTTAGAATAGCTGGTATGAAGTTACCTGACCCCCTATCATATGGGTCACACCTTGACTCCTTGCTGACTGGTCCAGCCGTAATTTTCTACTAGGTGTGTTGAAGTGATGGTTGAATATGTGACAGAACAACTAGGTCCTAAACAACTGTAGCCTAAACCACTACTGCTAAACAACTAAAAAGTCTCTACAACTAAGTACTGAACAACTACTGTCTAAACAACAATTGTGCCTGAATAACAATTGCCTGAACAACTAATGTATATATATATATATATATATATATATATATATATATATATATATATATATATATATATATATATATATATATATATATTCTAAACATCTAATAAACCATAAAAACCAAAAAGAAAACCTTACCTTAAAATTAGTTGTTCAGGCAATTGTTATTCAGGCACAATTGCAGGCATCCTTGGATCATCCTGCAAGGATGTCTGCGTTGATAGGTTTGATTGTTAATGTGCAGAGAGGTGTCCCTTCCTGCACATTTACAAACTGCTTTTGCAAATGGCATTTCAATGTGTGCTGCAAGATGCAGCACAGATGAGTACAGGCAATGCAACATTGAGGAAGGGAAGCATTTTGACTAGTGACACCGCCCAGACACCACCTCTGGGGTGGTAATGACTTCCATCCTAGTCTCTGATATGTATGTTGTGTTGGTACAGGAGCTTTGACTAAATGCAACAGGTGTTATATTGGCACAGCCACACTGTTTGCATGTGCCTACCAGGCAATGTGGTGCTTAGTTACATGGTGAAGTTTAGCAATAGTAAGTGGCCTATGTCAACATTGTGTATATGTTGGTGTGCATATCACAACCAAAGCATCAGTACATGTGTGTCTTTAGTGAGGATGGTGCGTCTGGATTCAGGGCCTATGTATCCTGATGCAACCCTTTTGCATGCATTGGGTGTGTCCTATATACCTCCCTCTTCTACCATTGGTGACATTCCAGACATCCCCCTCTGCAACTTACCCTGCATTAGCGGTGTTTCCTGGTAGTCTGCGCTGTTCTGAGTCTGCGCTGTCCTGTCCTGTAACTCCAGTGACCAGCTCCTCTGGGATGACCGATGCAACCATCTCCTCCAGCTCATCCAGGTCTTCCTGTGGTGCAGGACTTCCACCTCCAGCCTGCAGTGCTGCCTTATGGTTCCTGGCACATTTCTCTTTCGTCCTGCGCTTGCAATCGTGCCAGCGCTTCTTGCACTCAGTGACGGTCCTCCACACCTCTGGCATGCTGTTGATTTTGTCCACTATTTGCTGCCATATTGCGTCTCTCTTCCCAGCTGGCAATTTGGAGGTGACGAATAGCTGATGTTGGTGCTCCATCACCTCTCTGACCAGGATGTCATGCTCCTCCTCAGTGAAGCAACACTTGCGCTTTCTCTTCTAATTCTTCTGTCCTTGTTCTGCACCCTCCTGTTTGGTACTTGGGTGTATGGGGTCTACCTGGGGTGTCTCCTGGCCTGATGCTTCCATTTTCGTGGAATTGCACTCTTTACCACGTTAGCGTTTTAATGCTAATGTGGTGTAAATATGGCACTAACCCTTTTGCGACATGTTTACATGCCGCAAAACTATGTTATGCCATTTTTGCAGCCTTAACGTCATTTTTACTTACGACATCCCACAGCTGTTAGTGTCTTATTTTTTACGCTACCCATTCTTTAGCGCCGTTGTGCATCATACCTTAAATATGGTGCATGGCTGGCGCTATGGAGTGGCGCTAGCTCACACTACATATAATGACTCAAAACTGCGTTAGCGCAGGTTTGCGTCATTTACTATCAATATGAGCTTTAGAGTCCTAGATATGTCAATAAGGTGATGGTTGTGCAAATAAAAGCACAGATAATCAAAATAATGGACAACTCAGTATCTCAACAATAGGTAATAAGTGAGCAGAGCAATACAAGTGTGGAGTGGTGGGTGATTTCCTGACTGCTTTTGACTTTGTTCAGTCTCTGTGCATGCATTGTAAGACTGTCAGATGAGTTGGTCTGTCCCACTATATACAGAAATAACAATTTAAAAAACCCTATTTTTTTTATTTCTTTTATTGTGTTACCCATCTCATTGCAGAGTGTCAAAGCACTTTACATTACACATACACATTATACAATGACAACTAAGCATATGTGTGTAAATCAACGTACAGGATGAGTTGCACAAGACAGTAAGGGTTACAAGGTGTAGGAACCACACGTTCTTCATAGCTCACTGTGCTGTATTAGAAGCATTACAATTTATGACCTGCAAGTATCGAAAGGATCTCTGTGTTTGTGTTCAAAACAGTAACCCATTTCCATAAAATGAAAATCTGTCATCTGTGTGTTACATTACGTGCTTTACAGGGGACATATTAACCCTCTATGCCACTTTGATTCAAAACTGGGACTTGACAAAGCACAGATCTCTCTAGCAAATGCGTTTTTTCAATCATAAAAGTCATTATACATAAAAGAAAAAGAAACAAAGAATAAAATACACATAATACACATAATTATGAATATAAATGCAACAGCTAAAGATTTAAGAGAAATGCTAAAGGTTAATAAATAATTTAATTAAAACAGATAAAATATTCTCAAAGTGTGGAACTTACAGATCTCGCCCATTTGCCTCAAGGCATTGTCTGACCTTAATCACTGAGCACAGGAACAAGGCTAGTCCATTGCAGACCATAATAGAGGGAAGGGATAAAAGGTACAAAAAAGCTGGACGACATTGTTTAAAATGCATTAGTTTTAAAAGTGGTATCACAAACATTTTCCTAGGAGATAAATAAAATTTACAGAAAAAAAGTATGTGCATTGTATTTTGATCAGAGACATTATCGCAGGGTCATTTTTTCAGTTGTAAGGACCAATCATTAATCAGGGGAAAACTAACGAGGCGATGGAAAGACTCTAGTCTCAAGCGCGTAAGAAGAAACCGATGTCTTGGGTTCATGACTTTACATAAGTATGGTTCCATCCCATTCGTTTGCTGTATCATGTGGTTTCTCCTGACACTATGGGGGTCATTACGACATTGGCGGACGGTATCCGCCGTGCGGCCGCCAATGCAGCCGCACTCCCGTGGCCCCCATTACGACATTCCCGCTGGGCCGGCGGGCGCAAACCAAGTTTGCGCCCGCCGGCCCAGCGGGGATGAGGCCGCAACATAGGTGCCGGCTCCTAATGGAGCCGGCGTTGTTGCGGCCGTGCGACGGGTGCAGTAGCACCCGTCGCGCTTTTCACTGTCTGCTATGCAGACAGTGAAAAGCTGGCCAGGGCCCTGTTAGGCCCCAGGACACCCCTTACCGCCAGCCTCTTCCTGGCGGTGCAAACCGCCAGAAACAGGCTGGCAGTAGGGGTGTCATAATCCCCAGGGCAGTGCTGCTTGCAGCGCTGCCCTGGCGGATTATCACCGCCGAGGCTAAAACGGCGGGAAAACGCCGGCCCCGGCGGTAGCACCGCGGTCGTAGTAAGGGCCTCCGTACCGCCAGCCTGTTGGCGGTACGGACGCTACATTACCCCTGGCGGTCTCCGACCGCCAGGGTCGTAATGACCCCCTATGTTTCTTTGCCTCCACATCCCATCTCAGCTTGACCAAATGGCTGAGGCAAATATTTTTCAGGTCTTTCCTGGAAATTGTTTTCAATGCCAATACTCAAAAACCAAGTTGACTTGACAAATGGGTTGACTTGCAGAAACAAAACCTTATTTATATAGGGTAAAATTCCCCTAAACAAAATAATTGCTAAAAGGAATTATTTTACAGACATTAGTAGCTCTATAGGAATAGAACATTCAACTGGTTGTTTTGTTTTTTACAGCAATTTTATTTTTTGTTTGCGATCATATTTAAACGTTTTTCTTAAACTTGGAACTTTAAGAGACAGGTTTAAGAGCCACCGAGTCTTTCTTTGTGAGAGCGGGGAGGAAGGAATTTTACAATACTGATATATGTGCCACCTTCCTGGAGCAAGAAACATGTCACTGAATGCCTCCCCAAATCTAATTATGAATAATAATTTGTGAGGTGGATAATTTAATTTTTTGAACTACGAAACAAAGCAGTCCCTACATTAAAATCTTTCACTGAAAAGAAACAATGATTCACCTCGAAACCTAGTGAGCGCAGGTGCTAGGAAAATAACTTTTCTGAAAAGAAGGCTGCAAATACTGCCTTCTTACACCACCCCCTTTCTACTTCTTTAATTCAGTGCATCATAATGAGGAATCAATACAAATTAAAAAATATATATCTTGCAATTGATATTGCGAGATTAGCCAAAGCAATTAGTTTGTATGAGTTGCAATCCTAATGTCAAAGAATATTATATTGTCTCTCTCAAAGTGGTAAGGAAATCTCAAATATAGGAGCAAAGTGGATAACCTGTTGTGTAGCCTGTAAAAAGATGAATAAAGCATGAAATAAAGATCTAGCCGCTTCCGATAAAACACACATTGATTTGAATAAGATATTAACGAAATGCCTCTGAAAAATTGTTGCTGGCCGAACCTGGAATCTAGTGCTTATGTAAGATGTACTATATTTTTTTAAATTAAAAATAGATCCTCTGCTAATAGTTGAAGAAGAGGTGATTTTCCTGAAAATTGCTATAAATGATTGGTATATGAACAAAGCATTTGGAGAAATCATTGGAGGGGTTTGAGTAGTACTTGAACAAAAGCCAGTGCAATTAGTGTGGGTTGCATATTAGGGGTGGGGTGTAGCTCGTGTATATCCATGCAGCTTAATCAAGCAGCATTACCCAAAAATTCCCAAAAATTGAACATAATTCCACAAAAATAGTAATTCTGTATTTAGCGCTATTAGCGGCAAAAAACCCTCCAAATAGGTGAGAGGATGCATGTTGCAAAAAGAAATGGTGCTAAATGCAAGAGAACATGAAGATTGAGCGTGAGCAGAGGCCTGTGCTAGGCTAAATGTGCACCTGGGGTACGATTTTCCTCCAACTTGCGCACTACTTTCTTAACACAAAATGCAACCTTGCGTTCAAAATGGATATAAGGATAGATTTCTATGCTAAGTAATAAAATGGGGTCTCTAGTTGGCAGTCAATTTACACGCTGTCCAAGTAGGGACCCTCAGTGTAGTCAGAGTAAGGGAGATACGCAGCTCAGATAACCCCAGCACATGGGGGCTTGGCACAAGCAGTCAGGCTTATCTCAGCGTCAATGTTTGAAGTATGTGCACTAACACATAGAGTACCACAGTGAAAACACCACAAAATGAGTCCCTGCTTTAGGCCGGGAGTACACTTTGGCTCCACCAGCCTCCCACCGTGCCTCTGACCAAGCCGTTTGCCGGTAAAAGGAAGTTCGAGGCCCTCTACCACACGCAGGCACCGGCCTGTGCCTCATCCCTGGTGCCTAGTGGTAGGCGTATCTAGCGTGCTCTTTACTTCTGTTGTATTTCGTTTTTGTATTTGGTATTTCGTTTAATACACTGTTGTTTACTGCAATTGTGCCCTTTTACTGCACCGTTTCGTTTTTTTCTCAGTGCAATTCCACCTGTTTTTCAAAGCTGGCTCCTGACGGTTTCCCTGTCCCTGCTGCTGTGTCCCCTGTGGCCCTGCCCCCCTCGTGCCCCCATTGGTCTCTCCCCTCCCACCTACCAGCTGCTCCTCCCTCCCACCTCCACTTCTTAATGGCGGGCGCTGCTCGGAGCCCTGTGTGACCCCCTGACCTGCTTTAGGCTGGGAGTACACTTTGGCTCCACCAGCCTGCCTCCGTGCCCCTGACCCCGCAGTTTGCTGCTAAAAGAAAGCTCGAGGCCCTCCACCATCAGCAGGCACCCGCCTGCTCCTCATCCTTGGTGCCTAGTGGTAGGCGCATCTAGCGTGCTCTTTACTTCTGTTATATTCCGTTTTTATATTTGGTATTTCGTTTAATACACTGTTGTTTACTGCAGTTGTGCCCTTTTACTGCCCTGTTTAGTTTTTCTCAGTCTAATTCCGCCTATTTTTCAAAGCCGGCTCCTGTCAGTTTCCCCGTCCCTGCCGCTGCGTCCCCTGCAGCCCCGTCCCCTAGTGCCCCCATTGGTCTCTCCCCTCCTGCCTCCCAGCTGCTCCTCCCTCCCACCTCCCTTTCTTAATGGCAGCCGCTGAGTGGCCGCGCCGCTGGCACGCCAGAGGCAAGCCCGTCTGCGCCCGTCCATGCCTGGACCATGCCTAGCGCCCGTCCCCCTGGTCCACGTTTCTCTGACCCCCAAAGCACCACTACTCCTCCACAGAACTCCATGCCCTCAACCCAGGCCACCACCCCACCTGTGCCCAGGCCAACCCCAAACACACACATGGACCATTCACATGCCACTCATGCCATTTTTCCTGCACCCACACTTACACCAGCAACACCAACAAGCACCGCAATAACACCAAACCTCACAACCACCTTAACTGCATCCTCCTTAACACCCACTCCGTCCACAAGCACGCCATCGAGCTTTGGGGCCTGCTCACAACATACTCTCCTGACATCGCCTTCCTCACGGAAACATGGATGAACTCCTCATCAGAACCCGACATCGCCATAGCCATCCCAGAAGGCTACAAAATCACCCGTAGAGACCGCATAAACAAACTAGGAGGAGGTATCGCCATAATACACAAAAACAACATCAAAATCTCCACCAACACCATTGATACCCTAGACAACGCAGAATACCTACACTTTCTAATACACATCAACGCCAACACCACCCTTAGAGGAACTCTCATTTACAGACTACCAGGACCCCAGCCCCCATTCTGCGACACCATTGCAGATACCATCAGCTCCCACGCCCTCACCTCCACAGACTACATACTCCCTGGTGACCTCAACTTTCACCTGGAAAGCACCCACGACTGCAACTCCACAGCCCTGCTGGACAACCTCACAAACCTCGGCCTCAAGCAACTGGTCACCTCACCCACTCACGCAGCGGGCACATGCTTTATGCCATTTTCACCTCCAGCAGCCACATCACCTTCACACACACCACCGAGCTCCACTGGACTGACCACTACTGCGTCTGCTTCTCCTTCATGAAACCCCCCACCCACCACCAACAACACTCTACACCCTACCGCAAGTGGAACGAGATATCCAAAGAACACCTGATCGCCAACCTCACACAAGCTCCACCTCCCATCACCAACGACCCCAACACTGCCACCCACAACCTCACACAATGGCTAACAAGCTGCGCAGAGTCCCTCGCTCCATTGAAAACAAACAAAAACACCCGCACCATCAAAACCGCCCCCTGGTTCACCGCAGAACTCCAGGCTTCCAAATGAGAATGCCGGAAAACTGAGCAAGCCTGGCACCAAGAACCCTCTATGAGCAACTTCTCCGCCTTCAAAACAGCCATTCGCAAACACCACCAACTCATCTGGCCCACCAAATGGTCCTTCTACAAAGAACGCATAGAAAACAACACACACAACAGCAAAGAGCTCTCTGCCATCGTCAAAGAACTCACCAAACCCAAATCCAGCACCATCAACCCTCCACACTCCAAAAACCTCTGCAACTCCCTCTCCAACTACTTCCACCGCAAAATCTCAGACATACACAACAGCGTCACATCATCAGCACCCACCATCACCACCACCGACACAACCAATAACACAACACCCTCCCGCACCAATCAACTACACAACTGGACCCCCTCTAACGACAAAGAAATAGGCAAAACCATGAACTCCATCCACTCAGGCTCCCCAACAGGCCCTTGTCTGCACCACATTTTCAACAAGGCCAGCCAAATCATTGCCCCCCAGCTCCGCACCATCATCAACAGTTCCTTCAACACCGCTACCTTCCCAGATGTTTGGAAGCACGCCAAAGTCAACGCTCTCCTCAAAAAACCCAAAGCAAACCCGGAAGACCTCACCAACTACCGTCCCATCTCTCTTCTACCCTTCCCTGCAAAGGTCACTGAGAAGATAGTTAATGCTCAACTGTCTCACTTCCTAGAAGAAAACAACACACTCGACGCCTCCCAGTCTGGATTCCGCAAGAACCACAGCACTGAGACCGCCCTCATCGCCTGCACAGATGATATCAGGACCAGAGTGGACAAGGGCGAGATAGTCGCCCTCATCCTCCTAGACCTCTGTGCAGCTTTCAACACTGTATACCACCAAACCCTCAGCGCACGCCTTTTTTACGGTGGAATTCGACACAAGGCCCTAGACTGGCTCACCTCCTTCCTAGCCAAAAGAACCCAAAGAGTTCGCCTCCCTCCTTTCCGGTCTCCAGCCACCAAGATCATCTGTGGAGTCCCCCAATGATCCTCCCTCTTCAACATCTACATGGCCCCTCTTGCCAACATCCTCCGCCCCCACTGAATCACCATCATCTCATACGCAGACGACACCCAGCTCATCATCTCCCTCACCAGGGACCCAGCAACCACCAAGTTAAACCTGCACACCGGACTCCTCGACATCGCCAATTGGATGACAGCAAGCCACCTCAAACTAAACTCAAACAAAACAGAAATAATCATCTTCGGCCCCAACAAGATGGCATGGAACAACATCTGGTGGCCCACCACGCTCGGACCACCCCCAACACCCACCTCCCACGCATGCAACTTTGGCATCGTTCAAGACTCATCTCTCTCCATGACCCAGCAAATCAATGCCATATCATCTTCATGCTTCAACACCCTTTGCATGCTATGCAAGACTTTCAAATGGATTCCTTGAGAAACAAGAAGAACAGTCACCCACGCCCTCATCAGCAGCATACTGGACTACGGCAACGCCCTCTACGCAGGGACCACAGCAAAGCTTCAAAGAAAACTCCAGCGAATACAGAACGCGGTGCCGCACGCCTCATCCTCAACCTCCCTCGCCACAAACACATATCCGCCCACCTCAGATCCCTACACTGACTGCCCATCAACAAAAGGATCATCTTCAAAGCAAAGTCCTCGTCCATGGTCACAAAGCCCTCCACAACACTGGACCGGCCGACCTCAACAAACGAGTAAACTTCCACATACCAACTCGACAGGTCCGCTCCACCGACCTTGCCCTCACTACAGTCCCCCGCATCCAACGCCCCACTGGTGGCAGATCCTTCTCCCACCTTGCCGCCAAGACCTGTAACTCCCTCCCCACCTACCTACTCAAGACCCAGGACCTCCTATCCTATCCTTCAGAAAGCACCTTAAAACATGGATTTTTGAGCAGTAACTGGCTATTCCCCCTCCCCTCCCCCCATAGCGCCTTGAGATCCTAACGGGTGAGTTGTGCGCTTAAGAAATTATTTGATTGATTGATTGACACCAGTTTAGGAAAATAGCCAATTTCTATCTAAATCAAACAAGACCAAAACAAAAAAAATTCAACATACACAAGAAAAGATATTACTTTTTAAAGTAAAAAGAGTTTTAATCCATGGCAATCAATGGATGCTTTGTTTTAGCACAAAGTACCTGGTATGCGTAAAAAATAAAGCTGCAGTGACGATGGTGCATCAGAAAAGCAAGCGATGCGTTCATTCCTTATTTGCAAGTAAGGTTGAGCGTTGATTCTTTCTCCGCCGGGTAAGCGATGTATCAATTATTTCCTCGCAGTGAGGGGATGCGCCGGTTTCCGGACAAGCAGCCTTGGGTCCAAGCTGTGATGCTGAAGATTTGATGCCCTGGGACGATGCATGGAAAATCCAGAGGCACAGCAACAATGAATCCGCATTGAGCTGGCAATTGGTCAATTTCACCTGCGCTGCGGCAATTTGTTTGCCACGGTGCAGGCGCTGCATCGATGTTTCTGCCGCTCGCTTCGGTGCGTCAATTTTCTCACAGGTTTAACCAGCTTCCCCTTCTAAGGACCCTAGGACTAGATGTGGCACCACTTGGCAAGTCAGGGGTCTCAGCAAGAGAGCCCGGGTGCTGGCAGATGAAGTCTTTGATGTCCCTGAGACTTCTTCGCAGGAGGCAAGCTCATTCCAAGCCCCTGGAGAAACTTTTCAAGCAGGATACACAGCAAAGTCCAGCCTTTGTCCTCTCTAAGACAGAAGCAGCATTTGCAGGCCAATCCAGCAAAGCACACATAGCAAAGGCCCAGTACTCCTCCTCACAGCTTTTCAGCTCTTCTCTTTGGCAGGGGTTCTTCTTGATCCAGAAGTGTTCTAAAAGTCAGGGATTTGGGGTCCGCTACTTGTACTCATTTCTGCCCTGGCTCTTCCTTGCCCTGCCCCAGCCACACTCTAGGGGGATGGAGATTGTATTGTGTGAGTTCAGGCACAGCCCTTTCAAGAGCAGGTATCAGCTCCTCCCTCCCACTCTAGACCAGGAAGACTCAACAGGATATGTAGGGCACACCTTGCTCCATTTGTGTCACTGTATAGAGTGAATTCACAAGCAGCCCGACTGTCAGTCTGACCCAGACGTGGATTCAGCAGCCAAGCAGAGGCACAGAATGGATAAGCAAGAAAATGTCCTCTTTCTAAAAGTGGCATTTTCAAACAGGCACTCTAAAAAACAACTGTACCAAAAGATGTATTTTTAAATTATGAGTTCAGAGACCCCAAACCCACATCTCTATCTGCTACCAAAGGGAAACTGAGCTTAAAAGATATTTAAAGGCGATCCCCATGTTAACCTTGGGGAGAGATAGGCCTTGCAATAGTGAAAAACGAATTTGTCAGTATTTCACTATAAGGACATGTAAAACACACCAGTACATGTCCAACCTTTTAAATACACTGCACCCTGCCCATGGGGCTGCCTTGGGCCTACCTTAGGGGTGACTTACATGTAGTAAAAGGGGAGGTTTGGACCTGGCAAGTGGGTGCACTTGCCAGGTCGAACTGGCATTTTAAAACTGCACACACAGACACTGCAGTGGCAGGTCTGAGACATGTTTACAGGGCTACTCATGCGGGTGGCACGATCAGTGCTGTAGGCCCACTAGTAGCCTTTGATTTACATGCACTGGGCACATTTGGTGCACTATACTAGGGACTTACTAGTAAATAAAATATGCTAGTCATGGATAACCAGTCATAATCACAATTTACACAGGGAGCACTTGCACTTTAGCACTGGTCAGCTGTTGTAAAGTGCCCAGAATACCAAAGCCAGCAAAAACGAAACCCAGTACATAGTCACAAATACAGGAAGCAGAGGCAAAAAGAAAGGGGAAACCACGCCAAGTATGCCAGGTCTAACATGTGTATCCCCCAGCTGAAAGTGGGGAGAACTACCCAACCTCATGGGGGTTCTCATCACTAAGGCAGAAGAATCTGGACAGACCATCAGCATTGGCGTGTTCTGTACAAGAGCGGTGTTCCACAGTGAAGTCCATTCCCTATATGAAGATGGACCACCTCAACAGTTTTGGGCTCTCACTCCTCATCTGCATTTATGATCTGAGGGGCCTGTGTTCTGTCTGCACCCGGAAGTGAGTACCAAACAAGAAGGGTCTTAGCTTTTACAGTGCCCTGAGCACAGCAAAGCTTCTCTTGCAGGAAAGTACCCTATTTCTTGGCATGGTTAACCCCATTTTCTGCCTGTTGGAGTGTGTTTGACTGTGTTCACTGAGATCCTGCTCACCAGGACCCCAGTGATCATGCTCTCTCCTTTCTAACTTGGTTACTTATACTTATTGTAGGAGGCTGGCCTGGCTTATAGTGGGTACCTTGTGGTACTTACACCTTGTGCCAGGTCCAGTTATCCCTTATTAGTAGAATAGAGGTGTTTCTAGCAGCTTAGGCTGTTAGAGGTAGCTATGGCAAAACAACTTAGGCTGAACTAGGAGACAGGCAAAACTACTACTATACCACTTATATCATATAGCACAATATCATAAGAAAACACAATACTCAAAGTTACTAAAAATAAAGGTACTTTATTTTAGTGACAATATGCCAAACGTATCTCAGAGGATACCCTCACTTAGGAGGTAAGTAATATACACAAATTATATGTACACAAACCCAAAACAGGTAAGTAACAGTAAGAAAAGTAGTGCAAACAATGTAGAATCACAATAGGATGCAATAGGTAGACATAGGTCTAGGGGCAACACAAACCATATACTCCAAAAGTGGAATGCAAATCACAAATGGACCCCCGACCTATGGGAGGTTGCAGAGGGTCACTGGGACTGTGAGAAAACAGTAAGGGTGTCCAAGATACCCCACCCCAAGACCCTGAAAAGTAGGAGTAAAGTTACCCTACTACCCCAGAAAGACAGAATAGTCGTGATAGGGGATTCTGCAAGAACCACAAGCACCAGCAAAACACAGAATTCCTGGACCTGAGGACCTGGAAAGGAAGGGGACCAAGTCCAAGAGTCACGAAAGTGTCCGGGGGGGCAGGTGCCCACTAAACCCCGGATGAAGGTGCAAAAGGGCTGCCTCTGGGTAGAAGAAGCAAAAGAGTCTGCAACAACAAAAAGGGCTAGGAACGTCTCCTTTGGATGGAAGATGTCCCACGGCGTGCTGGATGTTGCGGAAGTGTTTCCAGGCAGAAATACCGCAAACAAGCCTTGCTAGCTGCAAGAGTCGCAGTTGAGGATTTTGGGTGCTAATGGGGACCAGGAAGGACCAGGATGTCGCCCTTTGGAGGAGGAGACGGGGGGCACTCAGCAACTGAGAGAGCCCCCGCAGAAGCAGGCAGCACCCGCAGAAGTACCGTAACAGGCACTTAGAAGATCTGTGAACTCAGATTCACAAAAGGAGGGTCCACGACGTCGGAGTCCAACTAAGCGAGTTGGGCAATGCGGGACGGAGTGCTGGGGACCCAGGCTAGGCTGTGCACAAAGGAATCCTTGGAGAAGTGCACAGAAGCCGGAGCAGCTGCAAATCACGCAGTACACAGGTTTGCTGTCTGGCGTGGGGAGGCAAGGACTTGCCTCCACCAAATTTGGACAGAAGGGCCACTGGACTGTGGGAGACACTTGGACCCAGCTCCTGTGTTCCAGGGACCATGCTCGTTAGGATGAGAGGGGACCCAGAGGACCGGTGATGCAGAAGTTTGGTGCCTGCGTTGGCAGGGGAAAGATTCTCTCGACCCACAGGAGATTCTTCTTGGCTTCCAGTGCAGGGTGAAGGCAGACAGCCCTCAGAGCATGCACCACCAGGAAACAGTCGAGAAAGCCGACAGGATGAGGCGCTACAATGTTGCTGGTAGTCGTCTTGCTACTTTGTTGCAGTTTTGCAGGCGTCCTGGAGCAGTCAGCAGTCAGCAGTCAATCCTTGGCATAAGTCGAAGAGGAAAGTGCAGTGGAGCTCTGGTGAGCTCTTGCATTCGTTATCTGAGGAATAGCCCAGAGGAGAGACCCTAAATAGCCAGAAAAGGAGGTTTGGCTACTAAGAAAGGAGGCTTGGCTACTGAAAGAGGTAAGCACCTATCATGAGGGGTCTCTGACGTCACCTGCTGGCACTGGCCACTCAGAGCAGTCCATTGTGCCCCAACACCTCTGAATCCAAGATGGCAGAGGTCTGGGACACACCGGAGGAGCTCTGGGCACCTCCCCTGGGAGGTGCAGGTCAGGGGAGTGGTCACTCCCCTTTCCTTTGTCCAGTTTCGCGCCAGAGCAGGGCTGGGGGATCCCTGAACCGGTGCAGACTGGCTTATGCAGAGATGGGCACCATCTGTGCCCATCAAAGCATTTCCAGAGGCTGGTGGAGGCTACTCCTCCCCAGCCCTTCACACCTATTTCCAAAGGGAGAGGGTGTAACACCCTCTCTCAGAGGGAATCCTTTGTTCTGCATTCCTGGAACTGGGCTGCCCAAACCCCAGGGGGGCAGAAACCTGTCTGAGGGGTTGGCAGCAGCAGCAGCTGCAGTGGAGACCACGGAAAGGCAGTTTGGCAGTACCCGGGTTCTGTGCTAGAGACCCGGGGATGCATGGAATTGTCCCCCCAATACCAGAATGGCATTGGGGTGACGATTCCATGATCCTAGACATGTTACATGGCCATGTTCGGAGTTACCATTGTAACGCTACACATAGGTAGTGACCTATGTGTAGTGCACGCATGTAATGGTGTCCCCGCACTCACAAAGTGCGGGGAATTTGCCCTGAACAATGTGGGGGCACCTTGGCTAGTGCCCACACACTAAGTAACTTGGCACCTAACCTTCACCAAGTGAGGGTTAGACATATAGGTGACTTATAAGTTACTTATGTGCAGTTAAAATTTGCTGTGAAATAACATGGACGTTATTTCACTCAGGCTGCAGTGGCAGTCCTGTGTAAGAATTGTCTGAGCTCCCTATGGGTGGCAAAAGAAATGCTGCAGCCCATAGGGATCTCCTGGAACCATAATACCCTGGGTGCCTAGGTACCATATACAAGGGAATTATAAGGGTGTACCAGTGTGCCAATGAGAATTGGTAAAATGAGTCACTAGCCTGCAGTGACAATTTTAAAAGCAGAGAGAGCATAAACACTGAGGTTCTGGTTAGCAGAGCCTCAGTGATACAGTTAGGCACCGCACAGGGAACACATATAGGCCACAAACCTATGAGCACTGGGGTCCTGGCTAGCAGGATCCCAGTGACACATATCAAACATACTGACAACATAGGGTTTTCACTATGAGCAATGGGCCCTGGCTAGCAGGATCCCAGTGAGACAGTAAAAACACCCTGACATAATGGGCAGGAAAAAAGGTCAGTTAACTGGTCCATTGGGGGGTGGTGGTGGCGGTAGTAGACAGGGAAGTGGCACCACCACATGGGACTCCTTCCTCGCAAGAGCTGTCGGGGTTGTAACAAAGGAAATCGATTTGGCAGAGAGGAGGTTACCCATGGAACTGGAGGACTGGCGTCAGGCCCCAACAGATAGTGGCCCTCGGGAGGTCGTGGATGTGGAGGTGGCTTTTCTGGGGAGGGACCAAGGTGCTGTTATGGCTGCTGCTGAGCCTGTTCAGGCTGAGTCAACAGAGACAACAGAGACAACAGAGGGTTCTGGTGGACAAGGCCCCTCCAGAAGAAGTAAAAGACTTTTATTATCTTCTCCCCCGGCCTGGGGTGAACCAATCTATATTGTGGGAGAGGTTAAATCAGCTAGGGTTGGATCCTAATATTGTAGAGCTGCTCCAGTATCTCCACTCTGGAACGGTTGCAAATGTGAGGGTGGGGCCAAATGGGGAATGCTCAGAGGCCTTTAAGCTTTCAAGGGGTGTGCGCCAGGGGTGTGTTCTGGCCCCTACTTTGTTCCTTCTATATACAAATGGATTGTCTGATTTTTTGGTGGAACATTGCAGGGATGTCCCAAAGGTGAATGTTTGGAAGCACGCCGAAGTCAACGCTCTCCTCAAAAAACCCAAAGCAAACCCGGAAGACCTCACCAACTACCGTCCCATCTCTCTTCTCCCCTTCCCTGCAAAGGTCACTGAGAAGATAGTTAACGCTCAACTGTCTCACTTACTAGAAGAAAACAACACACTCGACGCCTCCCAGTCTGGATTCCGCAAGAACCCCAGCACTGAGACCGCCCTCATCGACTGCACAGATGACATCAGGACCAGAGTGGACAACGGCGAGATAGTCGCCCTCATCCTCCTAGACCTCTGTGCAGCTTTCAACACTGTATACCACCAAACCCTCAGCGCACGCCTTTTTTACGGTGGAATTCGACACAAGGCCCTGGACTGGCTCACCTCCCTCCTAGCCAAATGAACCCAAAGAGTTAGCCTCCCTCCTTTCCGGTCTCCAGCCACCAAGATCATCTGTGGAGTCCCCCAATGATCCTCCCTCTTCAACATCTACATGGCCCCTCTTGCCAACATCCTCCGCCCCCACTGAATCACCATAATCTCATACGCAGACGACACCCAGCTCATCATCTCCCTCACCAGGGACCCAGCAACCACCAAGTTAAACCTGCACACCGGACTCCTCGACATCGCCAATTGGATGAATGCAAGCCACCTCAAACTAAACTCAAACAAAACAGAAATAATCATCTTCGGCCCCAACAAGATGGCATGGAACAACTCCTGGTGGCCCACCACGCTCGGACCACCCCCAACACCCACCTCCCACGCATGCAACTTTGGCATCGTTCAAGACTCATCTCTCTCCATGACCCAGCAAATCAATGCCATATCATCTTCATGCTTCAACACCCTTTGCATGCTATGCAAGACTTTCAAATGGATTCCTTTAGAAACAAGAAGAACAGTCACCCACGCCCTCATCAGCAGCATACTGGACTACGGCAACGCCCTCTACGCAGGGACCACAGCAAAGCTTCAAAGAAAACTCCAGCGAATACAGAACGCGGTGCCGCACGCCTCATCCTCAACCTCCCTCGCCACAAACACATATCCGCCCACCTCAGATCCCTACACTGGCTGCCCATCAACAAAAGGATCATCTTCAAAGCAAAGTCCTCGTCCATGGTCACAAAGCCCTCCACAACACTGGACCGGCCGACCTCAACAAACGAGTAAACTTCCACATACCAACTCGACAGGTCCGCTCCACCGACCTTGCCCTCACTACAGTCCCCCGCATCCAACGCACCACTGGTGGCAGATCCTTCTCCCACCTTGCCGCCAAGACCTGTAACTCCCTCCCCACCTACCTACTCAAGACCCAGGACCTCCTATCCTATCCTTCAGAAAGCACCTTAAAACATGGATTTTTGAGCAGTAACTGGCTATCCCCCCTCCCCTCCCCCCATAGCGCCTTGAGACCCTAACGGGTGAGTTGTGCGCTTAAGAAATTATTTGATTGATTGATTGACACCAGTTTAGGAAAATAGCCAATTTCTATCTAAATCAAACAAGACCAAAACAAAAAAAATTCAACATACACAAGAAAAGATATTACTTTTTAAAGTAAAAAGAGTTTTAATCCATGGCAATCAATGGATGCTTTGTTTTAGCACAAAGTACCTGGTATGCGTAAAAAATAAAGCTGCAGTGACGATGGTGCATCAGAAAAGCAAGCGATGCGTTCATTCCTTATTTGCAAGTAAGGTTGAGCGTTGATTCTTTCTCCGCCGGGTAAGCGATGTATCAATTATTTCCTCGCAGTGAGGGGATGCGCCGGTTTCCGGACAAGCAGCCTTGGGTCCAAGCTGTGATGCTGAAGATTTGATGCCCTGGGACGATGCATGGAAAATCCAGAGGCACAGCAACAATGAATCCGCATTGAGCTGGCAATTGGTCAATTTCACCTGCGCTGCGGCAATTTGTTTGCCACGGTGCAGGCGCTGCATCGATGTTTCTGCCGCTCGCTTCGGTGCGTCAATTTTCTCACAGGTTTAACCAGCTTCCCCTTCTAAGGACCCTAGGACTAGATGTGGCACCACTTGGCAAGTCAGGGGTCTCAGCAAGAGAGCCCGGGTGCTGGCAGATGAAGTCTTTGATGTCCCTGAGACTTCTTAACAGGAGGCAAGCTCATTCCAAGCCCCTGGAGAAACTTTTCAAGCAGGATACACAGCAAAGTCCAGCCTTTGTCCTCTCTAAGACAGAAGCAGCATTTGCAGGCCAATCCAGCAAAGCACACATAGCAAAGGCCCAGTACTCCTCCTCACAGCTTTTCAGCTCTTCTCTTTGACAGGGGTTCTTCTTGATCCAGAAGTGTTCTAAAAGTCAGGGATTTGGGGTCCGCTACTTGTACTCATTTCTGCCCTGGCTCTTCCTTGCCCTGCCCCAGCCACACTCTAGGGGGATGGAGATTGTATTGTGTGAGTTCAGGCACAGCCCTTTCAAGAGCAAGTATCAGCTCCTCCCTCCCACTCTAGCCCAGGAAGACTCAACAGGATATGTAGGGCACACCTTGCTCCATTTGTGTCACTGTATAGAGTGAATTCACAAGCAGCCCGACTGTCAGTCTGACCCAGACATGGATTCAGCAGCCAAGCAGAGGCACAGAATGGATAAGCAAGAAAATGTCCTCTTTCTAAAAGTGGCATTTTCAAACAGGCACTCTAAAAAACAACTGTACCAAAAGATGTATTTTTAAATTATGAGTTCAGAGACCCCAAACCCACATCTCTATCTGCTACCAAAGGGAAACTGAGCTTAAAAGATATTTAAAGGCGATCCCCATGTTAACCTTGGGGAGAGATAGGCCTTGCAATAGTGAAAAACGAATTTGTCAGTATTTCACTATAAGGACATGTAAAACACACCAGTACATGTCCAACCTTTTAAATACACTGCACCCTGCCCATGGGGCTGCCTTGGGCCTACCTTAGGGGTGACTTACATGTAGTAAAAGGGGAGGTTTGGACCTGGCAAGTGGGTGCACTTGCCAGGTCGAACTGGCATTTTAAAACTGCACACACAGACACTGCAGTGGCAGGTCTGAGACATGTTTACAGGGCTACTCATGCGGGTGGCACGATCAGTGCTGTAGGCCCACTAGTAGCCTTTGATTTACATGCACTGGGCACATTTGGTGCACTATACTAGGGACTTACTAGTAAATAAAATATGCTAGTCATGGATAACCAGTCATAATCACAATTTACACAGGGAGCACTTGCACTTTAGCACTGGTCAGCTGTTGTAAAGTGCCCAGAATACCAAAGCCAGCAAAAACGAAACCCAGTACATAGTCACAAATACAGGAAGCAGAGGCAAAAAGAAAGGGGAAACCACGCCAAGTATGCCAGGTCTAACATGTGTATCCCCCAGCTGAAAGTGGGGAGAACTACCCAACCTCATGGGGGTTCTCATCACTAAGGCAGAAGAATCTGGACAGACCATCAGCATTGGCGTGTTCTGTACAAGAGCGGTGTTCCACAGTGAAGTCCATTCCCTATATGAAGATGGACCACCTCAACAGTTTTGGGCTCTCACTCCTCATCTGCATTTATGATCTGAGGGGCCTGTGTTCTGTCTGCACCCGGAAGTGAGTACCAAACAAGAAGGGTCTTAGCTTTTACAGTGCCCAGAGCACAAGAAAGCTTCTCTTGCAGGAAAGTACCCTATTTCTTGGCATGGTTAACCCCATTTTCTGCCTGTTGGAGTGTGTTTGACTGTGTTCACTGAGATCCTGCTCACCAGGACCCCAGTGATCATGCTCTCTCCTTTCTAACTTGGTTACTTATACTTATTGTAGGAGGCTGGCCTGGCTTATAGTGGGTACCTTGTGGTACTTACACCTTGTGCCAGGTCCAGTTATCCCTTATTAGTAGAATAGAGGTGTTTCTAGCAGCTTAGGCTGTTAGAGGTAGCTATAGCAAAACAACTTAGGCTGAACTAGGAGACAGGCAAAACTACTACTATACCACTTATATCATATAGCACAATATCATAAGAAAGCACAATACTCAAAGTTACTAAAAATAAAGGTACTTTATTTTAGTGACAATATGCCAAACGTATCTCAGAGGATACCCTCACTTAGGAGGTAAGTAATATACACAAATTATATGTACACAAACCCAAAACAGGTAAGTAACAGTAAGAAAAGTAGTGCAAACAATGTAGAATCACAATAGGATGCAATAGGTAGACATAGGTCTAGGGGCAACACAAACCATATACTCCAAAAGTGGAATGCAAATCACAAATGGACCCCAGACCTATAGGAGGTTGCAGAGGGTCACTGGGACTGTGAGAAAACAGTAAGGGTGTCCAAGATACCCCACCCCAAGACCCTGAAAAGTAGGAGTAAAGTTACCCTACTACCCCAGAAAGACAGAATAGTCGTGATAGGGGATTCTGCAAGAACCACAAGCACCAGCAAAACACAGAATTCCTGGACCTGAGGACCTGGAAAGGAAGGGGACCAAGTCCAAGAGTCACGAAAGTGTCCGGGGGGGCAGGTGCCCACTAAACCCCGGATGAAGGTGCAAAAGGGCTGCCTCTGGGTAGAAGAAGCAAAAGAGTCTGCAACAACAAAAAGGGCTAGGAACATCTCCTTTGGATGGAAGATGTCCCACGGCGTGCTGGATGTTGCGGAAGTGTTTCCAGGCAGAAATACCGCAAACAAGCCTTGCTAGCTGCAAGAGTCGCAGTTGAGGATTTTGGGTGCTAATGGGGACCAGGAAGGACCAGGATGTCGCCCTTTGGAGGAGGAGACGGGGGGCACTCAGTGTGAGAAGGTAGCCTCTTTCTAGCCTTGTTACCCCCACTTTTGGCCTGTTTGTGAGTGTATGTCAGGGTGTTTGTCACTGTTTTCACTGTCTCACTGGGATCCTGATAGCCAGGCCTCAGTGCTCATAGTGAAAACACTATGTTTCAGTATGTTTGTTATGTGTCACTGGGATCCTGCTGGTCAGGACCCCAGTGCTCATAAGTTTGTGGCCTATATGTATGTGTCACTGGGACCCTGTCACACAGGGCCCCAGTGTTCATAGGTGTGCATGTATATGTTCCCTGTGTGGTGCCTAACTGTCTCACTGAGGCTCTGCTAACCAGAACCTCAGTGGTTATGCTCTCTCATTACTTCCAAATTGTCACTGACAGGCTAGTGACCATGTTTACCAATTTACATTGGCTTACTGGAACACCCTTATAATTCCCTAGTATATGGTACTGAGGTACCCAGGGTATTGGGGTTCCAGGAGATCCCTATGGGCTGCAGCATTTCTTTTGCCACCCATAGGGAGCTCTGACAATTCTTACACAGGCCTGCCACTGCAGCCTGAGTGAAATAACGTCCACGTTATTTCACAGCCATTTTTACACTGCACTTAAGTAACTTATAAGTCACCTATATGTCTAACCTTTACCTGGTAAAGGTTAGGTGCAAAGTTACTTCGTGTGAGGGCACCCTGGCACTAGCCAAGGTGCCCCCACATTGTTCAGAGCCAATTCCCTGAACTTTGTGAGTGCGGGGACACCATTACACGCGTGCACTACATATAGGTCACTACCTATATGTAGCTTCACCATGGTAACTCCGAATATGGCCATGTAACATGTCTATGATCATGGAATTGCCCCCTCTATGCCATCCTGGCATAGTTGGCACAATCCCATGATCCCAGTGGTCTGTAGCACAGACCCTGGTACTGCCAAACTGCCCTTCCTGGGGTTTCACTGCAGCTGCTGCTGCTGCCAACCCCTCAGACAGGCATCTGCCCTCCTGGGGTCCAGCCAGGCCTGGCCCAGGATGGCAGAACAAAGAACTTCCTCTGAGAGAGGGTGTGACACCCTCTCCCTTTGGAAAATGGTGTGAAGGCAGGGGAGGAGTAGCCTCCCCCAGCCTCTGGAAATGCTTTCTTGGGCACAGATGTGCCCAATTCTGCATAAGCCAGTCTACACCGGTTCAGGGACCCCTTAGCCCCTGCTCTGGCGCGAAACTGGACAAAGGAAAGGGGAGTGACCACTCCCCTGACCTGCACCTCCCCTGGGAGGTGTCCAGAGCTCCTCCAGTGTGCTCCAGACCTCTGCCATCTTGGAAACAGAGGTGCTGCTGGCACAATGGACTGCTCTGAGTGGCCAGTGCCACCAGGTGACGTCAGAGACTCCTGCTGATAGGCTCCTTCAGGTGTTAGTAGCCTATCCTCTCTCCTAAGTAGCCAAACCCTCTTTTCTGGCTATTTAGGGTCTCTGTCTCTGGGGAAACTTTAGATAACGAATGCATGAGCTCAGCCGAGTTCCTCTGCATCTCCCTCTTCACCTTCTGATAAGGAATCGACCGCTGACCGCGCTGGAAGCCTGCAAACCTGCAACATAGTAGCAAAGACGACTACTGCAACTCTGTAACGCTGATCCTGCCGCCTTCTCGACTGTTTTCCTGCTTGTGCAGGCTGTGGGGGTAGCCTGCCTCCTCTCTGCACCAGAAGCTCCGAAGAAATCTCCTGTGGGTCGACGGAATCTTCCCCCTGCAACCGCAGGCACCAAAAAGCTGCATTACCGGTCCCTTGGGTCTCCTCTCAGCACGACGAGCGAGGTCCCTCAAATCCAGCGACACTGTCCAAGTGACCCCCACAGTCCAGTGACTCTTCAGCCCAAGTTTGGTGGAGGTAAGTCCTTGCCTCACCTCGCTGGGCTGCATTGCTGGGAACCGCGACTTTGCAGCTACTCCGGCCCCTGTGCACTTCCGGCGGAAATCCTTCGTGCACAGCCAAGCCTGGGCCCACGGCACTCTAACCTGCATTGCACGACTTTCTAAGTTGGTCCCCGGCGACGTGGGACTCCTTTGTGCAACTTCGGCGAGCACCGTTTCACGCATCCTCGTAGTGCCTGTTTCTGGCACTTCTCCGGGTGCTACCTGCTTCAGTGAGGGCTCTTTGTCTTGCTCGACGTCCCCTCTCTCTGCAGGTCCAATTTGCGACCTCCTGGTCCCTCCTGGGCCCCAGCAGCGTCCAAAAACGCCAAACGCACGATTTGCGTGTAGCAAGGCTTGTTGGCGTCTTTCCGGCGGGAAAACACTTCTGCACGACTCTCCAAGGCGAGAGGGATCCGTCCACCAAAGGGGAAGTCTCTAGCCCTTTTCGTTCCTGCAGAAACCTCAGCTTCTTCTGTCCAGTCGAAGCTTCTTTGCACCCGCAGCTGGCATTTCCTGGGCATCTGCCCATCTCCGACTTGCTTGTGACTTTTGGACTTGGTCCCCTTGTTCCACAGGTACCCTAGATTGGAAATCCACAGTTGTTGCATTGCTGGTTTGTGTCTTTTCTGCATTATTCCTCTAACACGACTATTTTGTCCTTAGGGGAACTTTAGTGCACTTTGCACTCACTTTTCAGGGTCTTGGGGAGGGTTATTTTCCTAACTCTCACTATTTTCTAATAGTCCCAGCGACCCTCTACAAGGTCACATAGGTTTGGGGTCCATTCGTGGTTCGCATTCCACTTCTGGAGTATATGGTTTGTGTTGCCCCTATCCCTATGTTTCCCCATTGCATCCTATTGTAACTATACATTGTTTGCACTGTTTTCTAAGACTATACTGCATATTTTTGCTATTGTGTATATATATCTTGTGTATATTTCCTATCCTCTCACTGAGGGTACACTCTAAGATACTTTGGCATATTGTCATAAAAATAAAGTACCTTTATTTTTAGTATAACTGTGTATTGTGTTTTCTTATGATATTGTGCATATGACACTAAGTGGTACTGTAGTAGCTTCACACGTCTCCTAGTTCAGCCTAAGCTGCTCTGCTAAGCTACCATTATCTATCAGCCTAAGCTGCTAGACACCCTATACACTAATAAGGGATAACTGGGCCTGGTGCAAGGTGCAAGTACCCCTTGGTACTCACTACAAGCCAGTCCAGCCTCCTACATTGGTTGTGCAGTGGTGGGATAAGTGCTTGAGACTACTTACCACTCTTGTCATTGTACTTTTCATAAGAGAAAAATATACAAAACAAGGTCAGTGTATATACACATAGCCAAAAAGTTTTGCATTTCCTCTTTTCACTCTTTTCTAAGTGCTGAAAAGTACTTCTAAACTTTCAAAAAGTTCTTAAAAGTTTAAAAAGTTTTTTCTGTCTTTCCAAAAAGTTCTGAAAACTTTTTTCTCTTTTTCTATCACTTTAACTCTCTCTAAAAAATGTCTGGCACAGGAAAAAATGTTGAACTGTCCAAACTTGCATATGATCACCTTAGCTGGAAAGGAGCAAGGAGTCTCTGCATAGAGAGAGGTTTGAGTGTAGGGAAGAATCCTTCCTTAGAACTGTTAATTAATATGCTTAGAGTACAGGATAAGGCCATAAGTGCCCAATCTGTAGAAAAAGTAGCTAATGGTTCTCAATCTGATCCAGGGACTCCCCCAGGAAAAGGTTCAGGAAAGAAACTTCTCAGCCTGCCCATTACTAGACAGTCTAGCATAGTTGGTACAGAGGTTGAATCACACCATACTAATGGTGTGCTCTCACATTATACTGGTAGCCAAGCTGTTAGGGTGCCCTCTGTAAGGGACAGGTCTCCTTCTGTTCATTCCCATCATACCTCTGTATCTAGAAATGTCCCTCCCACCCACCCTGATGACAGATTGTTAGAAAGGGAGCTCAATAGATTGAGAGTGGAACAAACCAGACTGAAGCTCAAGAAGCAACAGCTGGATTTGGATAGACAGTCTTTAGAAATAGAGAGGGAAAGACAGAAGTTGGGTTTAGAAACCCATGGTGGCAGCAGCAGTATTACCCATAGTCATCCTGCAAAAGAGCATGATTCCAGGAATCTGCACAAGATAGTTCCCCCTTATAAGGAGGGGGATGACATTAACAAGTGGTTTGCTGCACTTGAGAGGGCCTGTGCTGTACAGGATGTCCCTCAAAAGCAGTGGGCTGCTATCCTATGGCTATCATTTACTGGAAAAGGTAGGGATAGGCTCCTTACTGTAAAAGAAAATGATGCTAATAATTTCCAAGTTCTTAAGAATGCACTCCTGGATGGTTATGGCTTAACCACTGAACAGTACAGGATAAAGTTCAGAGAGACCAAAAAGGAGTCTTCACAAGACTGGGTTGATTTAATTGACCAGGCAGTGAAGGCCTTGGAGGGGTGGTTACATGGCAGTAAAGTTACTGATTATGAAAGCCTGTATAACACAATCCTGAGAGAGCATATACTTAATAATTGTGTGTCTGATTTGTTGCACCAGTACCTGGTAGACTCTGATCTGACCTCTCCCCAAGAATTGGGAAAGAAGGCAGACAAATGGGTCAGAACAAGGGTGAACAGAAAAGTTCATACAGGGGGTGACAAAGATGGCAATAAGAAGAAAGATGGTGAGAAATCTCAAGATAAGCATGGGGATAAGGGTAAAACCAAAGATCCCACTTCAAATCTTAAACACTCTTCAGAGGGTGGGGATAAAACTAATTCTTCCTCTTCTTCACAACCTACACACATTAAAAAGCCTCGGTGCTTTGTGTGTAAAAACAGAGGCCATAGGCCAGGGGATAAGTCCTGTCCAGGTAAACCCCCTGAGCCTACCACCACTAATACATCAAGCTCTAGTGCCCCTAGCAGTAGTGGTACTAGTGGTGGGACTGCTGGCAACAGTCAAGCAAAGGGTGTAGTTGGGTTCACTTATGGGTCCATAGTGGAAACTGATGTAATCAGTCCCAAGACAGTTTCTGTCACACCTAGTGGCATTGGCCTTGCCACACTGGCTGCTTGTCCCCTTACAATGGATAAGTACAGGCAGACAGTTTCAATAAATGGTGTTGAGGCCTTGGCCTACAGGGACACAGGTGCCAGTTTCACTTTGGTGACTGAAAACCTAGTGCCTCCTGAACAACACATCATTGGACAACAGTATAAAATTATTGATGTCCATAACTCCACTAAGTTTCTTCCCTTAGCTATAATTCAGTTTAGTTGGGGTGGAGTTACTGGCCCTAAGCAGGTGGTGGTATCACCTAGCTTACCTGTAGACTGTCTCTTAGGTAATGACCTAGAGGCCTCAGGTTGGGCTGATGTAGAGTTTTATGCCCATGCAGCCATCCTGGGCATCCCTGAGGAATTGTTCCCTCTCATTTCAAGTGAAATGAAAAAGCAAAGGAGAGAAGGCCTGAAAACTCAGGATCCCTCTCCATCAACAGGTAAAAAGGGTATCACAGTATCCCCTAACCACCCTACCATTCAGGATACCATTCCTGTGGTGGGAGACACCTCTCCTGGGGTGGCACCTGTTCCAAGGGAATCATCAGCTGGCAAAGCTGGACTCCCTTAGGTGGAAGTACCTCTCTGTGGGATAACTAACATTGGTGAGAAAAACAGCACCATTTTAGTTAACATGGAGCATCCCTCCAACCCTCCCAGAGAAACTTTAGTGCAGAAACCCTGCTCTACCTCACAACACTTAGGACAGCATCCCTGCCCTAGTGTGGAGCTCATAGGACAGCATCCCTGCCCTGCTCCAACTCAAGAGAAACAGCATCCCTGTTCTCTCTTCCAGCCAGATGGACAAAGTTTTTGCCCAGCTATGGCTTTTCTGAGACAGCATCCCTGTCTGGCATTTCCATCACTACAAATAGGTTCAGTGGACAATTCCCACTGCTCTAAACTAAAACTTACTGATAGAAACTCTGAAAATACATCTTCACATTGTTGCTTAGCTAAAAAACTTCAAACAGGGTGGTTTACATCCCCACAGGGAAGTAACCATATAGTGGATGATAAAGGGAGTAACCAGTCTATTGCAGAGCTACTCTCTACTTATCACCTCTTAGACAATAAAGTCTCAACTGGCCAAGGTTAGCCTTATTGTCCTTCGTTTGGGGGGGGGTTGTGTGAGAAGGTAGCCTCTTTCTAGCCTTGTTACCCCCACTTTTGGCCTGTTTGTGAGTGTATGTCAGGGTGTTTGTCACTGTTTTCACTGTCTCACTGGGATCCTGATAGCCAGGCCTCAGTGCTCATAGTGAAAACACTATGTTTCAGTATGTTTGTTATGTGTCACTGGGATCCTGCTGGTCAGGACCCCAGTGCTCATAAGTTTGTGGCCTATATGTATGTGTCACTGGGACCCTGTCACACAGGGCCCCAGTGCTCATAGGTGTGCATGTATATGTTCCCTGTGTGGTGCCTAACTGTCTCACTGAGGCTCTGCTAACCAGAACCTCAGTGGTTATGCTCTCTCATTACTTCCAAATTGTCACTGACAGGCTAGTGACCATGTTTACCAATTTACATTGGCTTACTGGAACACCCTTATAATTCCCTAGTATATGGTACTGAGGTACCCAGGGTATTGGGGTTCCAGGAGATCCCTATGGGCTGCAGCATTTCTTTTGCCACCCATAGGGAGCTCTGACAATTCTTACACAGGCCTGCCACTGCAGCCTGAGTGAAATAACGTCCACGTTATTTCACAGCCATTTTTACACTGCACTTAAGTAACTTATAAGTCACCTATATGTCTAACCTTTACCTGGTAAAGGTTAGGTGCAAAGTTACTTCGTGTGAGGGCACCCTGGCACTAGCCAAGGTGCCCCCACATTGTTCAGAGCCAATTCCCTGAACTTTGTGAGTGCGGGGACACCATTACACGCGTGCACTACATATAGGTCACTACCTATATGTAGCTTCACCATGGTAACTCCGAATATGGCCATGTAACATGTCTATGATCATGGAATTGCCCCCTCTATGCCATCCTGGCATAGTTGGCACAATCCCATGATCCCAGTGGTCTGTAGCACAGACCCTGGTACTGCCAAACTGCCCTCCTGGGGTTTCACTGCAGCTGCTGCTGCTGCCAACCCCTCAGACAGGCATCTGCCCTCCTGGGGTCCAGCCAGGCCTGGCCCAGGATGGCAGAACAAAGAACTTCCTCTGAGAGAGGGTGTGACACCCTCTCCCTTTGGAAAATGGTGTGAAGGCAGGGGAGGAGTAGCCTCCCCCAGCCTCTGGAAATGCTTTCTTGGGCACAGATGTGCCCAATTCTGCATAAGCCAGTCTACACCGGTTCAGGGACCCCTTAGCCCCTGCTCTGGCGCGAAACTGGACAAAGGAAAGGGGAGTGACCACTCCCCTGACCTGCACCTCCCCTGGGAGGTGTCCAGAGCTCCTCCAGTGTGCTCCAGACCTCTGCCATCTTGGAAACAGAGGTGCTGCTGGCACAATGGACTGCTCTGAGTGGCCAGTGCCACCAGGTGACGTCAGAGACTCCTGCTGATAGGCTCCTTCAGGTGTTAGTAGCCTATCCTCTCTCCTAAGTAGCCAAACCCTCTTTTCTGGCTATTTAGGGTCTCTGTCTCTGGGGAAACTTTAGATAACGAATGCATGAGCTCAGCCGAGTTCCTCTGCATCTCCCTCTTCACCTTCTGATAAGGAATCGACCGCTGACCGCGCTGGAAGCCTGCAAACCTGCAACATAGTAGCAAAGACGACTACTGCAACTCTGTAACGCTGATCCTGCCGCCTTCTCGACTGTTTTCCTGCTTGTGCAGGCTGTGGGGGTAGCCTGCCTCCTCTCTGCACCAGAAGCTCCGAAGAAATCTCCCGTGGGTCGACGGAATCTTCCCCCTGCAACCGCAGGCACCAAAAAGCTGCATTACCGGTCCCTTGGGTCTCCTCTCAGCACGACGAGCGAGGTCCCTCGAATCCAGCGACGCTGTCCAAGTGACCCCCACAGTCCAGTGACTCTTCAGCCCAAGTTTGGTGGAGGTAAGTCCTTGCCTCACCTCGCTGGGCTGCATTGCTGGGAACCGCGACTTTGCAGCTACTCCGGCCCCTGTGCACTTCCGGTGGAAATCCTTCGTGCACAGCCAAGCCTGGGTCCACGGCACTCTAACCTGCATTGCACGACTTTCTAAGTTGGTCTCCGGCGACGTGGGACTCCTTTGTGCAACTTCGGCGAGCACCGTTTCACGCATCCTCGTAGTGCCTGTTTCTGGCACTTCTCCGGGTGCTACCTGCTTCAGTGAGGGCTCTTTGTCTTGCTCGACGTCCCCTCTCTCTGCAGGTCCAATTTGCGACCTCCTGGTCCCTCCTGGGCCCCAGCAGCGTCCAAAAACGCCAAACGCACGATTTGCGTGTAGCAAGGCTTGTTGGCGTCTTTCCGGCGGGAAAACACTTCTGCACGACTCTCCAAGGCAAGAGGGATCCGTCCACCAAAGGGGAAGTCTCTAGCCCTTTTCGTTCCTGCAGAAACCTCAGCTTCTTCTGTCCAGTCGAAGCTTCTTTGCACCCGCAGCTGGCATTTCCTGGGCATCTGCCCATCTCCGACTTGCTTGTGACTTTTGGACTTGGTCCCCTTGTTCCACAGGTACCCTAGATTGGAAATCCACAGTTGTTGCATTGCTGGTTTGTGTCTTTTCTGCATTATTCCTCTAACACGACTATTTTGTCCTTAGGGGAACTTTAGTGCACTTTGCACTCACTTTTCAGGGTCTTGGGGAGGGTTATTTTCCTAACTCTCACTATTTTCTAATAGTCCCAGCGACCCTCTACAAGGTCACATAGGTTTGGGGTCCATTCGTGGTTCGCATTCCACTTCTGGAGTATATGGTTTGTGTTGCCCCTATCCCTATGTTTCCCCATTGCATCCTATTGTAACTATACATTGTTTGCACTGTTTTCTAAGACTATACTGCATATTTTTGCTATTGTGTATATATATCTTGTGTATATTTCCTATCCTCTCACTGAGGGTACACTCTAAGATACTTTGGCATATTGTCATAAAAATAAAGTACCTTTATTTTTAGTATAACTGTGTATTGTGTTTTCTTATGATATTGTGCATATGACACTAAGTGGTACTGTAGTAGCTTCACACGTCTCCTAGTTCAGCCTAAGCTGCTCTGCTAAGCTACCATTATCTATCAGCCTAAGCTGCTAGACACCCTATACACTAATAAGGGATAACTGGGCCTGGTGCAAGGTGCAAGTACCCCTTGGTACTCACTACAAGCCAGTCCAGCCTCCTACACTCAGCAACTGAGAGAGCCCCCGCAGAAGCAGGCAGCACCCGCAGAAGTACCGTAACAGGCACTTAGAAGATCTGTGAACTCAGATTCACAAAAGGAGGGTCCACGACGTCGGAGTCCAACTAAGCGAGTTGGGCAATGCGGGACGGAGTGCTGGGGACCCAGGCTAGGCTGTGCACAAAGGAATCCTTGGAGAAGTGCACAGAAGCCGGAGCAGCTGCAAATCACGCAGTACACAGGTTTGCTGTCTGGCGTGGGGAGGCAAGGACTTGCCTCCACCAAATTTGGACAGAAGGGCCACTGGACTGTGGGAGACACTTGGACCCAGCTCCTGTGTTCCAGGGACCATGCTCGTCAGGATGAGAGGGGACCCAGAGGACCGGTGATGCAGAAGTTTGGTGCCTGCGTTGGCAGGGGAAAGATTCTGTCGACCCACAGGAGATTCTTCTTGGCTTCCAGTGCAGGGTGAAGGCAGACAGCCCTCAGAGCATGCACCACCAGGAAACAGTCGAGAAAGCCGACAGGATGAGGCGCTACAATGTTGCTGGTAGTCGTCTTGCTACTTTGTTGCGGTTTTGCAGGCGTCCTGGAGCAGTCAGCAGTCAGCAGTCAATCCTTGGCATAAGTCGAAGAGGAAAGTGCAGTGGAACTCTGGTGAGCTCTTGCATTCGTTATCTGAGGAATAGCCCAGAGGAGAGACCCTAAATAGCCAGAAAAGGAGGTTTGGCTACTAAGAAAGGAGGCTTGGCTACTGAAAGAGGTAAGCACCTATCATGAGGGGTCTCTGACGTCACCTGCTGGCACTGGCCACTCAGAGCAGTCCATTGTGCCCCAACACCTCTGAATCCAAGATGGCAGAGGTCTGGGACACACTGGAGGAGCTCTGGGCACCTCCCCTGGGAGGTGCAGGTCAGGGGAGTGGTCACTCCCCTTTCCTTTGTCCAGTTTCGCGCCAGAGCAGGGCTGGGGGATCCCTGAACCGGTGCAGACTGGCTTATGCAGAGATGGGCACCATCTGTGCCCATCAAAGCATTTCCAGAGGCTGGTGGAGGCTACTCCTCCCCAGCCCTTCACACCTATTTCCAAAGGGAGAGGGTGTAACACCCTCTCTCAGAGGGAATCCTTTGTTCTGCATTCCTGGAACTGGGCTGCCCAAACCCCAGGGGGGCAGAAACCTGTCTGAGGGGTTGGCAGCAGCAGCAGCTGCAGTGGAGACCACGGAAAGGCAGTTTGGCAGTACCCGGGTTCTGTGCTAGAGACCCGGGGATGCATGGAATTGTCCCCCCAATACCAGAATGGCATTGGGGTGACGATTCCATGATCCTAGACATGTTACATGGCCATCTTCGGAGTTACCATTGTAACGCTACACATAGGTAGTGACCTATGTGTAGTGCACGCATGTAATGGTGTCCCCGCACTCACAAAGTGCGGGGAATTTGCCCTGAACAATGTGGGGGCACCTTGGCTAGTGCCCACACACTAAGTAACTTGGCACCTAACCTTCACCAAGTGAGGGTTAGACATATAGGTGACTTATAAGTTACTTATGTGCAGTGAAAATTTGCTGTGAAATAACATGGACGTTATTTCACTCAGGCTGCAGTGGCAGTCCTGTGTAAGAATTGTCTGAGCTCCCTATGGGTGGCAAAAGAAATGCTGCAGCCCATAGGGATCTCCTGGAACCATAATACCCTGGGTGCCTAGGTACCATATACAAGGGAATTATAAGGGTGTACCAGTGTGCCAATGAGAATTGGTAAAATGAGTCACTAGCCTGCAGTGACAATTTTAAAAGCAGAGAGAGCATAAACACTGAGGTTCTGGTTAGCAGAGCCTCAGTGATACAGTTAGGCACCGCACAGGGAACACATATAGGCCACAAACTTATGAGCACTGGGGTCCTGGCTAGCAGGATCCCAGTGACACATATCAAACATACTGACAACATAGGGTTTTCACTATGAGCAATGGGCCCTGGCTAGCAGGATCCCAGTGAGACAGTAAAAACACCCTGACATAATGGGCAGGAAAAGAGGTCAGTTAACTGGTCCATTGGGGGGTGGTGGTGGCGGTAGTAGACAGGGAAGTGGCACCACCACATTGGACTCCTTCCTCGCAAGAGCTGTCGGGGTTGTAACAAAGGAAATCGATTTGGCAGAGAGGAGGTTACCCATGGAACTGGAGGACTGGCGTCAGGCCCCAACAGATAGTGGCCCTCGGGAGGTCGTGGATGTGGAGGTGGCTTTTCTGGGGAGGGACCAAGGTGCTGTTATGGCTGCTGCTGAGCCTGTTCAGGCTGAGTCAACAGAGACAACAGAGACAACAGAGGGTTCTGGTGGACAAGGCCCCTCCAGAAGAAGTAAAAGACTTTTATTATCTTCTCCCCCGGCCTGGGGTGAACCGATCTATATTGTGGGAGAGGTTAAATCAGCTAGGGTTGGATCCTAATATTGTAGAGCTGCTCCAGTATCTCCACTCTGGAACGGTTGCAAATGTGAGGGTGGGGCCAAATGGGGAATGCTCAGAGGCCTTTAAGCTTTCAAGGGGTGTGCGCCAGGGGTGTGTTCTGGCCCCTACTTTGTTCCTTCTATATACAAATGGATTGTCTGATTTTTTGGTGGAACATTGCAGGGATGTCCCAAAGGTGAATGTTTGGAAGCACGCCGAAGTCAACGCTCTCCTCAAAAAACCCAAAGCAAACCCGGAAGACCTCACCAACTACCGTCCCATCTCTCTTCTCCCCTTCCCTGCAAAGGTCACTGAGAAGATAGTTAACGCTCAACTGTCTCACTTACTAGAAGAAAACAACACACTCGACGCCTCCCAGTCTGGATTCCGCAAGAACCACAGCACTGAGACCGCCCTCATCGCCTGCACAGATGACATCAGGACCAGAGTGGACAACGGCGAGATAGTCGCCCTCATCCTCCTAGACCTCTGTGCAGCTTTCAACACTGTATACCACCAAACCCTCAGCGCACGCCTTTTTTACGGTGGAATTCGACACAAGGCCCTGGACTGGCTCACCTCCCTCCTAGCCAAATGAACCCAAAGAGTTAGCCTCCCTCCTTTCCGGTCTCCAGCCACCAAGATCATCTGTGGAGTCCCCCAATGATCCTCCCTCTTCAACATCTACATGGCCCCTCTTGCCAACATCCTCCGCCCCCACTGAATCACCATCATCTCATACGCAGACGACACCCAGCTCATCATCTCCCTCACCAGGGACCCAGCAACCACCAAGTTAAACCTGCACTCCGGACTCCTCGACATCGCCAATTGGATGAATGCAAGCCACCTCAAACTAAACTGAAACAAAACAGAAATAATCATCTTCGGCCCCAACAAGATGGCATGGAACAACTCCTGGTGGCCCACCACGCTCGGACCACCCCCAACACCCACCTCCCACGCATGCAACTTTGGCATCGTTCAAGACTCATCTCTCTCCATGACCCAGCAAATCAATGCCATATCATCTTCATGCTTCAACACCCTTTGCATGCTATGCAAGACTTTCAAATGGATTCCTTTAGAAACAAGAAGAACAGTCACCCACGCCCTCATCAGCAGCATACTGGACTACGGCAACGCCCTCTACGCAGGGACCACAGCAAAGCTTCAAAGAAAACTCCAGCGAATACAGAACGCGGTGCCGCACGCCTCATCCTCAACCTCCCTCGCCACAAACACATATCCGCCCACCTCAGATCCCTACACTGGCTGCCCATCAACAAAAGGATCATCTTCAAAGCAAAGTCCTCGTCCATGGTCACAAAGCCCTCCACAACACTGGACCGGCCGACCTCAACAAACGAGTAAACTTCCACATACCAACTCGACAGGTCCGCTCCACCGACCTTGCCCTCACTACAGTCCCCCGCATCCAACGCACCACTGGTGGCAGATCCTTCTCCCACCTTGCCGCCAAGACCTGTAACTCCCTCCCCACCTACCTACTCAAGACCCAGGACCTCCTATCCTATCCTTCAGAAAGCACCTTAAAACATGGATTTTTGAGCAGTAACTGGCTATCCCCCCTCCCCTCCCCCCATAGCGCCTTGAGACCCTAACGGGTGAGTTGTGCGCTTAAGAAATTATTTGATTGATTGATTGACACCAGTTTAGGAAAATAGCCAATTTCTATCTAAATCAAACAAGACCAAAACAAAAAAAATTCAACATACACAAGAAAAGATATTACTTTTTAAAGTAAAAAGAGTTTTAATCCATGGCAATCAATGGATGCTTTGTTTTAGCACAAAGTACCTGGTATGCGTAAAAAATAAAGCTGCAGTGACGATGGTGCATCAGAAAAGCAAGCGATGCGTTCATTCCTTATTTGCAAGTAAGGTTGAGCGTTGATTCTTTCTCCGCCGGGTAAGCGATGTATCAATTATTTCCTCGCAGTGAGGGGATGCGCCGGTTTCCGGACAAGCAGCCTTGGGTCCAAGCTGTGATGCTGAAGATTTGATGCCCTGGGACGATGCATGGAAAATCCAGAGGCACAGCAACAATGAATCCGCATTGAGCTGGCAATGGGTCAATTTCACCTGCGCTGCGGCAATTTGTTTGCCACGGTGCAGGCGCTGCATCGATGTTTCTGCCGCTCGCTTCGGTGCGTCGATTTTCTCACAGGTTTAACCAGTTTCCCCTTCTAAGGACCCTAGGACTAGATGTGGCACCACTTGGCAAGTCAGGGGTCTCAGCAAGAGAGCCCGGGTGCTGGCAGATGAAGTCTTTGATGTCCCTGAGACTTCTTAACAGGAGGCAAGCTCATTCCAAGCCCCTGTAGAAACTTTTCAAGCAGGATACACAGCAAAGTCCAGCCTTTGTCATCTCTAAGACAGAAGCAGCATTTGCAGGCCAATCCAGCAAAGCACACATAGCAAAGGCCCAGTACTCCTCCTCACAGCTTTTCAGCTCTTCTCTTTGACAGGGGTTCTTCTTGATCCAGAAGTGTTCTAAAAGTCAGGGATTTGGGGTCCGCTACTTGTACTCATTTCTGCCCTGGCTCTTCCTTGCCCTGCCCCAGCCACACTCTAGGGGGATGGAGATTGTATTGTGTGAGGTCAGGCACAGCCCTTTCAAGAGCAGGTATCAGCTCCTCCCTCCCACTCTAGCCCAGGAAGACTCAACAGGATATGTAGGGCACACCTTGCTCCATTTGTGTCACTGTATAGAGTGAATTCACAAGCAGCCCGACTGTCAGTCTGACCCAGACGTGGATTCAGCAGCCAAGCAGAGGCACAGAATGGATAAGCAAGAAAATGTCCTCTTTCTAAAAGTGGCATTTTCAAACAGGCACTCTAAAAAACAACTGTACCAAAAGATGTATTTTTAAATTATGAGTTCAGAGACCCCAAACCCACATCTCTATCTGCTACCAAAGGGAAACTGAGCTTAAAAGATATTTAAAGGCGATCCCCATGTTAACCTTGGGGAGAGATAGGCCTTGCAATAGTGAAAAACGAATTTGTCAGTATTTCACTATAAGGACATGTAAAACACACCAGTACATGTCCAACCTTTTAAATACACTGCACCCTGCCCATGGGGCTGCCTTGGGCCTACCTTAGGGGTGACTTACATGTAGTAAAAGGGGAGGTTTGGACCTGGCAAGTGGGTGCACTTGCCAGGTCGAACTGGCATTTTAAAA